>NW_026947516.1:1298639-1338639 GCF_034190915.1 Cavia porcellus | reverse complement strand
CATGGCCGGAACCTGACCAGCCTCCTCCACTGACCCCAGACCAGCAATTTTTCTCTGTGATGCGGACAGAGCAGTGTCCCCGAGATGCCCCCATCCTGTCCCCGCACTGTTCACAGAACAACACAATCCCCAGGGAAGATGTCTACGTCCTGATCTCTGGCATCTGTCAATACATTACTGCATGTTAAGAACCATGGCTCATGGGGTCTCTCGTTTTTTAGCATGTGTGTGATTGACAGGCAGAGCAACCAATCAAGGAGGGAAGACCCGCCCCGAATGTGGTACCAGCCAATAGGCTTGCAGCTTGGGTGCCATAAAAAGGGATAGGGAGGAGGGCCTCCATGTTGGAGGAGCTCTGGTCATCACCGTTGCCTTTAGATTTTGGTCTTCCATCTCCTGAGCCTCCGAACACAGACTCTCCAACCTTCCAACAGTGACACTTTGACCTTCTGTGACTCTGGTGCTTTGACCAGTAAACCTCCAGGCCTTTCACCCCCATTGTTCCTAAACTTCTCCAACATGCAGGGTGCCATCTTGGATTCCTTGGACTTGGGTCCTGCAGGAGGCTTGGGGGTTCCCGTGCTGCTTCTGCTGCCGTGGGTCTAACCAGGGAAGCCCTTGTAGGATCAAGCACACAGTTTATAGGACTCTTGTTTGACCTCACACCTGGGACCGCACACCAGGGTCCTGATGTGTGTTTCCTCCAGGGCGGAAGAGGATTTCTGGATCGGATGCATTTGAAGAAAATTTAAAACACGATGCACCAGGGCAGCTGGTGCGGGTGGCAGACGGGCCCTGCGGTCAGCAGCAGCTTGTGTGAGGCCTGCGATGTCCTGGGCCCCATGATGTGGGCTTCCTGATGGCGTGGCCGGGTCCCCGGTGGAGGGCAGCCGGAGGACAGCCAGGCTGCTCCTCAGGAGATGCACGCGATGCCAGGCAGCTTGGCGCGGAGCCTCCGTGTGCAGATCTGTCTCCCGAACTCCTGCCAACGCCTCCGAGCCCTGGAGCAAAGCACGGAGGGGTCTGCCAGCTCCTGCCCGCCTTATCAAGCCGGAGCAGGGCGCCCGGAGGGTGGAGAGGGATGGCTGCGTTCCCAGGGATTTTTGCTTTTTGTTTTTCTACCAAAAATCTTTCAGGTCAGAATGAATGCATCTGGGGAAACCTTTGGAGCTGCTTGTGTATTTTTTTTATTCCAGTGTTCTCAAGGGTGAGGAGCCCTTCTGGATACGGCACCGGAGTCTGCTGCAAGGTGAACCGTTTGTGTCCAAGCACTGCAGAGCTCGGGTCGGAAAGAGAGAGGAAAATTCCACTTAAAAATAATGGCGTGAGGGTTTCTTTTTCTTTCTGGGGATGCGAGACCCCAAACGCGATGCCCTGGGCCGGCTGGCCGAGGCCTCTCTTTCCTTCCCTGAGCGCTGGGATTTGCATCAGGCCTCCCTCCGCACAGTAACCTCCTTCCCTGGCTTCATCAGGGCAATTGAGTGAGATTCTAACCCAAAAGAAAAAAGCAAAACAGAATGAGCCAGGTTTACAAACACACAAAAAGAAAGAAAAAACCATCACCAAAGTGTCCAGCAAATTGGGGCCGACCCGGCCCAGGCCCCGAGGCCTGCAGGGCTCCCAGCGAGCAGAGGCCCACGGCCGCCTTGCCCCGGCCTCCTCTGTGCTGCCCTGGGCGGCTCCCACCCTTCCCGGGGAGCCCCCAGCGCGCTGCCCACAGGGGTGGGGCCGGGGTGCAGCCCCCAGGCGGACCCCGCTGCCCTGGCCGGCTCGGCCTCTGCGGAGCCTGGACCTTGATAGTGAACCCCAAAGCCGGAGGCGGCTGAGCACCCCTTTGTCTTCCGCTCTCCTGCTCTGCAAAGTGACCCAGTTAGTCTGAGCCGCGCTTTAATTCCTCCCGCAGCAGGCCACACAGGCCTAGCGGTGTTAATGAGATGACTAACCGACCTTCCCGCTGGAGAGGAGTCCTCGGGGGGCCAGCAGGGCGGAGGGGGCAGGGTCACGACCTCGGGGACTGGGGGGACAGGCCGGGTCAGGCCGGGTCAGGCGGAGTCATCACCCCAGGGGCTTGGGCTCCCCCTGCTGACCTGCACATAAGCAGGCCCCGGGAAGCTCTGCCACCCTACAACAAAACCACTGAATCAGAGGAGACGTCATGCAGCAGGAGGTTTACAGCTGGGGTGTCTGGCACCCCAACATCTAACGAGAGGCTCTAGGAACCCCCAAATACTCTGCACAGCCTTCTCTAGACCTCTCCTAACACACCCCGAGTGGCCGGCAGGCTCTTTTCCCAAATGTACTTTGAACTGGGCGAGGTGGTGCCTGCCTGTAATCTCAGCACTCGGGAGGCTGAGGCAGGAGGGTCTCTGTGAGTTCAAGGTCAGCTTGGACTGCACAGTGAGTTCAAGGTCAGCCTGGATTACTCAGTGAAAACTGTCTCAAAAAAGTCAGAAAAAAAAAGTGTCTTGACACCAAGCTGAGGCAGGAAAATACTTTTATATATTTGTTAGCTACAGCTGTGTAACAAATCACCCCAAGCCCCTCCGTTTTACTTTTTCTGTTCAGTATTAGGGATTGAACCAGGAGCTTTTGTTCGGAGCTCCATTTCCAGCCCCTTGAAACTTTGCTACCCTGAGACAGGGCCTCTCCAGGTTGCTAATTACGTAGGCTGGGTCCCTGATGTGCGCCCTCCTGCCTCAGCCTCCAAGGACACAGGATGACCATTATGCTTCCCAGAGAAACTAACCGGTTCACAGAGTGACTGTTTGTACCTGTTACCTATTGCTGTGTAACAAAATACCCTCAAACCTCGTGGTCAAACAACTCACCTTTAAGACCTCTCCTTTCCTGTACGTGGAGAATCTCAGCACAGCTTAGCCAGATTCCTCCTTCCCGGTCACCACGGCTGCAAAATCCAGCTCCAAGCCCACACGGCTGTTTGGCAGAAATCAGGTCTTTGGTCCCTGGAGTCTGAGTTTGATGAAGGACTCCCGGTTTTTCTGGACAAGACCAGGAGGTCCCTTTGCAAGTGGGCTCCGAGGAGGAGATCTCCCAGCCTGATTTTGCAAGATGCAGTCAGAGGTCTGAGGATACAGAAATTCCTGTCTTCCCCCAGGGCGGGCCGTGGCGTCACCCTGAAATGCTTTCCTGTGGCTTCGTTCCTCACTGTGGACCTCTTTATGGAAGGACCTGAAAATTTCTACCAGGATCTGTGTGGACAGCTTCAGAACCCGTGTTTATGCTTCCCAGAGAAACCAACCAGTTCACAGAGTGACTAACTGACCAACAACAGTGTCACCTCACCCAGGATCGCACAGCTGGTCAGCTGAGTAGAGAAACCAGGACCTTCAGAGTGCTGTCCCCAGCATCCCACCCCGTGGTCATCATTATGGCTTTTTCTTAGGAATTCTGAAGGCTTAGCCCGGCGTGCTGGTGCCGACCTACAATCCCAGCGCTCTGGGAGGCTGAGGCAGGAGGGTCCCGTGGCAGAGCCCCCACCTCGCGGCCGCTGTCTCCACCTGAATCATTTGGGTGTTGCAGACATCGTGCGTCTTCTAAGCAGCCAACCTCACCCCGGCCCTCAAAATCTGAGCAGAAGCCTTGGGCTGCGGGGCCTGGCCTGGGCTGCAAGGCCTTGTAGTGAGTTGGCGCTCGCCGCTGACTGGGTGTGTCGAGCCCCGTTGGGTCCACGTGGTTGGCTCGGAGGGGTGAGCACACCCCTAGGTGGGTCCGACCGGGCTGGGATGTGCGGCCCTGCGTCCTGCTCTGGGCCCTGGACTACGGTCCTGTCCCAGGCACCAGCCCTGCCGCCATGTTGTTTCTGACTTTACCATGGACTGGGCCCTTTGAAACCGTGAGCCACGCTGAACCTGCCTTTAGCCTGCAGGGTTGAACAGCAGCAGTTGGGTAGTGTGGACGGGGCCCTGGGCTGCAGCCCCAGGATGGGGGAGAGACAGACAGAGACAGAGACAGAGAGACAGAGAGAGGCAGAGACAGGGAAAATTCCTCTCATTCAGAGACAAAAGACAGCAACATACTCCCTCAAAGAATTCCATGTTAATTGTGTTTGTACTGAGCTTTGGGTTGCTCGGCTTCTAAAACTGAATTACGACCACATTGGGACGCTAACAACCTCCAAGAGCCGGCACGGCAGCCACGGCCCGAGCTGCTGTGCACAATAAAATGATCTATAAGCCGCTCATCAAACACTGTCTCATTGTGGTGAGATGAATTAGGTTTCTAAGAGGGACTTTAGGAGCTTGGGGTCCCTTTTTGTCTTGTAAATTGTCAGTGGGATTCGTTTATTTTCTGCCCCAGCGGTCCTTGGGATGTCGGGTAAGTCTCACCACGCTAGGGTCAGCTACAAACCCTAAGGAGCCGGGCTCATCAAAAATCAAAAGCGATTCCTCGTGTCACAGGCCTGATGGAGTCTTGGGAGCTGAAGTGTTCACAGACAGTCAGCGGCTTGCAGAGGATGCATTGATTTATCCATTTGTGTACATATTTATTTTTGCAGAACTGGGTATCAAACTCGGGGATGCTGGACCACCAAGTTATAATCCAGCCTGGTACTTAGGTGATGGCTGCTTTGCTGGCCACCATGGACTGCACCCTCTGCACCCCTGAGCCACACTGAACCCCCTCTTTAAGCTGTGTTCTGGTCCCTGCTCCTCCCTTCTCTCCCTGCTTCCTGGCCACCGTGATGCCAGCGTCTGCAAGCTTGAATTAAAATAAACCTCTCCTCTTACAAATGGCAGATGCCTGGACTTGGGGTTCAGCATGAGGAGCCGGGGGACACGGTGAGACCCCAATGTGGTGATCACACATGCTACAGAAATCAGCTCTTGTCTGCTGCTCCTAAAGAGAAGGGGAAACAAAACACTCAGAACAGGAAAGAAGCTGCGATGAATAATTTATTTGCTCAATTAAAGGAAATGAACCGTTCACAACAAGGACCCAGAAATCAAGCTGACATAATTAACACGGAGCTAAGAAGTGCACGGAGCTCATTATGCACCCGGCAGAGCCCTGGAGAGGATCTGTGCTCGTCCCCAGCCACGCAGTCAGCCGGACTCCAACCAGGGTCAGAACACGGGCACCCGCAGATCACAGGGGCAGAGGATGATGGGGTGCAGAGGGGAGCTCAGGGGTGCAGAGGGTGCAGTCCATGGCCGGCTGCTCCAGGCGGGAGCATCATGGTGGACGGTGTGGGGAGGAAAGACGCTCCCATCATGGTTGCCGGGAAGCAGGAGAGAAGGGAGGAGCCGGGGACCAGAGCACAGCTTAAAGAGGGAGCTCAGTGTGGCTCAGGGGTGCAGAGCGTGCAGTCCATGGCCGGCTGCTCCAAGGCGGGAGCATCATGGTGGACGGTGTGGGGAGGAGAGACGCTCCCATCATGGTGGCCGGGAAGCAGAGAGAGAAGGGAGGAGCCCCAGAACACAGCTTAAAGAGGGAGCTCAGTGTGGCTCAGGGGTGCAGAGGGTGCAGTCCATGGCCGGCTGCTCCAAGGCGGGAGCATCATGGTGGACGGTGTGGGGAGGAGAGACGCTCCCATCATGGTGGCCGGGAAGCAGGGAGAGAAGGGAGGAGCCGGGGACCAGAACACAGCTTAAAGAGGGAGCTCAGTGTGGCTCAGGGGTGCAGAGCGTGCAGTCCATGGCCGGCTGCTCCAAGGCGGGAGCATCATGGTGGACGGTGTGGGGAGGAGAGACGCTCACATCATGGTGGCCGGGAAGCAGGGAGAGAAGGGAGGAGCCGGGGACCAGAACACAGCTTAAAGAGGGAGCTCAGTGTGGCTCAGGGGTGCAGAGGGTGCAGTCCATGGCCGGCTGCTCCAAGGCGGGAGCATCATGGTGGACGGTGTGGGGAGGAGAGACGCTCCCATCATGGTGGCCGGGAAGCAGGGAGAGAAGGGAGGAGCCGGGCCCAGAGCTCACCCTCCAGGTCCTCCCCGGTGCCCACGTCCTGCACACGGTCAGCCTGGACCTCACCCCTGGACGGGTCCACTGAGGAGCCCTGCACCCCGGGATCCACCACCTTCCTCTCAGGGTGTGAGATTTTCGGGGGACACGTCAGGTCTCAGCCATGACAGTGCACAGACAGCCGAGCACGGAGGTCACTGGGGAAGCGGCCATGGCCGAGCCCACCGTGCTGACCCATTTTCCAGCCTGCTGAGGAAACACTGAGTCTCTTGTATCTTCCTCCATGGACCGCCTGCTGGGTCCCAGATCCTAGGCGGTGCCCGAGCGGGCCTTGTGATGCCCCCCATGTCCGGCCTGCAAATGGTTGGCCTTTTGTTTTATTCCGTCTTGTGTTGCTTTTCTGAGACAGGGTTTCACTAAGCAGGCGGGGTGGTCACACAGTCACTCTATAGCCTGGGCTGCCCGGGAGCTCACTGCCTCAGCCTCCCCAGTGCTGGGAGGACAGGCCAGCGCCACCACCGCAGGCTCACTTCCGTGACACACCGGTTTGCAGATTGCAGAAGTGATTGTTCAATTATTATTATTATTATTTGGTACTGTATTAAATCTAGAATTTCATGGCTGTACCACTGAGGCATCTGTCAGGCCCACTCAGGGGAGATTGTTCAAAAGAGAAATAGCCGTAGGGAAGGTGACCCAGCCATGTGCCAGGAAAAGTCGGGCACGGTGAAGCAGGCCGCTAATCCCAGCGCTCTGGGAGGCTGAGGCAGGAGGGTTTACGTTTCAACCCAGCTTGAGCATTTCAGAAAATTAGATAGACCGTGTCTCAAAGTGAAAACCCAATAGGCCAGAACCTGCAGCTCCCTGCAAAGGCCCCGAGTTCAGCGCAGAGCTATTAAAAGGTCCAGAGAAATCCACCCCGTCACTGTGGAATGTTCATCAACCGCGTACACGACCTCTACAAATCCTCTGCAGACTCGGAAGGAAACACTTAGCCAGAGAAGCAGGAGAGGAAAAAGCAAAAGAAACGGCCCAGACTTTATTTTGAGCTATCTGTGCCGTGACCACTTCACAGGAAAGTAGGACAGTGGCTATTTATAAACACATCAACAAACACAAGTCCTTTTAGAAGTCAAGCACCTCCGGCAGGGAGTCACCTGGGCTGCAGGCTGCAGCTGATCTCAGCGTGCCGAGCGTGGTGAGGATTTGTTCCTCGCTCGGTCTCCCCACGCTGCAGACCGAACTCTTTTCACGGTGTGATTCCTGCGGAAAAGGACGTTTAATCCGTACAAACATGAAAGATCTGGGCCTCGGGAGTTCAGAGCTGCATTCAGAAACGTGTGCGGACTCACCCAGCTTTGGGGGGCGCAGTCGACTGTGTGTGTGTGTTGCTTTCAGAAAGTAGGCTACAGAAATAGCACTCGCAGTAAACTATTTTCTGTGACAAATTCCATTTTGTGAGAGAAAAAAAGCAAGACAGAAAAATGGTAAAAATAATACAGCATTTCAAAAAAAAGAACAGTGTGAAACCACTAGGTGATAAATCACCGAATGCCGTCTCAGAAATAGTTGCTCAAGTTACAAAATCGGAGCATAAAAAGGCTTTAAGTCAATTTTTACCGGCGCATGTTTGTGTTACAAGAAAAAAAAAGTGGTGTTTATGCATCCCGGAGTACTATGCTGCCATGAAGAAGGACGGTGATGTCCCGTGAATGACCCTGACGCACGCGCGTCAGGACTGCGGTGCGGCCCTCCACGTGACGTGCAAAATCTGGCTTTTGTGGGATGAAGCGTGCACTGCAGGAGGGGCGCCCTGCCAGCCTTGAGTGTGCAGCGGGGAGCTTAGCTAGTCACGCTGCTCGGGAAACACAGGCCGGCCTTCCCGGGGCTCCCGTGAGCCAAGGGAGGAGCACAAAGTATCTACAAAGCAGTACGAGCTGAGGCCAGCCGGTGCTGGCCCCGAGGGGTCACCTGGTGACGCGGTAGCCGTGGGCACTGGCCTGGGTGCACGGCTGCTTCTCTCTGCAGAAGTCCCCCTCGCGAGCCCGGCACGGGGGTGCACAGCCCCCCGAATTCTTCCTCACCCCTCCCGTCTCCTCCCTCCATCTCTGAGGACAGACACCGCCTGTGAATTGGGGTTCGGAGTCACTGCTCAAACAGGAGGTTCAAAGAGAAACAGCTGCTGGCCTGGCTTGTTTTGTTTATTTATTCATCTCTTTTTGGGGGACCGGGGATCAAACTCATGACCTCATGCTTACCAGGCGAGTGCTTGAGGGGCTGAGCTATTTCCCCAGCCCTAGGGATGGCTTAATTATTTTTTTTTGTGATATTTGTTGACATCAGTCATCGGGGGAGTTGGTTTGTGCCCACAGCCTAAGCCCCTGCGAATTTAGGCATTTCGAGATTTAATGCTCTGGACCCACGACGGCACAAAACAACACCAGTGAGACTGACAATGATGACAAAGCTGTGATTTCTGTGCCTTTTTGTCAACAGGTAGTCGGAGAGCTAGTTTTGATAGGCAATCATCAAACTCTGCACACAAATTCACAATGTGCTCTTGGAAATAACGACCTTTGACAAAAATTGTGCAGTCACAATCAGCCACGGAAGAACATTTCCTTGCAGGAAATGTGAGAGCTGCTTCTGTGGGCTGGGGTGGCGCCTGGGCCCCAGTCTTGCACGACACCCTATTTTGGGTAAAGGACACAGGGCACGTCCCCCAAGCGTGTCATCTGCACCTGCCCCTTTGTCTTCCGCTCAATGCAAACAAAGCAAGTAAAATTGCTCCCGGATTTAGAAACGGATCCCAAAGAGGCCATCACGTTTCCTGGCCACCCTCGCCCTCCGTCAGACATCGTGCCATTCTGTGGATGCCCACGTCGGCCCCCGCAGAATCACAGCTGCTCGTGACACGGGGGACAAGAGAAGCCCTAAAAGCCAAGCAAACAGTTAGTCCCACTCGAAATCCTGCCTGTGCGATTTATTGTTTATTGTATTTCTTTTGTCTCTCTGAGACAGGGTCTCGCCACGCAGTGCAGGCTGGCCCTGAGCTCACAGCATCCTCCTGCCTCAGCCTCCCGAGTGCGGGGATGACAGGCGTGCACCACCACACCCGGCCCTAAGTAAAATTTTGTAAGCTACGCCCCTCGGGGGGACCAGGGAGGAGGAGGAGGAGCGGGAACACCCCGAGAAGAGAGATGCAAACATGCATCTCCAGGGTGAGCAGCCTCACTGCCCTCCAGCAACTCAGGGGTTAATTCCCCACTGGGCACAGCGCCCTGTGAGCCCCTGGCCCATCCTGGAGCCCGCGTCCACTCCTGTCGGCCACTGAGGTCACCTAGCAGCATGTGCATTGTCAGGCGGTGACCAGCTCATCCCTAAAGCCCAGGATGAGGGAGTCCAGGAAGCCAGAGCCCAAAGGGCGCGATTACAGTGGCCAGCATAACCCATCAGGGTGTGCAGGGAGCAGAGACCCAAGACAATCAGCCCACAAGGGGGAAAGGTTTATTTAGGATGGTGGTTTCACTCTGTGGGCGTCTGGCCCTTCTGATCCTGTGTCCTCGGTGAGGCAGACACACCGTGGTGGGGACCACATGGTGACATCAATTCAAACCATGGCGACCAGGAAGGCAAGAGACAGGAAGTGATCCTCCTGGCCACGCCCCCAATGACATCACTTCCGGTGCTAAGCCCCGCCCTGATGACATCACAGTGCTAAGCCCCACCCTTTTGTGGACTTATTAATTCCCCATGGCAGGGGGGCAGGTGACCAGCCTTCAGCACACAGCCCTGGTAACAAGATGCTCCCATCATGGTGGCAGGGAAGCAGGGAGAGAAGGGAGGAGCCGGGGACCAGAACACAGCTTAAAGAGGGAGCTCAGTGTGCTCAGGGGTGCAGAGGGTGCAGTCCATGGCCGGCTGCTCCAAGGCGGGAGCATCATGGTGGACGGTGTGGGGAGGAGAGAGGCTCCCATCATGGTGGCCGGGAAGCAGGGAGAGAAGGGAGGAGCCGGGGACCAGAACACAGCTTAAAGAGGGAGCTCAGTGTGGCTCAGGGGTGCAGAGGGTGCAGTCCATGGCCGGCTGCTCCAAGGCGGGAGCATCATGGTGGACGGTGTGGGGAGGAGAGACGCTCCCATCACGGTGGCCGGGAAGCAGGGAGAGAAGGGAGGAGCCGGGGACCAGAACACAGCTTAAAGAGGGAGCTCAGTGTGGCTCAGGGGTGCAGAGGGTGCAGTCCATGGCCGGCTGCTCCAAGGCAGGAGCATCATGGTGGACGGTGTGGGGAGGAGAGACGCTCCCATCATGGTGGCCGGGAAGCAGGGAGAGAAGGGAGGAGCCGGGGACCATAACACAGCTTAAAGAGGGGAGCTGAGTGTGGCTCAGGGGTGCAGAGGGTGCAGTCCATGGCCGGCTGCTCCAAGGCAGGAGCATCATGGTGGACGGTGTGGGGAGGAGAGACGCTCCCATCACGGTGGCCGGGAAGCAGAGAGAGAAGGGAGGAGCCGGGGACCAGAACACAGCTTAAAGAGGGAGCTCAGTGTGGCTCAGGGGTGCAGAGGGTGCAGTCCATGGCCGGCTGCTCCAAGGCGGGAGCATCATGGTGGACGGTGTGGGGAGGAGAGACGCTCCCATCACGGCAGGGACCCCTGCAGTTGCAGCTCTGTGCTCTGTACCCCCTGGGACCCCGAGCCCTAAGCGAATGCATTTTGACAAAGTGCAATGCAACAAAACCTCTCCAAGAATAATTCTTCTGTGTCACCAGGTCCTTGTGCATGGAAATGGTACCCAAGCGCCTATCCGTTATCCAGAGAAAAAAAAAACATGGGCGATTTGCATTAGGATTAATAGCACAAAAAAGAACCTGTGAGCAGGACAGCGGCCCTCTCCAGTGGCTGTCCCCGGGCAGGAGGGGCGTCTCCTGTCTGCAGTGACCACTGGGCTCGGGGACTCAGACAAGGTCTAGAGACAGCGTCACTTGTGCACAAAGACACCCTGCTTTCCAAATACCTGAACAGTGGATCTAATTCGCCGGACATTTTAATTTTTTAAAAACAGTACCCTGTCGTAAAAGACACAAGCTATGAAGCATCCCCAGAATCCTCCTGGCTCTGCCCGGCTCCTCCCGGGTCGCGGACGCTGTCCCAGCAGCTCTGGGTCCTCGGTCCTCAGGGTCTGCACCTGCTGAGATCAGAAACCTGGTGACAGCCGCTGCCGAGCGCCATCCAGCAGAAAGGCAGTTGTAAACATCCAACGCTGGAACCCGTCCACCTCGGTCCCCAAACCCCACGGTGCCCCCAGAAAAACCGTATCATTAAAATGTGGAATACAAGGAATTTAAGAACTTCGCACAGGATCTTTCTGAATACCTTCGGGGCAGTGCAAGGGATTTTTTTGGTTTTTATCTTGAGACAGAGTCTCCCTGTGTTTTGCAAGCTGGCCTGGAACTCACAGCGATCCTCCTGCCTCAGCCTCCCGAGTGCTGGCATCAGAACCCAGCCGGGTGGGAAGTGTGATGAGGCTTTCCAGATGGTCTTAGCATTCGGGGACAAACCAGGACAGGGAATCAGTGACCTCAAAACACCCTCAGGGACCCTGGAGCCTTCTGACTCTGAGGACAAAAATTTTTTTTCCCGTACCAGGACTCGAACTCAGGACTTCTCGCTGAGGATGCAGTGCTAAAGGCAAAGGCAGAGCTCAGGGGTGGAAAATCCAGCTCCAGCCCCGGGTAAAGAACTGAACCCTAACTTGGAACCCAGCTGGGAGGAAGGGTCTGAGTTCGAGGCTCAGCCCGGAGGCTCTCCAAGCAAAGGCCAGGACCAGCAGTGCCCGGCACCGTCTCACCTCAGAGCTAACTGGCCAGCCCGGGTCACCCCAAGGTCCTTGCACCTCGGAGAGGTTCCCCGGAGCCCCGGGCGTGGGGCACGGAGGGACACCCCTGCTTTCCTAAGGGAAAAGGTGACTTGCTGGACCTGGCTCCCCTACACCCAGAAAAGGGGAGCAAGGCCGTGTGGATTTTGGAGGCAACGCATTGCTCACTTAGGGTCCTGCTCAGGCCCGTTTACCCAGTGACCCCGAAAGCTGCTCGTTGTGAGGGGGGCTCACAACAAGAGGAGTCTGCAGCAGGTCCAGGCCGCCGTGCGGGCCGCTCTGCCCCGAGCCGGGCACCCAGCAGACCCAGCAACGGGACTGGTGTACCCACCTTCGAGCCAGCAGGCCTGAGGGCGCAACTCAGTGACCCCAGGAGGTCGCCCAGAGCCCACGGGTCCTGCCCTGGCCTCGAACCCCGAGGCGGGGTGGACAGGGAGCCGGACCCGCCTCTGGATGACACCGTTCAGGCACCAGGCAGGGTAAGGGGGTTCAGGGGCCGCGTGCGCCTCAAGCCAGCGTCCACCTTGGTCCTGAGTCCCCCGGCCGGGATGCAGGGCGTCAGCAATCAGGGGTGGACGCGGGGATGGTGCCAGTCGCCCCAACCCCAGGGTCCCCCCGCCAAAATGTAACCCCCAGCCCAGTGCTGAGCCCCCAAACCCCCAAAGCCCTTCTGGGAAATCAAGGTAAGTTGAGGGCACCCTCTCCCCGTCCCCAAAGGGGGACCCACACAATGCCCTTTGGGAGCGGCGAGTGGACAGCCAGCCCGGATGGGTAGAATAAAGGACCGTGACTCGGGGGACCCCAGCAGTGACCCCGAGGCTGGGGCTTCTCACCTGCCCCTCCGGGCCTCGGCTCCCCCAGCAATGCTTAAATCAGAGGAAAAAAATAAAATTCACCAAGCGCAGGATGAGAAACCTGCCTCGGAAAAGTGGGTTCCAGAGCAGGAGCCCGGGGGGGGGGGGGACCCCAATCTGCTGCTTTTGCTCCCATGGGGAGGCCCCCCAGAAATTTGATCTATGCTTGGGGCGGGTGGGCACCCCTGCACCCCACACCCGCCCACCAGTGCTGGGGAGACCCTGGTTCTGGTCCTCCAGAGTCCAGGGTGCAGACCTGGACCCCAAGCTCCCCTGAACCCCAAGCTCCCCTGCAGGCTTTCCCGGGCCACTCTTGGGGGTGGGGAGGGCCTGGGTGGGGGGCGCCCCTGGTCTCACCTGAGACCCTGGGGAGGCCTCCTGGACTCAGTTTCCCCATCTTGCAAGAGGGCTGCAAAGGCCCTGGAGTGGGGGTGTGGGGGGTCCCCTGCACCCCCAGTCCCTGCAGGGCTCAGTGGGTGCCCAAGACAGGCAGCCCAGGGTGCCGGGGACTGGGGTGTGTGTCCAGCACACGATGGGGAGCCCTGAGGTCCCGGGGTACCAGGCTGGGCAGGCGCCCGCAGTGCTGGGGCCTGGGCCGGGTCTCCCGTGGGGTTCAGGCGGGAGCTGTGGGGGCGGGGCGGTCTGAGGGCACAGAGGGGGTGCGGGGGGGGGTCCCCTAAACGTGTGCACTCAGGGGATGGTGGTTCCTAAAGTTGGGGGGAGGACTGAAGAGGTGGAGGCGCCCCAGGAGGAAGAGGGGGAGGGGGAGGGGACGGAGGGGGAGGGGAGGGAGAAGGGGGAGGGGAGGGGGAGGGGGAGAAAGGGGGACACGCCGCCCCTCCCCCGCCCCGATGCCGCCTACACCTGGGCTCGCCCCTCCCCCACCTCCCCTTCCCCATCCCATCCCCCTCCCCCCACCCGACTGGGGTGCAGGCTCAGGACTTGGGGGAGACGGGAGGGGGAGGGCCCGTCCAGGGGAGGCCTGGGGGAGGGGCCTGAGGCTCCAGGGGCAAAGGGGGGACCCTGGGCAGACTGGGGTGGTGACGGGCTGAGGTCATGGCAGGGTCACGGGGAGGGGGTTCTCCATGAGCATGGGGGGACCTGAGGAGCCCGCAGCAGCAGGGCTGGGGGGAGGGAGGGGGATGGGAGGTGGGGGAGGGGCGCACCGAGGTGCTGGGGCGCTGGGGGGGAGGGGAGGCCTGCAGGGGAGGGGGAGGGGCCTGCAGGGGGCTGGGGGCGGGGCCTGAGGTCACGGGGGCGGGGGGGGACCCCGCGGTGGCCACGGGCTGAGGTCCTGGCGGGGTCACGGGAGGGGGGAGGGGCGTGGGGGAGGGGCGGGCCTCGGTGCCTGCAGCAGGAGGGTGGGGGAGGGGCGTGGGGGAGGGGCGGGCCTCGGTGCCTGCAGCAGGAGGGTGGGGGAGGGGCGTGGGGGAGGGGCGGGCCCGGGTGCAGGCGGGCGGGGGAGGGGCGGCGTGGCCCCCTTTCCTCCCCTCCCCCACCCTGTCCCCTCCCCTCGTCCCCTCCCCCCTCCTTCCCCTCCCCCCTCCTTCCCCTCCCCGACCCGGATCCGGATCCGCCATGTGCCCGCGTGCTCGCGTGCTCGCGGCGCTCCGTGTCTACGCGGCGGGGCTCGCCCTGCTGCTCCTGCAGCTGCTGCGTCGCTGTCGCGGGGGCTTCGCGCGTCCAGGTCGGCGGGGAGTCGGGGTGTCGGGGAGTCGGGGAGTCGGGGTTCGGGGTGTCGGGGAGTCGGGGTGTCGGGGTTCGGGGGGCTCCCGGGGTCACCGGGCGGGGCGGGGTGGATTCGGGGCGCTGCGCGGTGCAGCTTTGGGGACCCGGCGGGGGGAGGGGCGAGGGCGACGCGGGGCGCTCGGGGAGCAGCGGGGGGGCCGGGATGCACTCGGGGTGCCCGCGCCCCCGTTTCCTCCCGAGGAGCGCGTGGCGAGAGCGACACACTTGGGCCTCCAGAGGCCCCCCCTGCGCCCCAAACCCTGCGAGTGGGGGATGGGCCGGGCCTGTCCCGGAAGGAGCTGGGGGGAGGGGCGTGGGGGAGGGGAGGGGGAGGGGCGTGGGGGAGGGGCACGCCCGCCTGCACCCCCCCACCGCTCCTGCCTCAGCCTCCGGGCGACTGCGGGGTGACAGGCGGGCGCCACCCGCCCGGCTCAGCGGGGTGCACTTTGCATGACTTTATTTGCAGGATTTTATTTTACTTGGTGGAACCTGCGCCTTGTTTGTGGTTCCCGACGCTCCGCCCACTGAGCTGCACGGCCAGCCTGCTCCAGAAACGTATTTTACTTTTTTAACGTTTCCTGTGCAACGCTGGGGTGCACCCAGGCCTCTGAGAGCTGGACCTTGGCTAATGGCAGCCGAGCCTTTGCCCGATTTTATGACACTGTCTGGGGCTTCCCGGAGTTGGGGGGCTGCCCTGTGCGCGGGCTCCCCCTGCCTCAGCTTCCCAAATGTCCCCGAAGGCGAACGACGGTTTCGTTTCAAGTTAAAAAACAAAGCAGCTTCTAGGCCGAGCGCTTTGCAGGAAAGGGCGTCTGTGCTGCTCCAGCCTGCAGCTCGCGTTTCCGGGGACCCCCCAACGCCCCACCTGCACCCTGGCCTTGGTGCAGTCGTGCACCCGCCTCGCGCTGTGCAAGTGTGCCCTCCTCCTCGGCTTAAACCAAGACCAGGCCAAGCTGTGCTCAGCGAGCTGGGCCTTCCCAGACCCCGCCCGGCTGCCAGGCCTCAGCTTGCAACCCGGAGCTCAGCTCAGCTGTGTGATCCTTGTAGAAATCGAATTGCTTTCCGCAGTAATTAGGCCTGCGAACAGCTCAGGGTCGGGCCTGCAGCTTCCTGCGGGGTCTGGGGGAGCCTCACCGGCCAGCTGTCTGCACCCTGGTGTCAGCTCTGCAGCCCGGGCCTGGGCCGCGTGACGCTTTGCACTTGTGGATCTGGGCGCTGACCTCGGAGTCTGCAGGGGCCAGGCCGGGTCACTTGGTGGTGGCTTCCCTGCAAAACCAGCTCTGCCAGTGGCTGCCGGGGGCGGGGTCCTCCTGGGGTCCCCCCTGCACCCACCCGAGCAGCTGGGTTTGCACCCCACCTCTGTGGGGGTTTGGGGTGCTGTCCCCCAGCTGGTTTGATCTGCCTCCAGCCCCCTGAGCTGGGGCTGCGCAAACTGAGCCCCTGAGTGGAATCCGGGCCTGCTGGGGGAGGCAGCCTGAGCTCCTTTTGTGTTTGTTTATGTTTTATTTTTGCTTACGGTCCAAACTCGAGGATCTCAGCCCGTGGGCGTGTCCTGAAGGCCTTCACACAGGGCCTGCGTTTAGGATTTGCTTTGCACGTGGTTTATTTACAATTTTTAGAATTGCATCAGGTGTGTTTGGACCCCGGGAGACCAGGCTGCCTGGGCAAGGCCTGGATCTGACCCTTTGCAAAGGACACAAAATTTATAACCCTGCAGAGCCCAGCGGCAGATTTGCAGCACAGCTCGGGCTGGAAGGCTTTTTGGACCCGGTGCGCGGTGGAGTTTGCAGAGTGCGCCGCAGAAAGCAGTCAGTCGACAAAGTAAATTGTTACTGTGTTTGTGAACGCGGCCAGCGGGGCGCTGGCTTCGGTAGGGAGGGAGGCAAATCCTTGAGCTTTTCAATGTGGACCCTAAAGTGCTTTTTCCTGAACCGTGTTTATTCACCTTGTTAGAAGCGAAAGGAATTCAAAATAGACTCAGTCGTAAGAAGCCAATTGCATATTGCTATCAAAGGCACGTAGACTTTATAAAATTTATATTTATTATTATTTTTTTGAGACAGGGTCTCGGTGCAGTCCGGTCTGGCCTAGAGTTCACAGTGACCCCAAAGCCGGCCTTGAACTCACAGCGATCCTCCTGCCTCAGCCTCCCGAGTGCCAGATTAAAAACATGCACCATCACCCGACTTTAGACTTTCTTTAATTTTTAGTATTATCATTATTATTTGCAGAGATGGATCAAACCCAGGGCCTCACGGGGGTAGCTCCCCCACGGAGCTGCAGCCCTGGGTTTGATTTTATTTTGGGTTCCTGCAGTGGACATCAGGAACCCCCGACCTGGTGTTTGCCAGGCAGGTGCTGGTGCCGCTGGGCTCAGTCCCCGGCCCCTGGGTTCTGTTTTTAATTGACTGAAAATATTTCTAGATCTGTGAACGGCGGGGAAAGATGGAAGCAGGATGGCGTCTGCCCGGCTGTGTACGTTTTGATGATTTTTGTGTTTCCTGCGGTTGAGGATCTATCTGTTCCACACCTTGTAGATTTTTTCCTGTGGCTTTGGGGACCCGGGCGGGGCCTTCACACCGAGTCCCACGCCCGGCTCTGTGTTTTTGTTTTTCAGAGAGCAGAATATATTCATTTAGAGAAAGAAAGCTCAGACAGACAGACAGACAGAGGAGACAGGGCCCCCAGTGGCTTGCCTAACCCCCGCTGTCTTAAAATTTCTTGTCTTTAATTTTCAGACAGGGCGTGCCTCGGTTGCCCAGGCTGGACCCGAAAACTTGAAAATGTCAGACTTCTTGATGGTAGAAAGTTTTTGGGGTTTTTTTCTGTCTTTTTGAGACGGGGTCCCGCTGTGCAGTCCAGGCTGGTCTCGAGCTCGCAGAGACCCTCCTGCCTCAGCCTCCTGAGTGTCTGGATGACAGCTGTGCGCCACCACGCCCGGCTAGATGGTAGAAAGTTTTAATTCTCACAAAAAGTAAGGACTTCCCCAGCCCCAGGGCCTGTTATTTATGTGGCTTATAGCAACCTATCACTTACTAGAGGTCCAGAGGGACATTTAGGAAGCAGGTGACATGTGCCGTAGACTAATAACAGTCAGCTCGGTGCACCCGGAATCCTGGCACTGGGGAGGCCGAGGCGGGAGGGTCTCCAATTGCATCCTGCGAATTGCTTGGGGGGTTTACTGATTGAGCCAAGACTCTGTCTCAAACTTGACACTCGCTTGGTAGCCCAGGCTGGTTGTGACCTGGCAGGGATCCTCCTGCCTCGGCCTCCCCAGTGCTGGGGTGACAGGAGCGGCCCCCACATTCCCGGGGTGAGTATGTGAGTGTTGACGTTCTAAACAATCAGTTACAGTAAAACACGCCCAGCCAGGGACCCCCGAGTCCCCCCGGCCCTGCCCGGCTCCCCCAGCTCCCCCAGATCCCGGCCTCTCTCCTAGCAGCTCGGGGTGCTCTGTGCTCGGGGGCTTTAGCTGCGCCCTCCTGGCCGCCTCTGTGTCCCGAATGGACCTGACCTTTCCCGGTCACTGTGACCTTGGGGAGCAGCCGGGAGTCGCTCGGGGCCAGCTCCAGGACCGAGGTGGACGGGGACCCGGTGTCAGGTGTTTACAGCTGCCTTTCGGCTGGATGGCGCTCGGCAGCGGCCGTCACCGGGTTTCTGATCACCCCAGTGTGGCGCTGGTGACCGCAGGTGCTGCATAACGGCCCTGCTCGGAACCAGAGCAGATTTAAAGTCTGCACACCTTATGTACACGCAGCTGTTCCAAGCATGGTGGTTTGTTTTCCAGATTTCTCCCCGCCCTCCCCTCCCTCCTCCCCTCTCTCCTCCCCTCCCTCATCCCCTCCCTCCTCCCCTCCCTCTCAGGGAACTGACCCCAGGCCCTTGGCTCTGGTGAGAAACTCTGGTCCTTTGTAAGTTTTGGAACAGTGTCACTGAACAACCCACACTCAGCTTGAGCTTGGGACCCTCCTGCCTCAGCCTCCCGAGGTCTGGGGTGACAGCCTGGGACGCCTCTCCCGGCTACCAAGCTGCTTGCTTGCGTGCTTACTGATTTTTTGCACAGGGAATCAAACCCAGAGCCCCAGGAATGCTGTGCCCGGGTTCTATCAGTAAGCCGCACCCCCCTGCCCGGCATACCGTTATATATTCAGTCGACAAACGGCAATCATATACATTAGCTGGGCGTGTGGGGCACGCGCCTGTCATCCCAGCACCCAGGGGGCTGAGGCAGGAGGATCTCACTGAGTTTGAGGCCAGCCTGGGCTCCATAGCGAGACCCGATCTCACCCCCTTCCCGGGAATTTACACGGCACAGTGGGGTTGTCAGGTGGCTGTGCAGAGCAGAATGATTAAATTATTAATTAATTAATTAATTAATGATTAAATTATTATACATCATCTCATTTACCTTTTTTAAGTTAGAATTGTGCATTTTTCTATTGTAGAACCTTTGATTCTTGCAAACTTATGTCTGTCTGTGCATCCTTACTATCTATCAGTCAATCAGCTATCTGTCCATCCTGTGTATCAATCATCTATATCTAGTTTATCGGCTTTACCATCGATCTGTCCGTCATCAGTCATCTGTCTGTCTGTGTACCTCAGTGGTCCTCTGTCCCTGGGTTTTACACCAGTTGGAAATTGACCTCAGCAGAACCCCAACGGGAACTTTGGATCTTTTTAATACTTTTGTTTGTTGGTTTGTTTGTTTTGGTCTTTTTTTGAGGCAGGGTCTCGGTGTGCAGTCCGGGCCGGCCCTGAGCTCACTGTGCAGCGCAGGCTGGCCTCGAACTCGCAGGGATCCTCCTGCCTCAGCCTCCCCAGTGGCTGTACTCACCACGCCCGCCCTTCTGCGTTTCTGAGAGCCGGTGGCTTCTTCAGCTCCCGGAAGGCCCGGTGCCTCGGTGTCCCCCGGCTCTGTGCTTCTGTGCGTTTACTGCGGTGAGAACGTTGGCAGTCTTTGCTCTTTAAGGGTGACCTTAAAACCTGTGGCGCGCTGCTGTGACCGGGCTTGGGTCCCGTCGTCCCGGGAACATCTGGGAAACCACTGAGCCGCCTGGCCCTGGGGTGGGATCAGAAATCACAGGCAGGACCCCGGGAGGCTGGAGGCTGAGGCGGGAGGGTCTCAAGCTCCAGGCCAGCCTGGCTCACAATAAAAAGTGCTGAAGGAAGGGGTCAGGGGTTTTCTGAGCCGGGGTGTGCTGCGGAGCCCAGCGGGAGCTCTTGGAGATCCTCCTGCCTCAGCCTCCCCGTGCTGGGCTGAGCCCCGGGGCCACAGCCAGGTGAGCCCAGGTTTAGGGATGCTGTCCTTCGTGCCTGTGTGTGGTGCGTGTGTGGCGCTGTTGTTGGCTGTATTGTGTGTCTTGCTGTCCGCAAGGCTGGTTTGGCTGCGCAGTTCCCGCGGGCCTGCGGTCAGTGCGGGGCGCGGCTGGCCCTGGGCTTGCGGAGATGGCCTGCCTCGGCCTCCCGAGCTCGGGTGCACCAGCACGGCCGCTCGGCTCTCCTGTGCCTTCCCGTCCTGCCCGCGTGACCACAGTCAGCATCGGGAGCGCCCCGCGTGGGGCTCGGGCTCCTCCCGCCCAACCAGTGACGGGCAGCGTCGCCCTGGTCCTGGGTGGACGTGGCCAGGCCGGCCAGCAGCTCAGCCCAGCAGCAGCCGCGGACCCGGCGTCTGCACAGCGGGGTGTGCACGCGGACCTCAGCGGGGGGACACCTGGGGTTACACTCGGGAACCGCGGGCACACCCGGGGCACACCCGGGGCACACTCAGGGCACACCCGGGGCACACTCGGGGCACACTCGGGGCACACTCGGTCGGGGCACACTCAGAGACCATGGCCGAAAGGCAGAGCTCACCAGAAAGAAGACGGACCCGCCTCTTCTCTAGGCGGACGCATCAGTAATAGAAATACATCGTCGTTAAACTTAGCATAAGACGAGCTTATGGATCACTGTAGCTGTGTGCTATTGAATGATACTAGTTTATTATTAAACTTACAATACTATCTTATGTATTACTATAGTTGTGTTCTATTATAATATAATATATATAACATGCCTTACAATATATAATGTAATACATTAATGTATTATTATAATAGTTTATTATAGTTTATTAAACTTACAGTAATATATCACTATAGTTGTATTCTAGTAAAACATAGTTTACTATTAAACTTACAATACTATTTTATATATTACTATAGTTGCCTTCTATTATATAATATAATAATACTATATACTACACATAATATGTATATTACGTATATAATATACAATCATATTAACAATACTGTATTATAATATAAATGATAGTTTATTATTAAATTCATAATAGTAACTTATGTATTACTGTAGTATTGTATTAAAATAGTTTATTAAACTTACGGTAAGTTTATTAAACTTACGGTAGTTAAGTAAGTTAAGTATTACTATAGTTGTATTCTATTGTAATATAATAATATAATACACTATATACATTATAATACATAATGTAATATAGTCAATGATAATATTGTATTATATATAATAGTTCATTACTAAACTTATAATAGTAATACATATTACCGTAGTCTATTAAAATATACTTTATTAAACTTACAGTACTAACCTATGTATTGCTATAGTTGTATTCTATTGTAATATAATAAAATATAATATACAGTATACATTATAATACATAATGTAATATAGTCAATCATAATATATTATAATATATACTATTATATATAGTGTATACCATATATATGTAGTATATATATATATAGTATATAGTATATAATATATATAATAGTATTATAATATAACTAATAGTTCATCACTAAACTTACAATAGTAACTTATAAATTACCATAGTATTCTATTAAAATATTAAAATATAGCTTATTAAACTTACTTATAACACTATACTTGTATTCTATGTATGTATACATAGATGTACGGTGTGTAAGCGTGTACCCCAGTCACAGTACACGTCACAGTATGTGTGTGCTCACGTGTGTGCTTCCCAGTGCCGCACACGCGTACGTGTGTGGGTGTGAGTGTGCACACGTGTGTGTGGTACACATCTCACAAGTTTTTCACAGCCTGTGTGGGTGTGCATTTGCACAAACACCTATTTGTCAGTGCTGTATCCTGGGCATTTGTGTACAGCTCCGTGTGTACACGTGTGACTCTGTGTACACGTCGATCCGTGTCATCCGTAGTAGCGCACACACAGGTACGTGGACACACACGTGTGTGGTGGCCCCGTGCACACCTCCCGGAGGGCAGGTGCCCGGTCTTCTGCTCTAACCTTGCCCGGCCGCACCGCTGCCCGCAGGCCTGCCCCCTTCCATCCCGTGCAGCAGCCTGAGGGCTCGCCGGGCGCCCCAAGCTGGTTGGCCCCACGCTCGGGGAGGCTGAGGCAGGAGGGTGCGCACGCAGGTCCTGCCTCTAAGGCCGGTCGTAAAGGGTGCGGAGCTCAGTGCAGAGGCTCGGGGCTCCCCCCAGCACCCCAAAATAAAGAAAGTAAAATCCCAAGACTGAAACCAACTGCTCCCGGCTCCTCTTCGGGGCTGGCGGGGACACTGTGCAAAGCGCCTGTAACAGCCAGAGACGGGAGAGCGGGGTGCACACCCGCAGGAGTCCCGGTGTGGGCAACACGAGTCTGACTCTCCGCGTCCCTCCCCCGCATCTCTGACCCTTTTCCCTTTGGCAAAAGACCCGTGTCTCCGTGTCCTTGTGTCCGTCCTGTGTGTGGCTGTCATTTATACATCGCCTCAGTCGAATAAGAAAAACCCTGCCGTATTCAGGCGTGTGGTCTGATTTATTGTGGCCGATTTATTTCGCCAATGTTGTTTCCCAGGTGCGCCTGCTTTTTGTTCAAACACCGTTAACCCCTTCTTCCTGCCTGCATAGTACTCCGTCGTGCGGCTTGTACACCTAACAGGTTTTCCTTGTTTTTTTGAGACTTGTTCTCCTTGTGGAGCCCAGAACTCACCGCCATCCTCCTGCCTCGGCCTCCCGGGCGCTGCAGTGACAGGTGTGCGCCACTGCGCCTGGCAGCAACCCTTCTTTTACGCATCAATGACCGTGAACATTCGTAGAAAGGTCCGTGCCACACAGACCACCAAGGGGCTTCAGTGTTGGCATTGGACCAGGCTGTAAGCTGATTGGTCGGTGCCATCCACCTCCAGAACCCTGCTGAACCAATCAGGAGGCTCCGTTAGTGATCGCCCACCCTGATGCACTTTACACACCCTGGGTCCCGCCTTGCCATCTAGGGATTCCTGAGTGTGATCTCAGCCCCTCTTCTGTGCGTGTGGTGAGAGCCCACCACGCCAGGCGGCTTTGTGGCAGAATCCACTTGATCAGGGGCAGACACATCGCCCGGCAGGTGTCTTCCTCAAAGGACAGGGCTCTGGCTTTTTAAGGGCTGCGTAGTACTCCACGCTAGCCGCACACCACATTGCTGTGATCCACGTCACGGATGGACACGGAGGTCGGTTCTGACTACTGACTTTGGTGAATACAGGTGTGCAGATGTTGGTCTGAACGGGCCCCCTCAGCCACCCCAGCTTTATGTGTTAATTTCCTGCTGCGTTACAGTGTCCGGGGAGCTCAAACCCTCCTGAGAGCCACGCGCAGGAGCATCGTGGTGGACGGTGTGGGCAGGAAAGCCCCGCTGTTGTCACCCGCACGTCTGGTTCTTTCCTCCGTGCGTCCGCCTTTCTGGGTGTTTTAGATAAATTGTGTGATTGGTGGTCTTTGGTGCACTGATTGGTGGCTTTCAGGGTATCACGGCCGTCAGCACCACCCGTATAACAAAACAAGCCAGCGCTCGGTACTTCTTTGGTGTTTCTATGTTCATTTCGTGGTGCTGGAAAGTGAACCTGGTGTTTGGGACTTGCTGGGAAAGTGCTCTGCCACGGAGAGACACCCCGAGTGCTGGCATTGTGCTACAAAGTCCTACTCTGGTACTGTAATTCCTTTTTTATGGGTGTATAGTATTCCACATTTTCAGTTGTCACCGATGACGTTGTGCTGAGCCTGTGCGTTCAGCTCTGAGTTAAAGTCACGTTTTTACTTCACTGTGGGGTTTTTCCGTGGTGTGGGGTCGGGTGTGAGTCTGTGTAACCTGCTGGAGTCTTTTCCAAAGTGACCAAGCCCCGTTTTGCCTCCCCTGGTGACCCAAACCCTCGCTGATGTGTTCCCCAAGGTGTCATCAGAATTCTCGGTCAATGCCGAAATTTAAAAACAAAATGACTACAGTAAATGACCCACTGTTACGACCTCTGCCCCCATCCGGGGTCTGTCCCGTGGCTGCCTCTCGGGTCCGTGACACAGTTTCTCCTGCTGAGTTTTGTTCCAGCGGAGGAGTCCCGAGTGTGCCCATTGCATCCTTCAGCCCCGGGGAGGCTGAGGCGGGAGGCTCTCCACTAGCTCGAGGCCGACCTGTCTGCACCGTGATTCAACAGGAGCCTGCACTCGGTATCGAGACGCCATCTCAGAAAAGGACCCCAAAATAATCTGCCTTCCTGTAGAGCCCCAACCGCAGGCCTCCTGTCACGATTTCAGACAGAGTCTCCCTCAGGGTGTCCAGGTTTGTTGGCTTTTTTGAGACGGGGTCTGGCTGGGTAGCCCAAGCGGGGCTCGAACACCCAGAGATCCTCCTGCCTCAGCCTCCCGAGTACTGGGGTCACGGGTGTGCACCTCCACGCCCGGCTGAAGGGAAACCGTTCACCAAACACGTCCAGGACCTCTGACTGCTAGGACCTTGCTTGGGGCTGGGCTTTTTTCCGCCCAGGGCTTTGCAGACTATAGAGGAGTCCTCCGCCTCCGAGTGACAGCGCTGGTCCTCAGAACCTGACGTGTGCTGTGCTGACTTATGCACTTTTTCCCGCCTTGTTGGTGCATCCCGTGCAGAGACAGCAAGACCTTGTTAGGAAAATCCAAGCGAGGTGTCAGGGCACGCGCCTGTCATCCGCGAGGCTGAGGCAGGAGGATCTCCAGGAGTCCAAGGCGGGGCAGGCAGGATTTCCCCGCCCGGGGTCACGTTTTATCTTTAGTCAATCCCTCCGGCTCTGGAGGGAAACAGAGTTGAGGGTCTCTCGGGGGGATCGAAAGGGAGCACTTGCATTTAAAGCAACATTTATATTTTAAAAAGTCAGGCACGGTCAAAGCGGAGAGGTTTTACTGTGCTCTTTGGATGAGGAAGTTTGCTTTGGGGCCCTGTGTGTGCAATCAGCATTTGAACAAATGCATTTACCTTTAAAAAGTGAGCTCGGAAAAGAAATTAGAAAGTTAGGTCTGGTGGCCACGCCCGTGATGCCAGCTCTCGGGGAGGCTGAGGCAGGAGGGTTGCACGTCGGACCTCACGCCGGGCAGCACACAGAGCAAGAATTGTCCGGAGAAACCAAACCGGGACGGAGCTCCGTGGGGAGGAGCCGGTCCCAGCCCGGCCCTGTAACCGAGACCGGCCCACGGCACACATGAACACCAGACCTGCGTCCTGATCCTTCCCTTCTCCCTGCCGTAGCTTTCTGCCGACAACCGGACCGCGTGGCCGTGGTGACCGGCGGGACGGATGGCATCGGCTACTCCACGGCCAAGCAGCTGGCCGGGCTCGGCATGCGCGTGGTCATAGGTGAGTCTCCCCGCGCCTGGCGCCCGGGTCTCTGCTCAGTTTACGTGGTGGTTGGGATCGAACCTGGGGCTCCAGCGCCGAGCGCCGGTATCTTTGACTTTTACTGTTTTTTAATTTTGACACAGGGTCTTGCAGGCTCAGCAAGTCGCCCGGGCGGGGCTGGAGCCTGCAGCCCTCCTGCCTCAGCCTCCCGCAGTGCTGGGATGGCCTGGGCGCCCCTATGCCAGCTTGGGTCTGAGGGCCGCCCTTTGGGGACCCTGCTGTGGACTCAAACTACTTTTTTAAGTAGAGGGGAAGGGATGGCTGCTTTCTGATCTTTATAATCTCGCTCAGGGGTGCAAACCGCAGGATTTGGGAACACAGCCGGGTGTGGGGCGCACGCCTGTCATCCCAGGGCCCGAGGGGCTGAGGCAGGCGGATCTCTGCACGCTCAAGGCCAGCCTGGGGTACCCAGTGAGATCCTGTCTCAAAACAACAAAATGTTTGTGTAAAGTATTTTCCAGTAACTGCCTTATTTCCCTTTTTTCTGGCTGTGTAATACTCCACCATGTCTACGTAATGCATTGTCTTTACGGGCTCCTGTGCTGACGGTTCTCGGCTCGCTCCTGGGTCCACAGTAGTGGGCACTGGGAGAACTGTGGCGCCCACCGACCCCGTGCTCTGTCCTCCTCCTGTGTGGCTTTTCCCGCGCCCAACACTTCTCAAAGCCCGAAATCCAGGAAGCTCAGCTCAGCGCCCTGATGCGGTGAGGAAGTCAGGCGAGGAAGTGACGCCCTGCAGGAACTGCGCCCCACGTGGCCCTCGCCTGTCCCCAGCTGGGGCCTGAGGTGTTTCCCGCAGCATCCTTCCCTCCACACCTCACCTCTGCCCCATTTTACTGGAAAGGCCTTAGCGTTAAACAGAAATATGGCAGTGGCTGGGTCGTTGTGCCTACCAGCTTTCTGTCGCTCAGAAAGACTTAGATGAAAAAAAAGTTTATTTTGATTCAGGGGCGCAGAGCTTGCGACTGGTTGGCTTAGTCACTTCCTCTTCTTGGCCCCGCCCCTTTGGAGCCTCCCTCCCTGTAGCACTATAGGCTGAGCTGTCCAAGCCACGCCCCTGTGACGTCACTCCCTCTTGGCCCCGCGTCTCGTGGGCCCACTATCCCTCTGTCTGGCTCCAAGTCAGGAGCATCGTGGTGGACTGGTGTAGAGGAGGGAAGACACTCACATCATGGTGGCCCAGAAGAACAAATAGAGAAAGAAGAGGAAAGTGGGCTTCCATAGCCCTTCTAAGCCACGCCTCCATGACGTCACTTTCTCTTGGCCCCGCCCCTCATGGACCCACCATCTGAGAGCTGACTGTCCAAGCCACGCCTCTGTGACGTCACTTCCTCTTTCTCCCACCCCCTTTTGGACCCTCCATCTCCCCGTAGCACCATGGTCTGAGCTGCCTAAGCCCGCTTCCATGATGTCACTTCCTCCTCTTGCCCCGCCCCCTCAAGCCCTCCATCTCCCGGTAGCACCATAGGCTGAGCTGTCCTAGCCCCGCCTCTATACGTCACTTCCTCCTCTTGGCCCCGCCCCTCAGACCCACCATCCCCTGTAGCAGCACGTGCAGAGAGCTGAGTGTGATGCACGTAGTTTCGTGCGGTTGTTTTTTCCTGAAGATGCGCTTCAGCTTGAAACCCTCCCAGTCTATATTGCTCCATCGACACCTCAGGAAAGTCGGGGCTCCCCCAGGTCGGGTGCACGGCCCCTGGCCAGCTGTCCTGGTGGCTCCCCAGGCTGCCGGCTCGCAGCAGCTGCCCCAGGCCGGCCTGGACCTTGCAGGGCTCCTCCTGCCTCAGCCTCCCGAGTCAGGGCTGGGTCGGCGGCGTGCACCACCTCGCCCGGCCACAGTGATTATCATCGTTGTGATTGTCTTCCGGCCGCTTCCCGAGCACCTCACTCTGCATCTTTTTCTTTTTAGCTGGAAATAACAGCGACCGAGGCCGGGAAGCGGTGCGCGGGATCCAGGAGGAAACGCCGAACGCCCATGGTAACGTGGGGTGATTCTGGTTCCGGCCGGGTGCGGTGCCACGGGGCGATGCGTCTCGGATTTTGTGCGTGGATTCTCTGGGCCTTTGTGGTCTGCACGTTCCGATAGCGAGCCTGGCGGTTTGCAGCTGAGTCCCAGCCTCATCAGGCGTTTGTGCAGGGGGGCTCGGAGGGGCTCACAGAGATCCTCCCGTCTCAGCCTCCCGAGCGCTGGGCATTTTCATCTTCTAATTGATGATGATTGCTTCCCCTCCTTCCGCCTTTCCGTTCCTCCCTCCAGCCCTCCCTGCCCTGCTCCCTTCCTCTGCGCAGTGTCACCCACCCGGTGAGCGGATAAACAGGGTGCGTTGGTCATGCCTTGTGGAATATTATTTGACCCTAAAAAAGACACAGTCGGAGTCAAATGCCTTTGTAACCCCAGCTACCTGGGAGGCTGAGGCAGGAGGCTGGCACGTTCCAATCCCCTCTCACTGCTCTGCCTTCTGGTTCTTTGCAGTCAAAGTGTTTAGATTCCAGGCCTGAGTGAAGCCACGCAGGACTCACCCATCTGCATCTGTGTTCTTGCAAATGACGGGGTTATTATCAGCATGACTAGGATTATGCTGTGCCACAGATGAAACCCAGGGCTTTGTGCACGCAGAGCATGCCCTGTACCACTGAGCTGCACCCCACGCCCTTCTGATTTTATTTAGCGCTTGGTCTCCTGACTGTGCGCGGGCTGGCCTGGAACTTGCCTCCTCCTGCCTCAGCCTCCCAATTTTTGCCTGGTTTCTATGAAATCACTCTTTGTGTGGGAGGGAACACGCGGGCTTTGTCACCCTGTGACTGCCTGATTTTATTCAGTGTGACGCCCCCACTTTTACCCTGGTAAATGGTGCAAATGGTGGGACAGATGTCCTTTTCAGGGCCGCGTAGTATTCCAGCAGGCCCACGGAATGTGTGATCTCTGTCTGTGTGTCCGTCGAGGAGCACTCATGTTGTTCCTGCTCCTGGGCTGTGGTTTTGGAGGACCTCCCATCCTGACCTGTGCAGCAGTAGTGGTCACTTACACTGGGGTAGGCAAGACGCTCCCATCATGGTGGCCGGGAAGCAGAGACAGAAGGGAGGAGCCGGGCACCAGAACACAGCTTAAAGGGGGTTTTATGGAGCCTGGATCTCTCGTGTGCTCCAGGCTGGGCAGGCACTCGCCGTCTTCCTGCCTCAGCCTCCTGACTGCCGGGACTCTTTAGTGCACCTCTCGTAAGATGGATCCGTCTGTTTTGCTGGTCGCGGACTCGCTGGCGAGAGAGAGAGTTTGGGGGAGACTCTGCCTTGCGGGTCTGCGGGGAGCCGTGTGCCTCCATTCCCAGCACGCTTCATGGCCTTTGAGACTCATCTCCCTGGTGAGGCGTCAGGAACTGGCTTTGCAGCCTGACCGGGACGAATCCACCCACCACCCGGAGCCTCAGTGGATTCACGGGCTCCTGGGCTACCTGCTGCTGTCCGTGTCCATGTGACCGGTGGCCCAGGCCAGCTTGGACGCGGCCCCGGAGCCCCCCTTGACCCTCCTGGAGCAGGAGGCGGCGTCCGCGGAGACCTCTGAGGTCTGTAAGTCACAGGAGGGTGTGAGTCTGCGGGCTGCGGCGTGCCGAGCGCCCCTAAGAGGATTTGCGCTGCTCTGGATTCTTTAAACCCGGATTCACGTTCCGTCTCCCCGAGACACCGAGCGCAGATTACCGCACCTGGCCGGAAAGCAGGAAGACGGCTCCCAAGATTAAGGTTTTCATCCGGGCCAGAGGAGCTATTCCGGGCTCACTTTTTGATTATTTCTTTCCTGGGCGAAGACTTAGCAAAAAAGTGGGCACAGGCGGCGTGCGAGCCGGGGCCTAAAATCCTCCCGGAGTCCCCAGAGTCCGCGGAGCTGTGCCCAGGAATCGGGGTGCCGCGGGGGCCCCGAGGTCGTTCTTTATATTCAATCAGTGATCCCAGCGTATGCCGAGTGTTGAAATGCAGTAAAATATGTTTCTGTTATTTAGCATCCGACAACCGTGACCCGCCGCGCCCACTGCAGACAGGCTCCTCCGGGGTCCCGGCCGCTCGCCCAGCAGCTCTGGTCCTCGGTCCTCAGGGGCTTTGCCAGCTGGGATCAGAAACCCGGTGACGGCCGCTGCCGAGCGCCATCCAGCTGAAAGGCAGCTGTAAACACCTGACACCGGGTCCCCGTGCACCTCGGTCCCCGGAGCTGGCCCCGAGCGACCCCCGGCTGCTCCCCAAGGTCACAGTGACCGGGAAAGGTCAGGGTTTCGGGTCCATTCGGGACACAGAGGCGGCCAGGACGGCGCAGCTAAAGCTTTTGCGATTGATTCCGGCCTGCAGGAGAGAGGTGGTGAGCGCCTGGCAGGTCCGTTCAGTGTCCACGCCGTTTCTGCAAGGACGTTTCCACTGGCCATTCGCTAGGGGTACAATCCCGAAGGACCCGGGTTGATTAAGGAATACTGCTTTAAAAAAAAAAACATTTAACTTTAAAAAACAAAACAAAACGAGGATAGAATCACACAGAATTTGTAAAAATTGTAGGAAATTAGTCCTAGTTAATATACTGCATATTGTTACCTTAGAAGTAGTTGATCAGGTTACAAGATCTGGACTTAAACAGGATCAAACAGTCAAACAGTCACAGCGTGACATCTTGGAAGCAGCCTGAGTGCCCATCAAGCACGGAATGGATAAAAAAGACGTGGATTTTTTTATACCGTGGAGTACTAGTCAGCTATGAAAAAGGATAACCTGAGGCTTTTATTGGTAAGTAGAGGCAGCTGGAGACCGTACTCATCAGGGACATGAATCACTCACCTTTATAAATATCATGTTGTCTCCCAAAGATACAAAAGAACATGCAAAGTCCCGCGTACCTTCCATTCTGCCAGACAGCTGTTCCCTTCCGAGTGGGCTCCCCGTCACCCACGGACACCGCTGTGACTCTCAGGGACGAGTCCAGGTCCTTCGGGCTCGGTTCCACCCTGTCACGTGTGCCCTGCTGCCGTGAGGTGCTGTTGCTTCACGCCCTGAGTCGCTGGCCCAGGCTTTTGCACGGTGGCCTGGCCTCACTGCCTGTGCATCATTTATTGGGTTCGGCTCTGTGGCGTCCGATGTATTTCTGCACACGCGTAGAGGACGCCGTAACTGTGCACCCCGCGCACCCCGACACTTACGCCCTCCTACCGGGAACCCCATCTCTCCCCTCCTGGTTTCTGACGCGGACTCCCCGTTAGCTCCGGAGTAGGAGCCCGCTCGAACCCAGGGGACGCCATTGCACCCTCCCATCCCGCCAAGACCCGGCTCCCGAGGACGACCCGCCGCCCAGGTTCCGGTCAGCGGCCAGCGTCCAGCCCGCTGCACCTGGGCCCGGGGAAGAGCCGGGCGGGGCGAGGTCTGCGGGCTCCTGCCGTGTGCTCAGAGCTCAGCTCCCGGCTTCCGGTCAGGCAGATCTGAACTCCCAAGAAACGGCCCGGGGAATAAACCGGGGCGGAGATCCGTTCTGTCTCCTGGGTTTGTTGACCGCATCCCGTTCTCCATGGGTCTTGAGCGACACAGGGACAGACAGACACAGAGAGGCACGGAAATCACCATGGACTCAGAATCCACTCAAGGACCCAATGACCTCCAGCCCTGCCCAGACACCCTCAGACTCCCCCAAAACACGGGGACCTCCCTAGAGACCCTCAGACTCCCCAGTAACCCCGGGGACCCCCAAAGGCCTGAAGAGCACCCTGATGCCCTCCAGAACCCCCAGAGGACCCCCTCAGGGAGCCCCGCCGAGTCGTCACGGTGGCTCCCCGAGCATCAAGGCTGCAGCGCGTGGTCATTTGGGGGACCCTTTAAGGTCCAAAGGGCAGCGGCTTCTACAGGAGGCGGTCAGCCTGTGTCCACTCAGAGAGCAAACAGGAGCCGGGTGCACGGTTCCGACTGCGCCCTGTGACCCGAGTTCGTACTGGGGTTCATGGGACGGTCGTCACACAGCCCTGCACAGCACCAGAGTCCCCGTCACAGGGACCAGGCAGGGCACAGTGCAGGTGCCATCTGTGACCGGGGAGCAGCCGCCCAGACTCAGGTCTGCACCCTGCACCTGCACCTGGACCTGGACCTGCACCTGGACCTGCACCTGCACCTAGACCTGCACCTGGACCTGCACCTGGACCTGCATCTGCACCTGCACCTGGACCTGCACCTGGACCTGCACCTGGACCTGGACCTGCACCCTGCACCTGCACCTGGACCTGGACCTGCACCTGGACCTGCACCTGGACCTGCACCTGGACCTGGACCTGCGCCTGGACCTGCACCTGGACCTGCACCTGGACCTCGGCCTGCAGGACGGCCGCCAAGTTCTCATTAAAATGAAATTCTTCCAAAACGCCCTTCAGTTTTGTATTTTTTGTCCTATGTGAACGATAGCCCGGGTTCCCTGTGCCCGCGTGTGTGTGTGTGCAGGATTTAGCTGTCACCGTGCTCCCCCGTATCTCCCCTAATTATCTGGCTATTACACAGTAATCGCTCAGGCGTCCGCCCCGAGGAGGAACCTAAACTCCGGGCTCGCTTCTTACGCAGCCTTATCTGGCTTCTGCATTCCTGGAAGAGGAAGCGGCTTTTCCCGCAGGCCCGTGGCTCCTGCCGTGGGGACCTACTAAGGAAACCGCGTCTTCGCCTGCTGTGTGTGCTCCGGCCCTCCCTGTCCTCGGCTTCCCCTCCAGGGCCGCCGCGGGCACCTGAAAGCCGGGGGGTCTGTGCCAGGACTTGGACACCTTCCCGGTCCTCCCTGAAGACCGTCCTCCCCCAGCAGACCCCGACCTCGGCCAGGATGGCACACGAGGGTGCACGTTCCTCTGAGCTCAGCGTCCCGAGAGGTGCAGTCCTGAGCTGGGGTCCCCTCCTGATCGCACCGCGGTGCCCTTGAGCGTGTCCGGGGTGAAGTCTCCGTCTGGTGGGACCCGCGGGGAGCTTTGTGGCAGGAGGGACGGGGCAGCGTCCACTGTGAATTTTTGCTTGCAGCTCGGAGGAACCCAGCCTGTGGGACCCGAGCCCGGGCCGAGCTCAGTGTTTTCGTGTGTCGCTGTGCGAGTCCCATAAACGCCGCCTGGGGGACGCTGCACCCGGCCAGCTGCTCCGCGTCCAGCTGATTCGGGCATCTGATTTCAGGGGCTCGGCGGGGAGCGGCTGACAGCTCATGTGCTCCTCAGCTGGGAGGTTCATTGACTGGCTATTTTTAATTCTCCGGCAGTTGACAAAAAACCAGGCTGTACCCGAAGACAAACAGGAGCCAGCCAGATGGGCCCGCTGGGCACCGCCGGGTACGTGGTCAGCCTCCTGCCCGGGAGCTGGAAATAGCCTCGTCCCCGGGCCGGCTGCTGAATGTGCAGGACCGGGGTGTCCTGGGAGACCGGGCTGCAGGGTGGCGGGGGCCGAGCGGGAGGGGCTGCGTCAGGACACGCAGATGGCAGGACAGCCGTGGACGGGGCCCGGGGGATCAGTCGGCGCTGACGCAGGGTTTCGGGGCTCTTTGTGGGCGACAGGAGAGTCACCCACGCTGTCCCAGCCACGCACAGCTGACCGACTCCACAATGGCGACCCGATCGCCCCATTGCTTCCTGAACGCCCGGCCCTGGGTGCTTCATCACAGCCACAGAACGCAGACTCGTGCGGCCTCCTTTAAAGACCTGAATTTGCATCCACCCGGGTCCTGATGGTCGGGCTGTGCAGTCTCTGCAGGCCTTCGGGGAGGGTGGCTGTCCGTGGGGGGACTTTGAGGGTTGTTGATTGACTCGCGAGGACCCCGACTCCATGCACAGAGGGGCTGGAAATTTGCTGGCATTTTGGGAGCTGACGGAAACGCGGGAGGCGGGACCCGGTGGGAGGACGGGCCCCTGTGATGGCGTCCACTTCCCCAGCCCGTGTCAGGTCCAGGTGCCCTGCGGCCGGCTGACTCTGGACTGAAAGTTGATTGACAATTTTGGAAGCTAGATACCTAAGATGGGGGTGCTGCCAGGACCCCGATAAAACACTGCTCCTCTCAGTGGTTTCTCTCAGGGATCGGGGCCCAGCGATGGAGGACAAATCAGAATCCTTCAGAGGGGCCTCGTGCAGACCCCCCCACCTGTACTGCGCTTAGCCTCGTGGTCTGGGGGGGCCTCCGTGTTTCTTCAGGTGACTGGCGCTTAGCCTTGTTCATGGCTGAGTAGTACTCCACTGCATACATAAGTACGCGTGCCCGAGAAGGCTCTAATACTGGCCCGGGCTTCTTGGCCAGTGACTTTTGAGCCCCGGGAGTGTCCTGTGTGACGATTGATGGTATCTCTGTCACTCTGGGCCCGTGGGCCACTGCAGGGCATCTGTGTCTCTTTCGCGTGTGGTTAGGTTCACACTCTCTGGCCCACACGGTTTTGGTGCCAACCCAGAAGTGGAGGTTTGTGTCCACACACACGGTCAGCCCCACTCGGAGGACCCAGCCCGAGAGGACCCGGCTGCGGAGCTCGGGAGGCGAGCTGCACCTAAAAAGGGCTAAAGGTCGTGTGGGGCCGCCCCCTGGGGAGCCTCGGGGGTCCCTGAACACCTCGTGGCCGGCCGGGCCTCGGTGGTGCCCGCCTGTGCTGTGCTGCGCCCTGGTGCCCACGCGGTCCGAGCCAGCCGTCTGTGTTCTGCTCCCGACGGCTGGTGTCTGAGCCGTGCTGCCGCTCACACGGGCGTGCGAGGATCACGGGCTTGGAGAGCGACACCCGGCTCGGGAAGAGCCGGGCGGGCTGGAGTCGAGTTTCCGTGGATGCTAGAACTGTGTTGCTAAGGGCTGCACCGAGCTTGGGCTTGTGAGCCACGACGAGGGGACTTAGTGTCCACCGGACGCCGAGCCTGGGTCCCGGGGTTCCCGGGAGGGCCTGCGGTCGTCCACATCAGGGCCTGTCTCTCTGTGCCTCAGGACCTTTACACATGCTCCGTCCACCAGCTCAGGCTTGGCCCAGCCTGTGTCTGCCCATCAGTGCCCGACGGAGGGAGCCGGGGATGTCACCGCAGCGCAGCTGCTCCGGACGTCTCTCCCCTCCTGCCGCCTGTCACCGAGGCCTCCCCTTCCTCCCTTCCCTCCTCCCTCCACTGATTGTTATTCTGTCCGCCTCCTTTGGCAAGAACACGGTGACCTCCCTGGGGACTGTGCTCCTCTCCTGCTGCTGCCGCCGCCCGGCCTGCTCGCAGGGAAAGCGGCCGAGGATGAGACCTGGCAGCTGCCGGGAAGGGCCTGGCTGGGCGGGGCTGGCCTCGTGGAGGCGGATGCTGCAAAGGTCCTGGGGCAGACGCGAGGGCACCAGGCAGGGCTGGGATACCCGCTCCTGCAGCAGCAGCAGGACGAGGCCTCCTGCTGCTCCTCCTCCTCCATCTCCTCCTCCTGGTGGTGGCAGGGCTCAGCAGGTCCCGTGGCCTCCACCCGTGGTGCCCAGGACCTCTGAGGTGCAGCTCTGGCATCCGCCCGGATGGCGCTCGGTTCTGGGGGACCCCAGCGTGCCTCAGGGGTACAGATGGCAGAGGGGGGCGGACACCAACATGGTGGCCGACGTCCTCGGACGGCACTGTGGGGACTCCAGCTCCCGCCCGCCTGCCGGGACCCCGTCCCTGGAGCCCCCCCAGCCTCCCTCTGGGCCGCCATATGCAATCCGCCACGTGGATCCACGCGTGGCCCTCCGTGGCTGGTGGTCAGGGCTGCGGGTCCAGCAGCCGTGCTGACCCCGATTCGGTTCACTTTCTTTGCTGGAGGCGTTTGCTTGTAGACGCGGGCACGGCGGGCACCTGCGGGTCTGGGCAGAGCCGGGCGCTGCGGGGCGCCCTCCTGCACCACCCCGAGCTGGGATGAGGTGCAGGGTCCACGGCGGGGCGGCACGGGCAGCTTGGGCACAGCTCGGGCACGGATTTTGTGCTCAGCCGCTCGGGCGGACTCAAACTCACAAAACGCTAAGACCACGATGGAAAAGATCAACACGGGTGTTTGCTGACTGCATCGCTGAACGCTCCTGGGCGAACCTGCCACGGAATCCCACAGTGGCTTTTACTGCCACGGAATCCCACAGGGGCTTTTAATGTCCGCCGCGCAGTTCCTAGCCGAGGGTTTCAGGTCATGATGGCTGGCGCTGGCCGCCTGGGCCGACCCGGCCACTGCTGGGCGAGGACGTGACCGACGATTTCATGGATGGATTCGGTGGCCCGGGGTGGGCGGCTGTGAGCGGACACACGAATGTATTAAACCCACTCAGAATGAACGGGCTGTCCGTGGCGGTGGCCGTGGGAGCCGTGGCGGGCCACAGGGTGCCCGGAGCTCTGGGGAGCTCGCTCAGCGCCCGAGCTGCAAGGAATCTGTGCGTCATTCAGCGCCTGGCCGGATGGTGCATTTACCTTCCCGGGAATTAGCCGTCATGTGGGACAGAGACGGTGGTCAGCCACCTGACCTCTAACTTATAGACAAGCCAGATCCCACGTGGAGATTGTGGCAAGCCGGTGAATTCGGGAACGCTTGTTATGCAGCAGTGCTAGCCGATACACACGGTTCCTCAACAGAGCCACATGGGAACATGGGCATCTGTGTTTAAGTTCAAGCCCTCAGTGCTGCTGCCCAGATTCAGATAATACTGCTGGCGTGTCACTGGGTCATAAAAAAGGTGAACGCCAAGGACAGAGAAGGTCGGGCATTGTAATAAGTGAATGTTCTGCTTATAGACGATCTGAGGAGGGTGCAGACGGCAGGTAACCAGACAGGCACCTCTGTGAGCCCGAAGATCGTGTTTTTTTGCAGGGACACAGGAAAGCTCTTCCGAAGCTTTAGTGAAATTTGCATTTCCGGGGCCACAGCGAGATGGCCGAGTGCCCGGGTGGTGAGATAGAGGTACACAAAGCCGTTCCTTACGAAGCGACGTGGCCTTAAAACGTGGAGTCAGTTTATTATCCTTCTTGGGTCTGAGTGCGTCAGCAGCGTCCCGTTGCGTGCTGTGTGATCCGCAAGCCTCGGGAGCTTCTAACAACACTTAGAAGCCGCGGTTCCCCTGAAGGGCCAGCAGGTCCAGTCAGTGTCCTAACGGGGCGGACGCTGGCCTGCTGACCGCGCGGCCCAGAGTGGCCGGTCGGGTCCCAGCCGGGCACGTTTCTGTCTTTGCAGTTGAATTCTTACACTGCGATCTGGCGTCCATGAGGTGCATCCGGCAGTTCGTGCAGAAGTTCAAGAGCAAGGGGCTCCCCCTCCACGTGCTCGTCAACAACGGTGAGTGCTCCCCGAGCCCGAAACGGGGTGCCGGCCTTCGCGGCCCGGAGTTAACAGCCTGCCGCTGCGGGTTCCGGAGCCCAGCGATGCACGCCACTGCAGGGCCGCAGTCTGGGTTCTGGGGGTCACCGCGAGCCAGCCGGGAGCTGCCGGGCTGCTGAGGGTCACTGAGGGTCCTGGAGGTCCGGGGAGAGGACTTGGGGTCACCCCGGGAATGGGGCCCCCCTCAGCTCCAAAGCCGCTGGTCATTCTGCATCGCTGTTTTTTTTAAAAATTATTTTATTTTAAAGAAAATAAAGCGGAACAGGACAGAGCAGTGCCAGGCACAGGGCACCGCACAGCACGACCTCGGACGGCCGCCCTGGTGGCCATTCTGGTCCCCGACAGCCGCGTTCCGTCCTGGGGGGTTAATGACCGGGTGGAATGCCGGACCCTGCGTGCCCAGAGGAACCGAGTGGGCTTTGATAGGGCCGGGGGGACCCTGCCGCGGCCTTCGGGTCCGCCGTGTAGAGATGGGGTCTTGTACGGCGCAGAGCGGCCCTCCTGCCTCAGCTTCCCGGGTGCTGGGCTGCGAGGGGGGCACCCCATGTCCCCTCCTCCGCACGGGTCTTCCCCGGTGCCGTCTCTCCAGGGCGGGGCTGTCTGTTCGTCTGTCTGCACCAAGAGGCTCTCGAGCGTCCTGGGGTGGCCGCGCTTGGGAACAATGTTGTATTTCCCTGTGGGGATGGGATGTGGCCGTCTGGGGACCTCATCCTGTCTCTCTCCATCTCTATCTCTCTGAGTCTCTCTGTCTCTGTCTGATTCTGTCTCTTTCTCACTGGGCATCTGTGTCCCTACAAACGACCCCACCGCCCCTTCTTCGTGGCTGCATAGTACTCCACCGCAGATAAACCACTTTCCTCCTCCGTCTGCTTATCTGCCGATGGACATTCCGGCTGCTTCCGAGATGCCGTGACATCACTTACGCCGCTCTGCACGTGGGCGTGTGTGGCCCGCTGCAGCGTGACGTCCTCTGTCTTCAGGGAGGAGCCCGAGGAGAGGACGTGCTGGTTCCGAGGAGGTTCCCAGTGCAGATCTTCCCGGGGTTGCGTGCTGTTCCTCCCTCTGGCAGTGCAGTTTGCTCTGTTCCCTGCACCCCGGCCGGCCTCGGGGGCTCCGATTTCTCGGTGGAGCCCAGCTTGGCTCAGATTCCCGCCTCTCGGTCTGCATCCTGTTTGCGGGTGTTGAGTGCTCGGGTCGGGCCGAGTCTGTGGCTGTGGGCAGCGGCGTCCAGCACCGGGAGGCCGAGGCGGGAGGGTCTCCCTGAGTCCGGGGCCAGCAGACCCTGCCCGGGGTAAAGAATCGGGGCCCGCCGGGGCGAGGGCCCCCCTGTCCTGTGTGTCCCCCGCCCGGGGCCGGCCATGTCCCCCGTCTAACGGTCCTGGACGTCTTCCCCACAGCGGGCGTCATGATGGTGCCTCAGCGGGAGACCGAGGACGGCTTCGAGGAGCACTTCGGCCTGAACTACTTGGGACATTTCCTGCTCACCAACCTCCTCCTGGACAGCCTGCGCCAGGCCGCGGCCCCGGGGCGCGGCTCCCGGGTGGTCACCGTGTCCTCCGCCACGCACTACGTGGCCCGGCTCAACCTGGAGGACCTGCAGGGCAGGTGGGTGACGGCTCCTGGAGCCTCCCGGGGTCGGGGTGCAGCGGCTGTCCTGGACCATCCGTGGGCCTCGGGGACCCCGAGGGCTGCGTGGGTCCCCGCAGTGTGCACTGCATCCCGGGCCAAGTAACGAGGCGGAGGAGAGATGCTCACGTCACGAGGTCCCGGCCTTCCCGGTCAGCCAGGCTGCCCTTCCTCCCCGCAATGCACCCCGTCACCGTCCAGAACCCCGCACTGAGCACCAGGGCTCCGGGGACACCCCAGGTCTCCCCGTGACACCCCTGGAGTCCATGTAGTGTGTTCCCATTAATAGACCGAATAACCGAACGGTAGCGATCACAGGACCTTGGTGTCAGCATATTTTAACTGCCAGGGTCTGTGTTCCTGAGTTCTGGGCAGGCTGAGGTCTGTCCGGTGACCTGCTGAGATGGACCCCGGGGTGTCTGTATGCCCGGCAGCCAATCTGGGCATCCCAGGGCCTCGCTTCCTCTAGAGGACACACGGGGGACGCTCCTGCCTCGGCCTCCCCGAGCTCTGGGCACCCTGCGCCCCGGCCAGCACCCCGGTTGTGCCTCAGTCTCCCCATCCGGCCTCCCCTGGGTCCCGTCTCCTCTTCCGTCTCTCGGGAGGACACAGTTGCTGGACTCGGGGCCCCCACTCCCCAACACGTCTGCAGCAGATTCTCCACTAATTCCCCTGCACGGGGTCCCCAGACGCGAGCCCGGGGACCCTCGTTCCCCTGAACCCTTCCCGGGTGTAACCAGGACGCTCCGCGATGCAGACGCCGATGCGTGTCATGCAGCAAAGTCCAGCTCCGAGACGGCGTGGCCAGCACCACTGCCCTGGACCGGGGACCCCGGTCCCCCTGCGCCCCACAGCCGAGTTCCCGAGCGCGTGCGTGTCCACCTCTAGCACAGACCCAGGCCTGGGGGCTCAGGGCTCGGTTCCCCCGCAGCGCCGTCTTCAGACTTACTTGGTGTGTGAGGTGTAACGTGGTCTGCTACATTTGGGCCCTAACATGGTAGAAAACTGGTTTGCTTTTGATCTGGAAGCTTCCGCAGAAGCCGCCCGTGTGTCCACTTCCGTCCCTGTCAAAGACACCGACGCTGGGTTCAGGCGAGCCTGACCCAAGTTAACCTGCTTCCAAGGTTTGTAGACTGACACTTTCTAAAGCTGATTGGATCACGGGTGTCGTAGAGTCAGTCATCTGTCAGTCAGTGATGCACAGGGACATCTCTGTCACTGAGGCCAGCTGCTCCCTTCTCTCCCTGCTTCCCGGCCACCATGATGGGAGCGTCTCTCCTCCCCACACCGTCCACCATGATGCTCCCGTGGGTGAAGGCAAACTGGCTACCTTGTCCCCGCACGTACAGCCTGAAGGAGTCTTCATGTAAGGTTTTTAGAGCTCCTGCCTGTAGACCGACCTCTCCCGTGAGATCAGCTGTGAAATTTTGCACCTTGTAGCATTGCCTTCTGGTTCAAAAAGTTTTAACATTTTGGGGGCGTTTTGGACTTGGTCTTGTCAAATGGGGAAAGTCTTATTTTGCAGAATTACAGTTGGTCACTAAGCCGGCGCCAGGTGAGAGAGTTGACGAGGCAGAGCGCCGTGGTTTTGCAGGGCTGGAGACCCGGGTTGTTCTGATGCACAGCACAGAGCAGCCCCCGGGGTGAGCGCTGGGGGCTGGTGCAGCTGCAGTCACTCGGGCTGCGAGGCAGACCCAGAGGGTGGAAGGAGCCGGCTCCAGGCAGGACACCCAGCCGGGCCACTGGGAGACGGGCTGCTAAATTAGGGTGAAGACCTCAGGGAATAAAAGACAGGAACCTGCAGGCTGACGCAGGGACACACAGCAGGCCTCAACCTCACGTGCTCCGGGTCACAGACCTGTGCAGTCCTGGAGCTCGGATTTCATTACCAAACTGTGTTCCTTTCTGAACGTGAAACTCGGGTACTGCTCGGAAAACGTCTTCCAGAAACACGTGTCTGGTCATACTGACAGACTGTAGAATTAGAGAGGATAGATAGCTCAGATACATGGATAGATGGACAGATGGATGGTGGATGGATGGAT
>NW_026947516.1:1248639-1293639 GCF_034190915.1 Cavia porcellus | reverse complement strand
TGCGTTTCTGACACCTCGGCCTGCAGAATTAACCCGTTAAAGGAGCCCCGGGGAGCAGGCCGTGCATCGTCTGACGAGTGTCCTCCCGCTCACACCTGCCAGCCGCTCCGTCTGCCTGTCTCTGCCCCGTGGAGAGCGGCCCTTTGATGCCTGGCGCAGGCAGAGCTGGTGTCTGCAGAGCTTGGCGGTGGAGGAGCCGCCTGCTGCCTGCCTGCCCTTCCGGTCACCCGCGCTGGGAGGCTGCTTCTCATCCCGAGCCCTGCCGTCCACTACGCTGTGGCCTGGTGCGTCCCCTGCAGGGCAGCGCGTCGTGCTTTAAAGGCCTCCCCTCCTCCTCCTCCGCCCACCGCGCCCAGCCGTGATCAGCAGCCCTGGTTCCCCACAGCCTGTGTTTGCAGGACTCTCCATATTCTTTGCAAACGAGCATTTCTCGCCGGCCTCCGCCAGCCCCGGTGACTCCGAGTCAAACCTCCCAAGGGGCGTTTGAAGGACGCTTTGCTGTGGGGAAAGCCCAGGTCCTCACCAGACCCCGTGACAAGGCTCCCACCAGCGTCCTCCCCGTGGGCTGGCAGGGTTCAGGACGCAGCTTCCAGAAGCCCCCACACCCTCCCCAGGTGCACCCCGGCTGCTGCTGCCGCTGCGGGTTTGTGTCTGTGGGCTGCTGGGGGCTCTGCTCTCCTGGTCCCCGAGTGCGTGTTCACAGTTGACGGGGTGCACGGCTGTCTCCCCAGCAATCCGGGAGGCTGAGGCAGGAGAATTGCAAGTTGCAGTCCGGGTTCAGCAGCAGTATGTACAACAGGGCTGGGGAGGAGCTCGGGGGTTGCAGCCCCATTAGCTAAAACTGAAACGTGAAAACACAGCCTTCTTGTGGGATGGTTTTGCGTGCTGTTGTGACGCCCAGCTGGCTCACTGGTGCTGATCGTCTCTCGGTGGCCGTCTTCGGGGTTCTGTAAATGCAGCCCTGTGCCATCTGCACGCAGGGTGCGCTCTGCAGTGGCCCCTGGGGGCTCAAGCGTCCGGAGCACGCCTGACCCGCTCCTGTCTGATCCACTCGGTCTCATCCAGCCCCTGCGTGATGTGAACCTCTGATCCCACTTAGGTTTCTTCTGATTGTTACTGAATGATTTCTCTGCACTATTGAGCTGACCATGCTGGTCTTTGGACCCTTGGATCTCTGTGTATGAGGTTTGGGGACAGATGTGTTCAGTGCATGAACGGAAACGGGACAGAGGACCTGGGAAGTGGTACGGTGGCTGTGTGTTGGTAATGCAGTCCGTGGCCGGCTGCTCCAGGACAGGAGCATCATGGTGGACGGTGTGGGGAGGAGAGACGCTCCCATCATGGTGGCCGGGAAGCAGGGAGAGAAGGGAGGAGCCGGGGACCAGAGCACAGCTTAAAGAGGGAGCTCAGTGTGGCTCAGGGGTGCAGAGGGTGCAGTCCATGGCCGGCTGCTCCAAGGCGGGAGCATCATGGTGGACGGTGTGGGGAGGAGAGACGCTCCCGTCATGGTGGCCGGGAAGCAGGGAGAGAAGGGAGGAGCCGGGGACCAGAGCAGAGCTTAAAGAGGGAGCTCAGTGTGCTCAGGGGTGCAGAGGGTGCAGTCCATGGCCGGCTGCTCCAAGGCGGGAGCATCATGGTGGACGGTGTGGGGAGGATAGACACTCACATCATGGTGGCTGGGTGTGGGGGACTCAGCTCTGAGGCTGTGGGTGGGCACCGGGGCCTGGCACCATGGCTTCTCAGTTCCCCTCTCCCCTGGCTTCCCCTGCAGCACCTGCTACTCCCCGCACGGCGCGTACGCCCAGAGCAAGCTGTCCCTGGTCCTTTTCTCGTACCATCTCCAGAGGCTGCTGGACGCCGAGGGCAGCCACGTGACCGCCAACGTGGTGGACCCCGGGGTGGTGGACACCAACCTCTACCAGCACGTGTTCTGGGGCACCCGGCTGGTGCAGCGGCTCCTGGGCTGGCTCATCTTCAAGGTAAGGCTCGCTGGGGCTCCCGGGGTCTCGGTGATCTGCAGTCACGGAGTCGGGACGGGGTGCGCGCCTGTCATCCGGCACTCGGGAGGCTGAGGCAGGAGGATCACGGGTCGTTCGAGACCAGCCGGGCTGCACGGTGAGCTCAGGGCCGGCCTGGCTGCAGCCAGATCCTGACTCAGAAACAGGCCGGGCGTCCCCTGTGCGGGGAGGTCTCGTGGGTGTGCATCCGGCCGCCGGGCTGTTGTGTGTCAGACTTTGACTTAGAAAACATGCAGATTGTGCAGGCTGCAGTTGTGTGCACGTTTAGACCCCGAGGCTGTCAGCGGCTGTGACCTAGGGGTGAATTCCCCGCCTGTGTCCGCGGGAGGCTGTTTATTTTCATTTTGGGACCTGGGTTCTCTGCGTGGCGCTTTCTTCCCCTTTTATTCCTCGTGAGTCCCGGTACTTTCTGCCATTTCCCACCAGGACTTGCTGAGGTTCCGGATGTTGCTGGTTCTTTTATCAATACATTCCCTGGACGTGACGACAGAACGGTTTGAAAGTCACTCATCAAACGAGCTCCCGCACCGTGCCCCCCGCTTCCGTGTCCCCCAGGAGCCGTCCTCCGTCCCTGGCGGGGTCTGAGTGTCTGTCGGCTTCTCGTCCTGTTTCCGTCTCTCGTGGACGCATCTCTGCCCTCTTGGCTGTCCTTTCCGTCCTGGTGGTTGATGCTTTAGCCTGGCACCCACTTGGCAAGCGCACGGCTGGTTACAGCATCCCCGGGACACTTTGGAGGTAAATCGGTTGCCCGAGAGGAGCGGCCCCCTTGGTGTGCTCGGCTCCTGGGCCCCGCGTGCTCAGGGCTTCCCTCCTTCACACCTATGCGTACCATTTCATGCATGCCGTAACTGATCACTGACCGCATCATATGACACTCCTGCTTTAAATACCTGAAGCATCACGCTTCAGTTTTGTTGCAAAAAAATATACTGACAGAGCTATGCTGCAGACTGGCCGCCTGCGTTTATAAATACAGTTTTACTGGCAGGGACTGGCTGCCTGTGTCTATACAGAAAGTTTTATTGGTATGGGCTGGCCTCCTGATTTTATAAATAAAGTTTTATTGACACAGACTGTTCACTTGCATTTATAGATAAAGTTTTTTGGGACAGTCTGGCTATCTGCATTTATGAATAAAGCTTTATTGACACAGATAGTTTGCCTGCATTTGTAAATATTTATTGGCACAGACTGGCTGCCTGTGTCTATACAGAAAGTTTTATTGGTATGGGCTGGCCTCCTGATTTTATAAATAAAGTTTTATTGACATAGACTGCTTGTCTGCATTTATAGATAAAGTTTTTTGGCACAGTCTGGCTATCTGCATTTATGAATAAAGCTTTATTGACACAGATGGTTTGCCTGCATTTGTAAATAAAGCTTTATTGGCACGCAGTGGCCACCTGCATAAGTCAATGGCACAGCCTGGCAGCCTGCATTTACAAATAAAGTTTTATTGGCAGTGCCTGGCTGCCTGCATTTATAAATAAAGTTTTATTGGCAAAGCCTGGCCCCCTGCATTTATGAGTAAAGTTTTATTGGTATAGACTGTCTGCATTTATAGTTTACTAACAAGGACTGGCTACTGTGTTTTTTTTGATTGGGGGGGGTTTCGATTTCTTTTTTTTTTTTTTTTTTTTTTTTTTTTTTTGTACTACGGATTAATTGCGCGACCTCACGTTTGTCAGGCAGGTGCGTATGGCACTGAGGTAAATCCCCGGCCCTTGCATTTGTAAATAAAGTTTCGTTGGCACAGACTGGCCACCTGCATTTATAAACAGTTTATTGACATCGCCTGGCCTCCTGCATCAGTGATAAAGATTTAGGGGCAGGGAGCGGCCACCCTGTTGGTGGCTGACGTGTTACCAGCCCGCAGCCGCCGCTGCCTGCCCCTGGCCCCGTCAGTGCCCTCGGCCTGTCCGGGTTCCCTGGCCTGGGCGGCAGGAATCCATTTCCTCGTCTTCCTCGAGAGCCCCTGCGGGGAGCAAAGTGTGGAGGATTTGTTTAAAAAAAAAAGATCAGCAGCCCTTTGCCTCTGTCTGGTGCGACCATCTGCGCCCGGTGCTCAAGTTATACAGCAAGGTTTCTGCTTTGAAAAGTGGAACGTTGGGCCGGGGACGTAGCTCAGCGACACAGACGCCTGCCAGGCAAGCTGAGGTCCTGAGTTCGAGTCCTGTACCAGAAAAAAGAAAATCAGCATCCTTCGCCTCTAAACTCTGGCCAGGTCAGGGAGTTGCTGGAGAGTGTTTCCGAGCCAGTGTTTGAAGTTTCTGTCCTGCTCAACGGGGGTTCGGATTTTCCTCTGAGCTAATGACCCGTCTGTCCCCTGACCTCGCGGGGTGAACGCGCTGCTGACCCCGCTCCAGCGGCCCCTTTGTGTCCAGGTCACTCTGCTTAGCACCCGCCTGTGCCTGTCTGAATTCTTCAGCAAAAAGAAAGCCTCCAGATTCCTTCCTTCACCCCCAAACACGGTCCCCTGTCCCCACAAAACCCCCAGTCTCCCCAGTCCCTCTGGTGCTAAACTCACGTCCCTGCTGGGATCCTGACAATGGCTTGCACTTCCCAGGTGGCTTGATTGACTTTTTGTTTTTGCTTTTTTGGACTGGAAATAGCCACAGGATGTGGTCTGGGGGTCCCGCACAGGACTGAAGCTGCTCTGTGCAGCTTTGGAGACGCAGGGCAGCCCTGCCTCACAGATGAAGGACGCTCAGCAGCCCTGCCCAGCACCTGTGCTGTCTGTGGGCCTCTCTGTCCCTTCCTGTTACAGCGAGCCTGGCGTTCTGGCCCCGGGGGCCTCCGTGCTCTGAGTCACCGCCAGACTCAGGCTCGATTCCAAATGCAAGGTCACCTGCCCCAGCAGGCAGTGGCTGCTGCAGGAAACGAACACCCTTGGCAGACGCGTGCTTGGTAAACAGGAGACGAGGGAGATTTGTTTCTGCACAGCATGGACAGCACCCGTGTGTTCCCGCCGGGGGTGCCAGCCTGCTGGGGCAGCCCGGGGGGACTAAGCCCCGCGATGGCCGCAGACAGACCCGGGCAGCTCTCAGCCGCTGGCGCGGAGCCCGGGACGCTGCCCAGCCTGCAGCTCTGTCCTTCAAGGTGGACGCGTTCCCTGGCCGGCCTGAGGTCCTGTTATGGCTCTCCAGGTAAAGGAGGACAGATTTACGGTGCAGCCGGTGTCCGGCTGTCCTGCAGGTTTCCATCGCTGACCACACAACGACCCAGACCCTGCAGTTCAAATCAAAACCAAGCAGCCCGCTCGTGATTGGCGCCAAAGCGGCTCAGAGCTGCAGGGTGCCGGACTCAAGGTGACCCCGAGGCGGAGACGACTGTGCCTGCGTGTGTGTGTCCCTGAAGCCCTGATCTGACCTAACTCCAGCCCTGCCTGCAGCAAGGCCACCCATTTTCCCGCTGCCAGAGGGGAAGCGCCCTGCAGAGTGGCCAGCTGCTGTTAATAAACAGGCCCCACGAGGCTTGGCCCTGGAGCCCGCGAGTGTCTCGGCCTGCTGCTCTGGCGGACAAGGAGCCTTTAGATGCTTGCAGGTCTGAGCCACTTGCTGGGGGACGGACATTGTGCATGAGCACACCAGGGGCTCACACCCAGGAGCTCACACCCAGGAGCCTGATGCTGCTCAGCACCACCAGCTTCCCCCTCTGTCCTGGGTCACTCCCAGCAGTGTTTGCACACGCGACACGCTCGCCCTAAGAACGATCAGCCTCCCACGACCTGCCACCATCACTGTGGTCCCATCCTGCACCCCATCTCCGCTGCAGCCCATCTCTTGGCAGGAACACAGCCCTGTACCCTAGGACCTCCCTTCCCCCAGTGCATCAGTGAGGGAAGAACAGGATCAATCAGAGCTCTGGGGGTCATTAGGCGAGCAGCTCGCAGGATGAAAGCCTTGAGTCCACCATGGATTGCTGCAGGACCCTGGCGCTGCTCCGTCCAACATGCAATCTGCAAACACAAGGAGCTCGAGCATGCAGCGGGAGCTCGAGTCTGAAAGCCCGGAAGCGCCCTGGGAAGCCTCCAGGGTGAGTGTGCTCGGGAAAGACAGACAAACGCCCCGCAGATGCAGAGCCCGACGTGCAAAGGCGGCTCATCCCGGAAGGAGAGCGCTTTCAAGATGGCGGCACTTCCCCTTCCTTTCCCGCCTTCGTCCATCCAGGCTGCAAGCCTATTGGTTGATGCAGCCACATCCGGGGGCGAGGCTTTCATCTTTGATTTGCTGCCCTACGTGCCAATCATCCACAGACATGCGCAGAATCGTGCTCTGTAATCTTGCTGGCTGGGTCTTACATCAGTTGGTGATGTTCACCTCTAGGATCGCTGCTCCCCCACATCCTGCAAACTCTGCTCCTCCCGTTTATTTAGGACTGAACAGAATTTCCACGTGCACGTGACGGCCCACTGCCCCGGTTAGCAGACCTGGTTCTTATTTAGCGTTGATCTCACCAACTGGCCTGATTTTTTTTTTTTAATTGACACAGAATTTTTCCCATTTGTGGTGCACGGTTCCGCAGCGTGACATACATTCATGGCGTTGTATAACCATCGCCGTCAGCCACCTGCAGAGCTCTTTGTGTTTCCAAACTACTCCCTGTAGAATATAATGCCCGGATTCTTCCCGTCCCCCAAGATCAGGAACGTAGGCATCTCGTTTCTGTCTTTCTGGATTTGATGATTCGGGGAGCCTCATGTAAGGGCAATTCTGCGGTATCTGTTTAAACCACCTGGCTTATTTCACTGAGCGACGTGTTACTCACAGTTCTCCTATGCTATGGGCAAACATCAGGATGCCTTCTTTTTCAAGGCCGAGTAGTACTCCATGCACCCCTTCCTCTGTGGCTGGGCAGCTGGGTTGGTCCCTCCTGTTGGCTTTGGTGTGTGATACTATTCTGCTGCAAATACAGGTGTTCCGATTTCTCTTGGATTTGCTGCTTTCTGTTCCTTTGATTATATTCCCAGTAGTGGAATTGCTAGCTGTGAAAGACTGCTTTTGTCGGTGTCCTTAACTAGCTGCCATCTCCATGGAAACAGGGACCGCTTCATCTGTTTATTCTGCATTCCGACACTCGTGTCCGGTGCAGAGCCAGTGCCCTGCAAATGCCTGCTACGTGGACCAGTGGAGGTGGCGGCCGACTGCCAGGGCTCTTGGAGACGCTGAGGTCCCGGGTGGAGCCCCGGGAATGGGATCCTCAGCCTCTCACAGGGCCTGGGGCTCCTCTGAGGCCAGCACCCGCCCGGCCCTCAGCGCCGCTGCTGACCTGAGAGCTCCTCTTTGGCCTGTACGGCCCGTGGACACACGGTGTGTCCCTGGCACATCCCGGGAGGCCCGAGGGCGTCCCTCCCGGCTCTGCTCCCCGCACAGCCCGACACTGTTCCTTCTCTCTACAGACCCCGGACGAAGGCGCCTGGACGTCCGTGTACGCGGCGGTCAGCCCGGAGCTGGAAGGGCTCGGTGGCCGCTACCTGTACAACGAGCAGGAGACCAAGTCCCTGGACGTCACCTACGACCGGGAGCTGCAGCGGGAGCTGTGGGCGCGGAGCTGTCGGATGGCCGGCATCGCGGACGTGACGCCTGGCGCCGTGTCGCACTGACTGACTCACGGGCACGTTGCTTGCTCCCGTCCGGCGGACGGGGACTCGGGGGACCGGGGTGCTGGACCTCTGAGGCCCGTGTCCCCGGCGCTCGGTCCAGTGCCTTGGTGTCTGCTGGACGTCGGCCTGCCGGGACGTGTTGGAGGTGGCCTGGCTCGTGCCAGGGCGTCCCACGAGTGCCTTGAAAATTAAATCACTGCAGCCGAGCGTGCTGGTGTCCTTGTCGGCCTGCAGGGTCAGTCCCGGGCGGGCAGTGCGGCCTGCTGGTCGACCTCGTGCAGGGTCAGGAGAGCCTGGGGGTGTCTCGGGGCTCAGAGGGACACGACGGGTCCTGCTCGGGGTCACCATGGGGTGTCGCAGGGCGAGGACGGGTCGCGGCCGTGTGGACCTGGCCTTGGGCGGCTGGACAGGGTCACTGCAGGGTGGACAGAGGACCGGAGCCAGAGTGGGGTCCCCGGGACCAGAGGGTGCCCCGTGGGGCGCCAGGACAGGTGCCAGGGCAGCTGGACAGGACGGTGTCCCCGGTCCCGGGACCACACGGTGCCCCATCGGGTCTTGTAGACGGACGCACGGCCAGCGCACAGGACAGCTGCCCCGTGGGATGCTGGGAGGGGACACCGGGCTCCCTGGCATCCGTACCCCGCCGTGCCCCGTCCTCCGGGGAGCGCCTGGGCCCGGGGTGACTGGAGTGACGGGGGGCTCGCGGAGGCCAGCAGCGTGTCCAGTGCCGTCCGGCCCGCCCTGCAGCTCTAGATCCTCTGAGAGCCCCCCGCGTGGTCCCGGCCCGGCGCGGCCCCTTCACGTCCACGGAGCGCACTGGGTTTCCTCTGCCCACGTGAGGAGCCCCCAAGACCACAGCTGGGCACCCCGCAGCTGGACAAGGCCCCGGTTCATTCTCAGCATTGGCGTGGCAGAGCTTCGGATCCCCTTCCCGAGACAAATCCGAGGTCTGTAAGACAGCCGTGCTGTCCGGTCCTGGACGCATCCTGGCGTCCCACGCCAAGATCATCTTACGTTCCCAGAACGGGTCCGAGTTTTGTGCCAAGCGCTTAGAGCCCAGAAGGAGCTGCCAGGTGGAGTTTCTCCCTGCAAAAAGCAAGCTTGAGGGTCACTGTCCTCCGTGAATAACCAACACTGTGCCCCAAAAATAATTAAATGAAATATTTCTGTCCACGTTTGGCCAGGTTTGTTGACTGCAAACCAGACCGCGCACCTATCAGGGAATCTCGGGGGTGCAGAGACAGCGCCCCCCGCTGGGATGTCGGCTCACTCAGGCGTGGCTGGCCCAGAGCTCAGGCTTTATTGTGTTTGCATTTTGGACTTTTGATGCAGGCTTTGCAGACAGTAAAATCTGCGGGACTCTGTGCCCCGGGGCTGTGTGCAGGAGATGTGAGCCGGGTTTTAGGCCAGACCTTCACCTGTGTTCCTGTTCGTTGCTTAGTAATATTTCTCCCCTTGACCGTCCCGCGCGGTGCGGTCAGGTAACATCCCAGTTGTCCGCAGGCCGTGCGTACTGTAGCCTCCTGTGCAGTCGCGGCTGTGGGCCTGCCGCGTCCTGTCCTGAGGCGGCGACCGCGTGTCCCGGACACACTGATCTGGGTTCAGATTCAGTCTCCGGCGAGGGCTTTCCTGGAAGGGTATTTCTTAAAGGGCAATTTAGAAAAATTAGTGGTACATGTTTGCATGCCTTCTTCTGTCCGTGGGTAATTGTGCCAGCCACCGCGGGCCACGCGGCCACCAGAGAGAGCGAGGAGCCCAAGCAGAGGGTGGCAGGGAGAAGGACACACGGGTGCTCGCCCGGCTCCGTGCGCGGCTCTCACTGACCAGGACGGCGGCTGCAGCCTCGCAGGTCTCCGGGTCGCAGCCTCTGAGCCCGGAGCAGTCATCCCGGCCCTTCCCGGCCCTTCCCGGCCCTTCCCGGCCCTTCCCAGCTCTCGGGGAGGCTGAGGCAGGAGGGTCTCCACCGGCCAGCACAGCGACTTAGCGCCAGCCTGCCCCTTCCTGTCCGTGTCCCCAGGAGCCGGGACGCGGAGACGGCCGCGTCCTAAATCCGTCCTGAGAGCCCCGGCTCGCAGGGGCGCCCCGCAGAACTCCGGGCCCCATTGAGGCCTCCGAGCTGCCACCCCGGGGGGGGGCTCAGCGTGTCCCCAGCTCGGCACCGTGACCATGGACGCCGTGGCTCTCGGGGGGGACCCGGCCCGAGCCGCAGGTGTGGAGCGGGGACTCCGGCCCTGGCTGCGTCAGCTGCAGTGACCCCGAGTGCCGTCGGGGGACCCCACAGCGGGGGGGGGCAGTCACCCCAGTGCTGGGCACAGACGGGTGGACGTGGGCAGCCGGGAGCCGAGGGGACGCTGGCCGGTGGGACGGGGACGTGTGTGCACGTAACAGATCCTCAGGGGGTGGACACACAGGTCAGGGGCTGCGATGGGGGGGTGCAGGGACGGCTGACAGACGGACAGACGGACGGATTCAGTAATAGGTAGAATGGATTGATTGACTGATTGATTGATAGACTGATTGATACACAGGATAGACACATAGAATGGATAAACACAGAATGGATAGATAGACAAATGGATAGATTGATAGACTGATTGATTCATACACAAGATAGACAGTATGGATGGACAGACACACAGATAGATGATAGGATGGATGGACAGACAGGTAATCAATGACAGATGAGACACAGAGACGGGTCGGGGCAGATGGGGTGGACAGGGGGTGCGGAGTGCGGGACACACCAGCACTGTGTACCTGATACCGCAGATAGACGGACAGACGGACCGACAGCGGGCCCCTGGCCACACGGACACTGCGCGGGGACCCCCCTCGCCGTCAGCTCAGTGGGGGGACAGCGGCCGAGGGGGGCGGCGGACGTGCTGGGGAGATGCCGTGGGGGAGGACCCCGAGGCAGAGGGCGCCCCAGCCTGGGGGGTGGACGGGTCCTGCGGGGCGTCCCCTAGAGTGAGGACTGACCGCAGGGCCTTTGCACGGAGCCACACCGGCAGACATTGGTTTCGTTTCATTGTTTTAAGGCAAGAGCCGGGTATATCACCAAGGTGTCCAGGCTTGGCCCAGACTTGGGATTCTCCTGCCTCAGCCTCCCAGAGTGCTGGGATGATACTTCTGTGCCTCCAAACTGCCAGTCCATTTTAAGGTAAACTCCTCCGTATCCGCCGTCCGGGAGCCGCCTCGGACAGGCCGGTGGTTGCTCACGGGTCGCACGCCCCCGAGGGCTCGCTGGGAGGAAAGTTTAATTTTTCCCGTTTGTCAGCGTGGAACATGGAATAACCAAGCTTCGGTACACAGAGTACCAGCACCATGGAAAGCACTCAGGTCCGCTTTATTTTTTCTAAACATCATTGACTGACTTATATAGTGACTGTTTAAATTCTAAAAATGTTTCTGATGTGCCCAAAGGTGGGTTGCCGTTAATCCCTCTCACCGTCCTCCCCCACCTCTGCACGGCTCCTCCCGCGTCCTGGCCGCTCCCCGCAGCAGCTCTGGGGTCCTCTGACCTCAAAGTGTTTACCTGGTGATCAAAAACCCGGTGACAGACGCTGCCGAGCGCCACCCTGCAGAAAGGCAGCTGTAAACACAGGACGCCGGGTCCCCGTCCACCTCGGTCCCCGGAACGACTCCCGGCTCCTCCCCAAGGTCACAGTGACCGGGAAAGGTCAGGGTTTCGGGTCCATTCGGGACGCGGAGGCGGCCAGGATGCTGCAGCCTGATGCTGTAATGACTCAGACTCGAGAGACGCGGAGCCCAGAACTTCTCCCTGCCCGTCTGAGTCTCCTTCAAACCGTGAGTGTTCAATATTCATCCCAGCAGTAAAACCCACGGTGGCCCCCTGCTGGACACTTGGCAGGGATCCTGAGCGAGCGCTCCGTGCACCCTAAGCAGCCTCTGCTGCAGAGCGGCCTCTCCTGCCCGCCTTGGCAGCTCTGTGCTCTGCACACGACCTTGGGCTGACCTTGCCCGGGCCTCAAGGTCATTTCTCGCCACAGACGGCAGGTGCCCGCTGTGCCCAGGGTCTCCTCCCGCCCTCGGGGCTGCAAGATGCTGTGGGCCACGTGCCGGGGCTGGGACCCGAGGCTGTGTTTCGTGGCCGTGCGAAAAAATGTCAGTCTACTACCCGCATCGCTGTTTGCATGAACAGACGTTTGCCACGTGCGAAGCCTTCGCCTTAGGAAATGGCTGTGTGTGTTCACACGTCCAGCCTGACTTCCCGCCACCCCAGCCCGCGGTCCCTGCACCCCTTAAATCCGTGTGTGCCCTCCTCCCTGAGTGCTGTGCGGCGGGTGCCCTGCAGCTGTCCTGTGGCGAGGCTCCGATCCCAGAGCTGGCGTGCGGGCGACCTCAGCAGCCCGAGCTCGTGGTGACACGTTTGCCCACATCGCCAGGCCGACGTCCTGTTCAGCGCAGGAGCACGAGCTTGGGGCGGGGAGAGGTTCGCCTTTAGGGTCACCCCGAATTTAAAGCAGGGGATGGTAGTTTGGGGCCAGCTCCGGGGACCGAGGTGGACGGGGACCGGCGTCCTGTGTTTACAGCTGCCTTTCTGCAGGATGGCGCTCGGCAGCGGCCGTCACCGGGTTTTTGATCCCAGCTGGCGAAGCCCCTGAGGACGGAGGACCCCGAGCTGCAGCCAGGACCTGGGAGGAGCCGGGCAGGGCCGGGAGGACTCTGAGGGGGATTCATGACAACGTCTCTATGACTGTGATATATTTTCTACAAAATTTTAAATATTCGCTTTATTTTTATCACGACACGCACCTCTGTGTGTACATGTGTGTATATGTGTGTGTGCATATATGTGTACGTAGCCATTCTGTGCCCATGTGTGCGTACATACGTGCATAAAAACCTAAGAATTTGGTGATCAGCACGCTTACAGTTAACATTTGCTGAAATAATTTTTCACGGTTCCACAATACACCAATTCACCACATATGTGTGTTGTATGTACACACGTACATGTGTGTACCTGTATATTTGTGTGTGTCCATTTCTGCGGCGGACTCATCTGTGTATGTAAAAACCCTTTTAATGTCTAAACGGTGGGCAGGGTTCCATATAAGGGACAGCACCAGAGACACATATAAGACTTACTGGGTGACCAGGTCTGTAAGTACCAGCAGCGTATCAATAACTAATAATACGTTGGATGTTTTGGTGCCATTTGAACCTAAACTGCGGTGTAATAACATGTCGGATATAACACCCCGTATCTCAGATGGAAAACCAGTTTTCTGTCTGGTGATCCTCTGAGGACGGGGTTGCATATTCAGTTATTAACTCGTGTAGTAGGAACCTTTCCTGCTCCACCAGGCAGTGCTGATCTCGGGTTTCCTCCCACGCAGCACGGCTTCCCCGCGTAACCAGCTTCCACTGCAGGTCGGCTGCACAGATTTTCTAGGAGGCCGAGCTCACACCTCACCGTCCACTGTGGAATGTCCTTGGCCACCTCCGAGGCTTCTCTGGAGCAGCTCGGGACTCAGCCCCGCTGCTGTGGGAGCCTCGCTGCCCCTGGAAGCCGGGGACCCGGGAGGTGGCTGAGGGGGTCACCTGCCTTTAAAACCTGCTTTCTGTCTTGCAAACGCTCAGGGGCCAGGGCAGCTTCTCCGGTCAGTGATCAGCGGTCAGCGGTCAGTCGCAGGATAACAGTGCATTTGACACCACCCCAACTTGGTCGCTGGGGGAACCCGGGTCAGCGCCCAGATGCCACGTACGGTTACCCAGGAGGCGCCTGGCTGGGGTCAGGGCTGTGTCCACTGCCTGCACGAGGACCCCGAGCTGTCTGTCCCTATTTCCTGGTTTCTGTGCCCACCCAGCCCCGAAGGGTTGGGGCCAGGCACGGGAGCTGGCCCCTCCGAACCCCGGCCTCCATGAGTCTGTCCTCCCTTTGGGTGCTCGGCTCAGGCATTTTGCTGTATTGAGGCGGATCTGACGACCACACACTGCTGCCCGGGCTCTGTCCTCCCAGCCCCGGCCAGCTGGGTCTGACCGGGACGCGTGAGCCTCGGCTTCTCAGGGACCCACCAGGCCTGCCCTGCTGTCCTTGGGTGTCCTGGGTCACTCGTCCACCTGGACCCACCGTGACCACCATGTCCACCGTGCCCCACTGTGTCCACCAGGACCCACAACACCCACCAGGACCCCCAGGACTCATGACATCTGCCAGGACCCATCATGACCATCATGTCCCACCATGACCATCATGTCCACCAGGACACACCAGTCCATTAGACAGCGCCACCCTGTCCAGCAGGGTCTTCCCGTTGGTCAGCTGTCCACACACCTTGCCTCTCCGGAAACACCTTCCCAGTAGTGGGTTACCCCGCGGTGCAGCTCAGAGCTAGAGGAGTCATCAGGAGGTAGATCCTGGTTACAGGAAGTGCATCCTTTTTATGGCTGCGTAGTACTCCAGGGTGTGTAAATGTCACATTTTCTTTATCTGCTGATTCCAAGATTTAGCTGTTATGAATTCCACTGGTATAAATATGAGTGTGCAGGGATCACTTTAACCCCTTCAAGGAGACACAGACAGGGAACAGCTGGTTGAAGTGCAATTTCTAGTGTTAGATTTTTGAGTCATTTCATAGATATTTCTCAGAAGAAAAAGTACAAATGGCCAATAAACACACAAAAAATGTTCACGTCACTCACCACTCAACAAAAGGAAATGGAAAAACATTGGGATTCTGTGTCACCCAGAAACAATGGCTCTCACCAAGAAATCAAATAATTCTCGGGGCTGGGGATTTAGCTCAGCGGCATAAGCACCTGCCTTGCAAGCAGGCAGTCGTGAGTTCGATCCCTGGTACCGATAAAAAGGAAAAAGACAAAAAAATAAAAAAATAAACAGTTCTGGAGGGGCCGTGGGGAAAAAAGAATGCTTTCCCTGTTGGTGGGACTGCAGACTGGTGCGGACACCGTGGACATTAGTAATCAATCTCAGAAACTCCGGGGGAGTGTCGCCCACGCTGCATGAGCACTTTGCAGTTCGCTGACATCCCCGCTCTGGAATTTTCCTTTTCCTCCCTCAGAATTCAGCCCTTAATCTGGAAGAGCTGGCTTTCACCTTTAATAAAAGACAGCTGTTTGCAGCCAAGGGTGTGCAAGCCTACGTAACCATCGCCAGATACAACCTGTACCGTGATATCACACGGTGCCCTATAAACGGGAATTATTTTTTAATGTTTTCCTGCATCATTAAAAAAACAAGTGAAAAGAATCACACCATAGCTGTGCGCGTGGAGTTCTCGGCTTTGACTCGAGACAGTAGTTAAATTTAAAATTTAAATTTAAAAGCAATGTTGTTAGTATGAGTGTGTGCAAAACATGCCTCAGAGGTGATGATATTGCAGGTTAGGTCTAAGCCGTGCAGCCCGGGCTCCTCCTGCACGCTTCAAATTGTCTCCAGACTGCTGGCGATGACCAGTGTGGCCAAGCTGGTCACTGTGATGCTGTTGTAGTGGGTAATGACACGGTGAATCATCTGCTCAGGGGCCACGTGCAGCTGAGCCACTTTCTCACTGCTGGGACAAAATATGCAACCCCCACAGCCTCCAGGAGGCCAGGTTTCTGCCAGCACGTGGATTCTGGGGGAGTCAGTCCACGCCCAGCTGCTCTGAGGAGGAGGGCCCGGCTGCAGGGTCTGGCGGAGCAGAGATGCTCAGGTCATGGCCGCCAGGAAGTAGAGGGAAAAAAGATGGCCGAGCCAGGGAGGAGGAGAAGTACTTCCGGGTCGTGACCTCAGGCCACTTCCTGTAAGTGGCTTCCAGATTGATTCAGCTCCAAATGCACTGATGGGCCGGTTAATCAGGAGTCCAGCACCGTCCCGGAAGGTTGTGCAGGGACGTTGTAGATGGGAACCTCTGCAGCCCAGGGGCTGTGTTGACTGCACCATTTTCCTCCTGCAGCTGTGGGATTCCTGGCACACAGCGCCATGTTGAGGGTGACAAAATGGATTTCCAGTGTCAGGCTGCCTCTTTGGTCTCTGCCAAATTGCATTTGTCCTCAGCAATCTGGAGACAGTGTGAAGCGTGCAGGAGCTCCCACGTGTTGCACGGATTGTGCCTGGAGGGAAGTTTGATGCCTCTGAGGCAGGGTCTGCAGGCTCTCTAGGAGCCTGGCTGTGTGTTGAAGATTCACTCAGCTGCTTTGCACGCGGGGAGGGTCCATTGAGCTCCCATCAGCTCAGCGTCCCCGGGCAGAGGATGCTGACAGGTTCGGAGCCCGGGAGGGCGACGTTGTGAGTGTGTGTCCAAATCCCGCTCTGAGAGACACTCATTTTCATAGAAACCTGTGTGAACTCTAAGCAAAAATATCAGTAAATTCAAACGTAAGCAAACCGAGCTCCTACCCCACTGGCATCAGGAAGCTCGCCCTGTCTGTTCGTCTGTCTGTCTGTCTGTCTCTCTCTCCCAGATGTCTTCGGGGAGCACAGGAAAGGAGACCCGGGCAAGAACCATCTCAGGAGCGTGAGCCTCCGGCTAATACGGCCTCCTGAGCCAGCGCGGGCTTGAAGCTTGTCCTCAGTCTGCAGGGAGCTGGGCTTTTAAATAGTGACTTTAATTATATAGTGCTAATCTGTGTGGCTTCGTCAGGAAGAGCGGTTCGTGACTTCCCCTGCGGGCCCCCGTTTTCACGCGCGTGTCTTGCAATCCGAGCAGCTGCTTTGAACACAACGGTGCGCAATATACTAAGCTTTGTTAAATCTAAAAAAAGAGCGAATTAAGCCTTAGACTGGGAAGTCTGTAAGGAGACACATGAATCTCAGGAACGTAAAACTCTGGAGTTGATAAAGGAAGAATCTGATGGTGGAAGCCACCAGGGACCCGCAGGGCCACCAGCTTCCATGTCACGAATTCCCTGTCTGATCTCCTTCTCTGTCTCTTTCCCCATCCACCTCTCTTGCTTCACATACTTGGCAGAAAATACGCAGCACTTGTGTTTTGGAGTCTGATCTACTTTGCTTAAGATGGCGGTCCCCAATCCCGTCTATTGTCTTGTGAATGACCCACCGCCGTCCTTCTTTACGGCTGCGTAATATTCCACTGCGTACACAGAGGTGCTGTGTATATACCCGAGCGCTTCTGTCTGTAAACACAGCTGCCCTGTTCAGCTCGGGTGTGAGCTGACTCACCGCAAGATGTGCTGTTGATGGGCTTTCTGTTGATCAGAGCAATAAAATGAAAGTTAAAACCCCCCATGGCTGCACCCAAGTGCTCCCCGAAGCCTCTTCCAGAGCTGAGGACCAGGCACTCCACGTCCCATGTCGCAAGGACTCAGAACTGCCTTCGAGGTAAAACTCCATCCTGATCAAGCGCACCAGGGACCGGGGAGCGCCCACGGCCCGGCCCGGACGCCTCCTGCCCTCCTGGTCAGCTTCCGGCTCCCCAGATGCCGCCGGCTGCTCCCGGATCCGAGTTCCCTGCTCAGCACGACACCAAGGCCGCCGGCCCCCGTCACGGGTGCTGGATCTCACGGGCACCGACCGGGCTCCTCTCCATCCACCCCTTAGAACCTGCAGGAAGGGACGGACTGAGCCTAAAACAGACCCTCAGGAGCGATTTCCAAGCAACGGGTGACGTGGAGCACAGAGCCGGGCGGGTGGCGCACGCCTGTCATCCCGGCACTCACTGGGGAGGCCGAGGCGGGAGGCTGTCTGTGAGCTCGAGGCCGGCCTGGACTGCACAGCGGGACCCCGTCTCAAAAGACAAAAAATAAAATACATTTGCAGGGAAGGCTAAGTTCTTTGATACCTAAGTGGGTCCATGCTGCAGTGTGTGCAGGACAGGGCTTGTGCAGAGGCCGCGTGCATGTGTGTGTGTGTGTGTGTGTGTGTGTGTGTGCAGGATGCACAGATGCCCACGTTCGCGGAGACCCTGGTGACCAGCAGAGCTTGGTGCCCGCGGTGCAGCCCTGCCTGCGTCCAGGGCCCCTGTGGGGGGACCTGGTGGTCAGCTTGCGGCTCCCCCTGGACTGGGCAGCTGTGCTGGGCTGCACGGCCCACCTGATGGGCGCTGCCACGGCACAGAAGCCCGAGGGACGCAGGCGCTGGGGTTCTGCTGGGCGCCGACTTTCCTGTGAACTCAGCTGTCACGCAGGAGCTCGGGACCTCTGTGCCGCGGAGGGTGGCCGCGGTGCTTTTGGGGGAGCCCTGCTCCTTATTCTGAGCGTTCCGTCCTGGCCGCGGTGCAGAACCCTCCACTCGCTGGCACAGACTTTCTGGTGTGGTGGGGCCTTCCCAGTGCAGATCCCCAAAGAGACTCGCATGGGTCATTGTGGTGGGCTCCGGGTGTTCAGCTGGACTCCTGCAGGACGCTGCCCTGGAACCCAGGCCCTCGGCTGCTTTCGGGGTCCCCAGCACATGGACACAGCAGCTCAGCTCACAACGGCGACAGCTCGGAAGCAGCCTGTGAGCCCATCGGGAGGTGATCGCATAAAGAAAATGGTAGTTTACATGATGCAGTGTGGAGTACTACGTAGCCATGAAGAAGGGTAAACCGAGTCTCGAGTAAGAAAATGGACACATCATGAGACTGGTGTAAAGAGAGAGCAATCAAAAACGTGCACTTCGGGGTAGCGAGGGCTCTCTTACTCAGGAACCCCGGACGGTGAATACGAGCAAAGAAAAAGACAGGTGCGGGGCAACGGGCACGGGGGTCAGTGCTGGCGGGGCAGAAGCTCCCCACACTGACCTTCCCGCTGGGACGCCATCCAGCCGGGGGAGACACCAGAAAGCAGACCTGGGCTTCCCACATGGCTGAGCAGATTTTTATCTTTCCTTTTTCGGGGCAGAGTAGTACTCCACTGTACGTGAACACATTTTCTCTGTCGGTTCAACTGTTGCTCCCCAATTTAGCTGTTCTGAGCTTTACCGTTGTGAGCTCGGGTGTGCAGGGGAAGAGGACGTCTTCAGACTCCTACAAAGGGAATAGCTGGGTGCCGTGGAAAGCACATCGGAGCCTGACCTTGCCCGGAAACCAACACTTCCACGAATATGTTTCCGGTGTGTGGATGGCTCCTGACTTCCACGTCAGGCTGGACGCAGCAGACTCGAGGCAGACGCTGAGCTGCGAGCCCACGGGGTCCTCCGTGCAGAGCCACGGCGGGGTCAGGGTTAGGGTCCCTTTTCTCCCCCTAAAACATGCAGTTGTGTGCTGAACCGTTGGCCGGCTGTGGAGCTGAGGAGTTCTGTGTACACCCGAACTGCGAGCGTGTTTATGTAACCGGTGCAGCCTGGATTGAGTTTTAAGACCATAAAGTCAGATCAGAAATGCTGCGAACACCCTGAGCCAGAGACAGAGATGCTGTTGGGACGTAGTGGACGCTTTAAAAGGCGGAGCCTAATAGGAAGTGACGTCATTGTGGGGCGTGGCCTGGGAGAGTATATTAGGGCTCCAGATGCTCCTCCCTCTCCCTCTCTGTCTCTCTCTGTCTCTGTCTCTGTCTGTCTTTCTTTGTCTCTGTCTGTCTCTCTCCTTTCGGTTCCTGACCATCACACTTGGAGCAGCCCCAGTCCACCCCCCAGGCTTTGACATGATGTTCTGCCCAAGCTGCTGATTGTTGATTGAAACTTTTACCCCCCCCACACACACACATGTGTCTTCCCCAGTGCATTTGACTCTCCCAGGCGTCCTGGTCACGCGGCCCGACCCAGGAAACGTGTGCAGAGCCGAGCTGGCTCCTGTGTGGGGAAGGCGGGGCGTGTGCAGTCTGCACGAGTGACTTAATTCCGTGGCCGCCTTTGTGTGTCTGCCCTCTGCCCTGGGGAAGGGTCCCTGTCTCAGCACTGACAGAACAGACCTGGCCGGGGTTCGGGGCGCTGCAGACGGGACCAGCACTCGGGAGGCCGAGGCGGGAGGGTCCCCCGAGGTGCAGCAGCGGCCCCGCGTTGGGTTGAGTCCCGGCTCCAGACACAAGACCAGAAATAAAATAAAACCTCGCAAGTGACCAGCAAAACCAGAGTCCAAAGGCTTCCTGAGTAAGTTTGATTCTTTGCCTTCACTTAGTCGTTTTTATTTTTAAAAAGCAACACAGAAGACAAGGATTGAAATAATGCAGGATTTCAAACACAACAGTAAGAAAGCAATACTAGGTAATATATTTATTACACGTTCTTGGGGCTGCGAATTGAGCTCAGCAGCACAAGCGTCTGCCGGCTAAGCGTGAGGTTGTGAGTTTGATTCCCGGCACTGGAAAAAAAAGACAAAATATAGAATTATATTGCACATGAACACGCAGCTCAAATTGCTTTTATGGCGTGATCGCGTGCACCGGTAACAACCCGCACTGTTGTTTGGTTTTTCTGTCTCTTTGAGGAGGGGTCTCGCTGTGGATTCAGGCCGGCCTTGAGCTCACTGTGCAGCCAGGCCGGCCTCGAGCTCGCAGAGATCCTCCCGCCTCAGCCTCCCGAGTGCTGCGATGACAGGCGGGAGCCACCACGCCCGGCTCACCGTGCACTCTTAGGAAGTACTAAGCCCAGCACTGCGGCTCGCATGTTCTCTGTGTGCATTTTGGGGGTTTCCATGTGGTCAGGGGCACCCAGAAATGTGTCCTTGTGACCTTTTGGGGTCCGAGGTTGGACCCCAAAGCCGCTCAGCCTGCCCGGCGGAGCCCAGCCCGAGGCGTCTGCAGATCGCATTTCCGTGTGCAGATCCCGTCCGCTCTGGGGCTCCCTTCATGTCTTTGGGGGGCTCAGTGATTCCCTCTGCAGCCTGAGGGCCCCGACACCTACGCGGTCTGCCCGTGTGCCCAGGAGGGGAGCGGGCGCCCCAGAATCTGAGCCGGGCTCAGGCGGAGGACACAGGCGGCGTCTTTACAAATCTGTCTTTTTGTCTGGTGTCTGCAGGCGCCTTCTGCATCCTCCTGTTGTTCTCAAACCCCCGCCGTGTCTTTTCTTCTGCATGAAAGGCCTGAGTGTCCCCCAGCACCCCTGGGGGTCCCCCCTCCCTGCAGAGCCTGATTGCAAACAGACTGACACACAGAGATGGAGCCGGCGGACAGGGAGCTGCAAAGGCCGCCTGCTGTCCCCCGTCTGCACCAGCTCAGAGCTGCTGCCAATTCCTGCAGAGACGCTCTCGGGGCCGCAGGCTCATCTGGGCGTCGGCAGCCGGACAAGTGAGCCCCGAGCTCAGCGAGACGCTCCGGAGGGAGCCCGCCAGCCACGGGGTGCAAACATCGGGAACCGATGGGGAGGAGAGACGCCCACATCATGGGGGCCGGGAAACAGGGAGAGAAGGGAGGAGCCGGGACCAGAGCTCACCCTCCAGGTCCTCCCCGGTGCCCACGTCCTGCACATGGTCAGCCTGGACCTCAGCCCTGGACGTGTCCACTATGGAGCCAGCGCCCGGCATCCGCCCCCTTCTCAGCTGGTCCTGCCCAGTGTGCTGCTGAGCATTCCCAAGCCCGTGCTGGGGGAGGCTGAGGCGGGAGGATCTCGAGTCCCAGCCCAGCCGGGCTTTTACCACAGTAGGGAGACACGGCCTCAACATGGACAAGGAAAGCGGGGCTGGGTTGCAGCCCAGCACAGGGCTGGCGTCCCTCCCCGAAGCCCGGCCCTGTAGGAGGCCATGCAGGAGGAAGGCCCGCCCCGGGGAGCCCCGGTGAAGGGAGGAGCTGGGGTGAAGCCAGGCTGGTGTGGAACTCACAGAGACCCTCCTGCCTCGGCCTCCCGAGTGCTGCCATGACAGGCGTGCGCCCCACGCCCGGCCACATGGCGGGGTTTTCATGGGGCCGCTGGGTGCAACCTTCCCACAAGAGGCCAGAGCAGCCCCACAGCGGCGTCCGGGTGGCGTCCGGCTTCCGTCCAGCTCTTGACCTGCACAGTTTGCAGCCCGGGGAGCTAGCGGGCCTCATTAGTGGTCCTGATTATGGGTCCAATGGCGGAAAGCCGGGTTGCGCCCGTTTATGTAACTTTTAGCCTGGCAAACGCGAGGTCATGAATTCAATCCCGGTACCAATAAAAAAAAGCGTTGCAGACAGATTCATACCGCAGGACAGAGCTTGTAACGTGGCACGACGGCCGCTCAAAACCGAGCCTGGTTGCAAGCACGGGAACGCGAGCCACGGAACACGAGGCCACGTTTACCAAGCCACGCGCCCGACACGAGATCCTGCTACGTGACAGCACACGGATGGATCTGGGGATCACAAAGACAAATATCGCCTGCCGTTTCTGATACGTAGAAGCTAAAAGAGATGAGAAAGCAGGAGGCAGAAAGAGCTCGGAAGAGGGGAGGCCGTAGCAGGCAGGAGGAAAGGCGGGTAATAAAGTGAATAAATAAAGTCAAATCCAGTGTGTGAGTGAAATCCTCCCCCAAATATGGAAACTGCAGGGAGGGGGGTGCTGAAGGGGACAGAAGGGTGGAGGAGCCGCAGGCCTGCGGTGGGGGACCCACTAGGGCGGGCCCCGTCCCCGGGCCCTGTGGGCCGAGGCCCTGGGCTCTTGGGGAGCACGCGGGGGGCCCCGGGGTGCGGTTGGCGGCCTGCGCTCCCCGAGGCCTGCGCTGGCTTCCACAGCGACTGGCCAGGTTGCGGCCCCCCAAAGTGGACGGCCCCCCGCCCGTTCCCGCTCCTGGTGTTAATATTTGATGTCCACGCCGCTCTGCACGGGGGCAGAAACTCGGGGTTCGTGCAGGAAATGGGGTGCAGCTGGGACCTGGATGCCCAGCGAGGGAAGTGGGCCCCCGAGCTCAGCGCCAGCCTTGGGGGACCCGGGTGTGGAGAAAGAGCAAAGCAGGCTGGGGAGAGGGGGTCGGAGCTTCTGGGGGGACGGGGACCCCGAGACGGAGGGGAGGAGGGCGGGGAAGGAACCAGCTGTGTGGGCCACGCCGGGACCCGGCACGCTGCCCGCGGCCCTTAGGTGACGCAGCGGGCAGCCACGGGCATGGTCAGCCTGGCCCCGGGGCCCGGTAGCTGATGGACGGGGTGCCCGCACCTCTGAGGTCCTGGACAGCAGTCCGTCGCCTCCCCGGCTCCGAGCCCCGCGGCCCCAGCACGGCCTCACCCTCACCTCCCACACTCAGCTACACCCGCAGAGACCCTTTCCCCAATGCCCCGCACTGTGAGCCCCGGAGCCTCAGGAAGGCGCTGGGGAGAATTACGAGGCCCTGAACGATGGCGCCCCACACAGCTCCACGCTCTGTCCCCCAACAGCGTCGCTCTGACTTTCCACGGGCTGGGCTCAGATTTGGAGCCCTCCTGCCTCAGCCTCCCACAGTGCTGGAGTAACGGGCGCACACCGTGCCCAGAGACATGTTTAAAATGCGATTCCAGAACATTCCCACCACCCCAAAGACCCGGCATCCATCAGGCAGCCGCTCTTCAGGTCTCCCTGGAACAGCCCAGTGTTCATCAGCCAGACGGGAATGGTGCACGGACCGGGCGGAGCTCATACCTGCTCACGAGCGACTGAGGGTCCGACCTGTCGGTCTCTGACCGCAGCACCGTCTCTGGGGGGGGGGCGGGGAGGCTGGAACTAACAGGGTTTCCACAGCCAGCCCTGTGCTGAATCATTTATGGTGCTTTTGGGTGTGGAATACTATACAGTCCCAAAAAAGAAAAAACCAGGCACGGTGGTGCATCCCTCTAAATCCAGCTTCTGGGAGGCTGAGGCAGGAGGAGCCCCTGTACGTAGAGCCAGGATTGGGCAGCCCAGCAACGCTATGGGAAAACAGAAACAGGCCGGGCCAGCCGCACGTGAGTTTCCACGGGAGATTCCACCGTTCTCCGGCACCTTTAACTGCAGGCAGAGTGCAGAAAGACGGGTGAACCGAGGCACGGCTTGCACCTGAAATATTAAAGCAGCTGACGGGGCCAGCTCAGAACACACAGACTTTCAGTTAGAAATGAGCTCCTCGGGGAAGAGTCCACAAAGCAGGAGCCCAGAGGCGGGCAGGGACAAACAGCGTCCCTGTCCTCAGAAAATGCCCATTGCTACAGAATGAACCATTGAGTCTGACGATTTCTTTTACTGTGCACAGACCCTAGAGGAAGACCTGGGCCGGGCTTCCGCGGTTTCCCCGCCTTGATCTCGGGGAGCGGACCCCCAGGACGCTGCAAACCCGCCTGGCTGAGGCCGCACCCCGGCCGGCTCCGTGCTGGGCTCTGCGGTGATACTCAGCTGTCCTGCATCTCTGCAAATCCCGGCTCGGAGCGGAGCTCAGCCCAGCACCGGCCACCGCGGGCAGGTTTTTTGGAGGGCACAGCAGGAGACCCAGGACAGCCTCCTGGTCCCCGATCCCGCCCGGCCTGTCTGCCAACTAAATGAAGCTAAAGAAACCCAGCCCCTGCTTTTGAATGTGTTCGAAAATATCAAAACATCTAGATAATTCGTTGGGAGATTTTTCTAGGAAAAGCGGGCTGCAGCCGGGGTGGTGACGCCCGCGGGGCCCAGCACCCCTCGGGAGGCTGAGGCAGGAGGGTCCCCGCGAGCTCGAGCCCGGCCTGGGGAGCTCGGCTTGGGCTGGTGCGTTTGGGTCTTGCAGGCCCGAGATGTCCGCTTGGCTTCATCATTTATGGGTCTGCAGCGAGGTGAAGCCCCGAGAGACAGAGGAGAAAACGGGGGTCAGTGACTCCCCCAAAAGAGCCCTCTGGGGCTTGCTGGCCCCCACGATGCCCCGCTGTGCGCCCAGCCCTGGGTTCATCTGCGGGTGACTTCAGAGCGCTCAGGACCCGGGGTCCCCCCTGCGATATCGGGGACACCGGCTCACTGCAGCCCCGGTTTAGGGGTGCGGGCCTGGGGACCCCAGACTTACATGCAGCTCGTCCTCGAGGGCTGGGGCTCAGCTGGGTGTAAGTCAGGCTTTGCATCAAGAGAGCATGAAAGCCTCTCAGGCTTTGGGTTCGTTTTGGTCTGTTACTCCAGGGGGCTGATAGGATACTCGGGTGTGGTCACCCCCGGTCACCCCGGAAAGCCTCATGTTTGGAGCCAGACAGCGCAGGGCCCAGGGTTTATATAGACTTTCCTAGGCCACGCCCCTAAGGACATGGCTACGCCCCCAATGATATAACATCCTCCTCAGGCCCCGCCCCTTAAAGGTCCCGCGCCTTCCCAGGAGCCCTGCAGACGGGGAACAAAGCCTTCCACACACCCAGTCGCCGCGGGCCCTTTAAGATGCCAAGCGATGCCCCCTGTTTCCTGGGGGCCAAAGCTTTGAAAAGGGGGCTGTGTTTTACACTGCAGGTCAGGACAGGGCGGCCCCAGGGGACCCTGAGTGCTCAGCCTCCCGGATGGAGCAGGAGGCAGATGCAAAGGCCAGGGGGTCGGGGGTGGGGTGGGGGGCTCATGAGGGCTGTGTCAGCACTGAGGGCCTGAGGAGCCGGGAGGGCCCGGGAGTGCCCTGCCTCGCCGCCCCGAACCCTGACCCCCACCCCAACCCTGACCCCACAGGCTTAGGGAAAGGCCCAGACCCTGTCACCCCGCATCCTCCAGGCCGTTGCGGCCCTGAAGTGGGAGGTCTGCTCCCAACCTGCGGGTGGCGCCTTAGGAAGAAAGAGGGTCCCTGCATTAGAGGGACTCTGGAGAGGAGACCCTCCTGCCTCGGCCTCCTGAATCCAACGGCAGCGTCCTCATGACGGACAGAAGAGAGGACACAGACACGGAGGTGGAGGCAGAGCCTGCAGGGACAGGGCAGCGGCCCAGGGCCATCTGGACTCGGAGGAGGAGGCAGAGGCAGGAGGGTGTCCACCAGGTAGCTGCCCAGTGGTGGGTCCTACGGGGCTTCTTTCCAGGGACCTGGTGACCCAGAGAAAAGCCGCACATTTCCTGGAGGTGGGAAGAGGAGAAATCTCCAAGAGAAGGCTCCCCACGGCCCCCAGGTAACGGCAAAGTGGTCTCTTGCACCCAGCCTCCCTGAGCGGGCTCTGGGTCGTGCGCATGCGGCCCCGGGACGTCCGCCCTATCAGAAACTCCTTCATACTGGCGCCAGATATGAACCGTCCAATGGAAAGGCTCGCCGGGTTCCCAGCGGATGTAAATGACAATCAGGAGCCGCGTGTTCGGATTGGCTGTGCCCACATGCAAATGAAGGGCCCAACATCACATCTTCTGATTGGCCCTGGGAAGAGTACTGGATTTACGTAAAGAACTGGAATAAAGTAACGCCTTCTCTGATTGGTTCCAGGGCCGGGCCAGGACCAGGCTGGTCTTCAGGCCACGCCCCGCTCACCTGGCCCGCCCCGGGTTTCCGGGTTCCCAGGGCATCGGGTTTAGGGGTCCTGGCCGTGTCCTCCAGGCTTCACCTGGGTTCCTCCTGTTAAACCCTCAGAGACACAGGCCACGAACGGGCCTTGATGGGTCGGTGGAGGCAACCAGAATCCAGGCTCGCAAGTGAAGTAAGTCAGGCTGGCATTGTCTCGCTGCTGTGAAACACAAATACGATCGAAAAGTCACACGACAGACAGTCACAGGGGAAGGGAGATTGTGTCCGTGGGTCAGCCCTGCCCGGCTGGGTCTGGCAGCCCGAGCCACGGCCTTTGGGAGGCACAGGGCACCCCGCAGCCCTGGCTGAAGTCCTGCCGTGTGGTTTGAAATGCTGTCTCGCTCTGCTTTTGACCCTGTTGTGGTCATCTTGACTTTGTGGTTGTTTTTTAATCCAGAGAGAGAGACAAACAGAGTTTCCAGCCGTCCAGACTGGTCCGCCGGCTCCCTGCCGGCCAAATGTAAAAGTCAGTCACTTACCGGGTGACGGGGCAAAGCCTTGGTTAAACGCCAGCTCCAGGGAGATGGGGCTCCGCGCACCCGGCCACCCCCGGCTGCCCCTCTGCAGCTGAGCTGGGTCCCGCACAGCCGGCTGGTTCCCCGAGCTCGGGTCCTGATGCACCAAGCCGGGCTCCTTCTCAGGTGCAGCGGCCCCAGGACAAAGGCTCAGGGCTTGGGCGGATCCGACCTGGCGTCCTCCAACCTGACGGGGTGAGGGCCCAGGCGAGGGCGTGGGGCTTGGCGGAGATGGCCTCGAGGTCCACGGGGGCCCCGAGAAAGAGGGATCCACGGGGCATTAGAGGAGGGCCAGGTCAGAGCCCAGGGCTGGCCCTGCACCCAGCCACCCCTGCAGGAGTCCCCGAGAAACTCGGGGTGCATCAGAAGGGTGAATGATCAGCCGGGGGGTGCGGGGGGGGGGAGCGCCTACCTGTCATCCCAGCCCCGGGGAAGCTGAGGCAGGAGGGTCGCTGGGAGTTCGGGGCCAGCCCGGGCTGCACAGTGAGCTCAAGGCCGGCCTGGCTGCAGAGCCGGACCCTGGCTCAAAGGGACAGAAAGACAAACTGCTGCAAAGCCACCGACTGACTGCGTCTGGGCTCCAGGAAGAGAGACCTAAGGTCAGCGCTCTGGAGGCCGGGGCGGGAGGGTGTCACGGGGGAGGCCGGGGCGGGAGGGTGTCACGGGGAGGCCGGGGCGGGAGGGTGTCACGGGGAGGCCGGGGCGGGAGGCTGTCACGGGGGAGGCCGGGGCGGGAGGGTGTCACGGGGAGGCCGGGGCGGGAGGGTGTCACGGGGAGGCCGGGGCGGGAGGGTGTCTCGGGGGAGGCCGGGGCGGGAGGCTGTCACGGGGGAGGCCGGGGCGGGAGGGTGTCACGGGGGAGGCCGGGGCGGGAGGGTGTCACGGGGAGGCCGGGGCGGGAGGGTGTCTCGGGGGAGGCCGGGGCGGGAGGGTGTCACGGGGGAGGCCGGGGCGGGAGGGTGTCACGGGGGAGGCCGGGGCGGGAGGGTGTCACGGGGGAGGCCGGGGCGGGAGGGTGTCACGGGGAGGCCGGGGCGGGAGGGTGTCACGGGGGAGGCCGGGGCGGGAGGGTGTCACGGGGAGGCCGGGGCGGGAGGGTGTCACGGGGAGGCCGGGGCGGGAGGGTGTCACGGGGAGGCCGGGGCGGGAGGGTGTCACGGGGGAGGCCGGGGCGGGAGGGTGTCTCGGGGGAGGCCGGGGCGGGAGGGTGTCACGGGGAGGCCGGGGCGGGAGGGTGTCACGGGGAGGCCGGGGCGGGAGGGTCTCACGGGGGAGGCCGGGGCGGGAGGGTGTCACAGGGGAGGCTGGGGCGGGAGGGTGTCACGGGGAGGCCGGGGCGGGAGGGTGTCACGGGGAGGCCGGGGCGGGAGGGTGTCACGGGGGAGGCCGGGGCGGGAGGGTCTCACGGGGGAGGCCGGGGCGGGAGGGTGTCACAGGGGAGGCTGGGGCGGGAGGGTGTCACGGGGAGGCCGGGGCGGGAGGGTCTCACTGTCCTGCAAGGCCCAGAAGGGCAGTCAGTCCGCGGGGTGACCAGCACCCACAGAGGCCTGCATCTCTTTCCCTGCTCAGGACGTCGAGGCGCCCCAGACCCCGCAGCCCGCGGGGGCCACGCAGAGCTCGGCAAACCTCGCAAGGCCTCGCGGAGCTGGCACAGGGCAGGCTGCACCCGGGTGCCGCCTGCAAACCCCGAAGGCTGAGGCCCGGGGTCCCCGCTATTTGCTCCTCTGTCCCCGAGAACCCGCCCAGGGCTGCATCTGCTTGGCTCCGTCCGCAGCTCTGGCCTCAGCGGAGGTGTCCGTCTGTCTGTCTGTCTGCCCATCAGCTGCAGGTCAGCACCGGCGGCCCCAGCACCGCTGAACGGCTGGGGACTGTGACCCCAACACCGGGAGCCCCCGAGACGCCGGGCCGGGCCTGCGGCATCTGATTCACGGCCCGGGACTCCTGGAGGACAGAGCGGCCGGGTCAGAACCGATCCGGTGAGCACGGGGTGCGCTGTTGTCTGCAAAGCAGCTGTCGGAGTACATGGCGGGGGACTTTGTGTTTACTGAGCATTTATTTATTTACAATTTATTTATAATTTCTCTAAATTATTGATTTATAATTTTTTTGTGTGTTTCTGAGACAAGGTCTCACCGTGCAGCCCAGGCCGGCCTTGAGCTCACTGTGCAGCCGAGGATGGTCTTGAATTCGAAGAGATCCTCCCGCCTCAGCCTCCCGAGCGCTGGGATGACAGGCGTGCACGCCCACGCCCAGCCTTTGCTTCATTTTATTTTATTTCATTTTTTTTTATCAGTACCAGGGATCGAACTCAGGACCGCCTGCTTGCAAGGCAGGTGCTTATGCCGCTAAGCTAAATCCCCAGCCCCTCTGATTTATTTTTAACCAGCATGTAATGGTCCGGATTTCCAGGGTGCCCTGTGAGGTTCCCGGGGGCGCCTGCAGCCGGCACTGGGCACACTTGGCCTCACAGACAGGAGCTGTGGCTGTGCCACGAGACGCGGGCGCCCCCTTCTCTAGCCGCTTTGAAGTCTGTATTTTGTCGGGAAGCACCGCGGACATCGGGACCCCCGGCCCTGATTCCAGCTGCTGGGAGGCTGAGGCAGAAGCATTGTGGGCACCTGAGCAAACCCTGTCTCAAAATAGCAAAATAAAGCGAGCTGCCCAGGGGCTCGGTGGGGGGTTAGGTGAGTCCTGCAGCCCCCCGTGTCCCCCCCAAACCTCAGCTCACGGCCGGCTCTACCTGAGCTGGGCCGGGAGGTGCACAGCTGCCGTGCGGCACTTTGAGGGGGGCTGAGGTGGGAGGATCCACTGCCTTCCTTTTCCTGGCTATGTAATATTCCCTCGCACAAAGGGGCCGTGTTCCGCTGACCCCTTCCTTGAACCCCTCGCCCTTGGGCTGCTTCCGCCTCTCAGCTCTTGTGAACAAAGCTGCTCGGGCCGTGACTATCTCTTTCCACTTCTTCCTCGGCTTGATTTTCAAGCTATTTTTATCGGTGTCGGGCTGTCTCGGGACCCAGGAGTGGCGCGGAGCCTTCGGGAGTTAAATCTCCTCTCTGTGCCGTTTGCTATGAAAACACTTCACCAAGCCAGCGTCCTCCGCGAGGGACACCGAGTCCGTCTCCCCACCGAAGCGGTGAGATAAAACTTTAATTGCACGGCTTCTCTGAGAGCTGTGATTCCCGCCCCGTCAGCAGCTCTGCTCCCTCTAGAATTGCAAATTATTTGAAGCCGTCCCGCCTTCCCCGTGGGTCTTCTCGTCGTGAGGAGCCGGCCACAAGCAGCAGCCTGTGTGGGTCAGCGAGCGGAGCGGGCCCTGTGGCCTCCCCGCCGGGCACGAGCCCTGAGGACGGGGAAGGTGGCCTGCATGGCCGTTGACCGCAGGACCTTGGACAGGCGGGGAGGCAGCGCTGGCGGGGAGCGGGGCTCCTTTCTGGACGCCGGCCTCCAGCCTGCGTGTTTAGAGGCCGAGAGAAAGTTTCACACAACAACCTTCCTCCAGCTCAGCAACACGGGCGCAGCGTGCTCCTGGTTGGTGCAAACACTTTATTCTGTGTGCGAAGCAGCTTTACCAGCATGACACGCGTCACGTGAGTCGATCTCAGCGCCGTAACCGTGTGCGTGGCTGTAATGATTGCACCTCATGGCCACACATAACCATCAATGCAGGAGAAAAATAATCATATCACGAGCAAAGATTATAAATGCAACGCGTAACTCATGCGACACTGTTTTGTAGACTTTTTGGTTGGCTGTATTGCAGGAAACCTGCAACATTTTTTATTGTTGAAAAATCTGCTAAAATGCAGGTGGCCGTGTGGGTTTGCAGACTGGGCAGCCCCAGGGTCACGGCGGCCTGCGGACATGTCGGGCGGCCCAGAGAGGCTGCAGAGATGGTCTCACCACCCACCAGCGCTCTGAGCCGTCCGGAGTTTAAACCTGCAAAGATTATTCAGCCTTTGATGACGCAGGACCTCACGGAGAGCAGCTGCTGGCGTCTCCACGGGAATATCCGGCGCTCGGATCAGGCTTAACTTGACTTCGTAAAAGCTACTAAAACCGTCCGGCTCTGACATATTTAGGCTTCGTAGTCAGCAGGTTCCGTATTAGAAACCGAGTTCCTTTGCTAATGAAATGAATCACAGAAATGCAGAGCCACAGCCAGCGTGCAAAGCCAATCACAGCGACGGCCGATGGCACGGGTTAAAAGGAGCCGTCAGAGGCCGGGTGTGCGGAGACAGCGGCCCAGCAGGACGCTTTGCAAATCGGTTTCCATGTCGCTGAGCAGGGATTGTTTAATTAAATGTCGTCTGTTTAGATTTTCGGGCCTGTCCAGCACCCCTCCTGGGCTGCTCTGTCCTTTACAAGATTGTGGCCCTCAGATCCCAGCCCAGATCGGTAGCCCCGTCTCCATATTACAAGGAATTGGAGACCATATAGAGTTCCCAAGGTGACACCCCGTGACTCACCCAGTGAATTTTGGTCCCTTCATGGATATATATATGGATGTATCATTTGTCAGGTTGCTTTACTCCAAGTAAGATGATTGCTAACTGCACGGGTTGTTGAATGAATATTTTGTTCTGCTGTTGAGTACAGGATTTGAACTCAGGACCTTGGGTTTGCCAGGCAGGCTCTGTGCCGCTGAGCTAAATCCCCGGTTTGCAGAGTGAATGTGTTTTTTTCTCTCTAGTTTGATTTGCTTTCTGTTCACACACAAGAATTTGCAGCCTTACAGCGCGCAGTCCGAGGCTGACCGTGTGGTGACCCAGCTCCGCCGGCCCGTCGGAGAGCTTTGCCTTCTGGGCACTAAAACTCTGAGAATCCACTCCGAGCTGGACTGAAGCTCCTGTGAGGCTCCTCTGTTGCTGGCCGAGCCTTTCATCTTTCCCTTTGTTGATCTGCAGTGAGCGGGCCCTGTGTGCACGCGAGCCCTGCATCGCCTCAAGCGCTGTCCGTGTGTGATGCAAACACTAAACAGGGTTCCGGCCACCGAGCACGCCGGTGCTTGTCACACGGGAAGCTGATCGGGTGTGCACGACTCGGGGCGCAGGGCAGCCGGCCGAGCACGCGAGGGCTGCACAGGAAAAGGCCCCGGTGCCGAGAAGGGGGCCTGCCTGCACCCCTGGCTCCCGAGGCCAGGCGGGGACCCTGCACATGGGCGTGACGGGGCCCGGGGGGAGCTCTGCAGCCAGGGCAGGCCGCGGCCTCTGCGTCCTCACCGGGAGTGGACACAGCGAAGGCAGCAGAGGCCGATGAATGTCCCTGGAGACACGGGGAGGTGGCGCCCACCGGGGAACAGGGCACCTAATCCTGCCAGGGCGGGCGGGCGGCCCTGGGTGACGCGGCCACGGAAATCCACGCGGGCGGAGGACGGGGAAGGGGGCCCAAGGCGCTCTCGAGTCTTGGAGATTTTTGCAACATGGAAAAATGACCCACATGCACACACATGCACACGCATGCACACATGCACACGCATGCACAAGCATGAACACACGCACACGCAAACACACATGCACAAGCATGTACAAGCATGCACACACTTACAAACACACATGCACAAGCATGCACACACAAACGCACACACATGCACAAGCATGCACACACACATGCACACACTTACAAACTCACATGCATACACGCATGCACAAGCATGCACACACACTTGCACGTGCACACAAACTCACACTCGTGCACACACAGGTACATACATGCACACATGCACACACACCCACATGCATTCACACACACGCACACACGTGTGCACATGCACTTACACACACGCACACAGCAGACCCAGATCGGCCCGAGGCCCAGGTCTGCAGGCTCTCACACAACTTTCTAAGTTTGGACGCTGACCACTATCCGGCCCCCCTGAGCCCCCAAAGCTGTGATGAAATTCACACCCCGCTCTGCACCGGTTCCCGAACCCCGGTCGGGTCTCGGGGCCTGTTTCTTATGCCCCCAGAATCCTCCTCTTTGTCCGGAGGGAGCAGCCACGCGGTCTCAGAGCAGCCCGCGTCTATCCGGGTTTGCACATCTGCCCGCAGCCGAGGGGCGTCCTCTGAGACCCGGCGTCAAGTGCACACGGTCCGAGCATCCGATCACAGGTGCGGAGGGCAGGGCAGCGGTCACGGGGCCTGGAGGGGCGTCTGGAGCGGCCGAGTACCGGGATCTGGGCAGCGATGACCAGGCCGGTCTCTGATGCCAAAGAGATGGAGCCGCCTGGCTGGGAATCAAGCCGTATGGAGGAGTTTGTCAACCACAGGGGTGGCTTCTGGGACATGCAGAGGTGGATTCTGGGAGATGCAGAGGTGGCTTCTGGGAGATGCAGAGGTGGATTCTGGGAGATGCAGAGGTGGATTCTGGGAGGTGCAGAGGTGGATTCTGGGAGGTGCAGAGGTGGATTCTGGGAGATGCAGAGGTGGCTTCTGGGAGATGCAAAGGTGGATTCTGGGAGATGCAGAGGTGGATTCTGGCAGATGCAGAGGTTGATTCTGGGAGATGCAGAAATGGATTCTGGGAGATGCCGTCCACACTTGGCTCTGCAGCTTGACCGGCTCCCCAGCAAGCCCTCAATTGCGGGATCCAGCGCCACGTGCCTGCCTGGCGTGGCTGGAGCCTGCACGCGTGAGAATCTGTGACCCCACACTCTGTGTGGACGGTGCAGTTTTCCAAAGCTCGACAGGTGCTGGCTGCCCCTGCATCAACTCAACCCATTGGGGCGCATTCCCTGAGCCCCATCTCACCCCTACGGTGTGGGACCTCAGATTGCTTCACCTCAGGGCTGAAAGTCGTGTAGTGACAGCTGTTAGGGGATCGAGAGCGAGAGAGGGACCCAGACTCTTGGAGGAAACGAGGGTTCCTCGGGCAGACGGAGCGTCCCCGAGTCCTCCCCCGGGGCCAGGGGCACATGGGCACCCTGGGCACCGCCATGGGTGCAGACCCGCAGGTCAGTGACCCCCACAAGGTGTCATTATCTACACAGACAGACAGCCACACGTCAGAGGTTTACACGTGGACACAGTCAGCCCCATGGGCCTGGACACAGAGCATCAGAGGTGGACACCTGGATATCAAACTAGCCGTGATTCTTTTAATCTTTCATCTCGCTTTTTAGTTACATTTTGGATTTCTTGCACAAGGGGAACACTGCAGTATTTCATGTCCGATTTATTTCAATTCACATTGTATTCTGAAGGGCGACCTGCTTCCCTACAAGTTTGCCCTTCTTCGGGGCAGAGTAGTACTCCACTGTGTGTAAACACCAACCTTTCCTCACACACTGGGCTGTCAGTGGACACAGACGCTGCTTCCAGGAGGCCGCCATCAGGAATCGGGCTGCTATAACCAGGGAACGGCTGGGGCAGACTGAGTTTCTAGCTTTAGCTGTCTGAGGACTCTGCATGCGGATTTCCCCGGTGCTGGCCCTGGGTTAGACTCCCGCCGTGGGTGTGGAAAGGCCCCTTCTGCCCTCAGCCCCGCCAGCCCTGGTATTGTTTGCTTGGATGTTTGCTTGGATGGCGGCTGTTCTCCCCGGGGTGAGACGGGGTAGATTCTGATGTCCACCCTGGACACAGACACAGACTCAGATGTCAGTTACAGTGGTATTGATAGATGGTGACAGGACGCCGGTCCCCGTCCACCTCGGTCCCCAGAGCTGGCCCCGTGCGACTCCCGGCTCCTCCCCAAGGTCACAGTGACCGGGAAAGGTCAGAGTTTGGGGTCCATTCGGGACATGGAGGCGGACAGGACGGTGCAGCTAAAGTCCCTGAGGATAGAGCACCCCAAGCTGCAGGGAGAGCGGCCGGATCTGGGGGGCCATGCAGGGCGGGGGGGACTCTGAGGGCTCCGCACCCTCGGCTGTGGCTGTGGTCAGTGCTGACCACCCATGCGGAGCCTCTCCCACTCTGTGAACCCCGCAGATGGCACGGCAGGGTGCAGCTGTGCTCCCCGAGTGGGATAAACCAGCGGGGCCTGCAGAGGCCTGGGAGCCCAGCTGGACCTGGCCACGGCGCACGCGCGCCCCCTGCTGGACGCCGGCTCCACAGGCCCCGTCCTTCGCTTTCCTTTCTGTCCCAGGGGACGCCAGACACGGCTGAGACCCACGTCACCCAAAACATGCCCTCGCCACCGTTACATCTACTGGGGGTGCAAGGTACCCACGGGTGCGTGCAGGCCATGCCTCCCAGACGTGGATAGCAGGGTGTCGGCTTTGTCTCTGTTGGCCCTGGCCCTGGTAACCGCCCCCTGCTCCGTCCCTCTAGGGATCCCCCTCAAGGTCAGTCTTCGGTGGTCACACTTTTTCATGACTGAATAGTATTCCTCCACACAAGACAGACTGTCCATCCATCATCCGTCCATGGGTTGCCCCCGCTTTGTGGCTGTGTAAATAACGCTGCCCCACGGCTCTCCAGATCCCTGATTCCACTTCTTCTGACGTGAGGTAGCTCGTGAGAGTCCTGGGGAAGGTGTGTTTCCTACGCATATCCTGTTACATTACATCAGATGGTCTGGAAATGCAGCTCTCCGTTCCTGACTCACTTTGGACTGACTCGGTTTGGCTTGAGTTTTGGGGACAGGGTCTCGCTATGTAGCCCATACTGCCCTCCAAGTCACTACGGAGCCCAGGCTGGCCTGAACTCCCGGGAATCCTCCTGCCTCAGCCTCCCAGGTGTTAGAACGACAAGCCGGTCACAGTCTTGGGGAAAAGATGGGATCTTGAGTCAAAAGAAACCCCAGGAAAAGATAATGAACCGCCCCAGCCTCCCAGAGAACAAGGTAGAGGACCAATTCTGGCCAAATTCCGATCCGGAAGAAAAATCCAGCTACGTGCTGGGAATAAATACCCCGGCGCCTTTCTCTTCCCGCCCCCTGTCTCTCCCTCCTGTCTCTCATTGGCTGAACCTGCTCGCCAGTCATCCAGCTATGGCGCCAGGCAGCTGTCAATCACGGGGTTGGGGGCGGAGACATCCCAGAATGACTTGCGTCCATGCGGGCCCCTGTCAATCACACTGCGGGGTAACTGGTCGACCCTGCGAGTTTGCTGAGTGCGCGCAGCCAGAGGGACGGTGGCGATGGACGTGAAGAGGTCCAGTGTGAGTTCTCCTGAGAGAGCCGAACCAGCCCAATGGATGTGATGCTTCCTCGCTTGGGCTGCACGGTCAGCTTCATTGCCTGGCCCTGCCTCGCCTGGGGGGGGGGGGAGAGAGAGAGAGAGAGAGAGAGAGAGAGAGAGAGAGAAACTGCCCAACAGGACCTCACCAGCATCGGCTGGGGCTGGATGTCTCTGGAAAGTCAATCCCTGTGACACCTGGTCACAAATTCAGCAGCTGGACATAAACGTCCTGCACACACTGCTGCTGCCCAGGGCCACAGAAAGCAAAGGCCAGCAACACAGATGACCTTTAGCTGCGCCGTCCTGGCCACCTCCGTGTCCCGAATGGACCCAAAACCTTGACCTTCCCCGGTCACTGTGACCTTGGGGAGGAGCCAGGAGTTGCACAGGCCAGCTCCGGGGACCGAGGTGGACGGGGACCCGGAGTCCTGTGTTTACAGCTGCCTTTCTGCTGGACGGCGCTGGACAATGGCCATCACCGGGTTTCTGATCACATCTCATAAAGACCCTGTGGACAGAGGACCCCAGAGCTGCTGTACAGAGCGGCTGGGATGCTGGGATGAGCCATGCAGAGCCGGGGAGGACTTTAAAGGGTTTTTGTGGCAGGGAGTCTGTTGCTGTATTGCATTTTTCGTGTTTGCTTTGATATGGACAATCGAACTCAGGCCTCAGGCCGGCCAGGCAGGCGCTGTGCCACGAGCTGCATCCCCAGCCCGTAGTGAGGCTTAATTCTCTGCAATATGCACCATATTCTTGGATTGCAGCCCTCGTGCTTGCACTAGGAGCTGAGATGGTACCAGAGTCAACTTGTAAAGAGACTCAGGGAGGAAAGGTGTTCACCATCACTATAGGCGGACAGCCTGGGAGACGGGGTGGATGTCTGGGGTGGTGGAGCCACGGGGGCCACCGTGTCAGCTTCTGACTGAGACTTCACACTCACAGGTTAAGGGAGAAGATTGATTAGGCTCACGGGTGCGGAGGGTGCAGTCCATGGCCGGCTGCTCCAAGGCGGGAGCATCATGGTGGACGGTGTGGGGAGGAGAGACGCTCACATCATGGTGGCCGGGAAGCAGGGAGAGAAGGGAGGAGCCGGGGACCAGAGCACAGCTTAAAGAGGGAGCTCAGTGTGGCTCAGGGGTGCAGAGGGTGCAGTCCATGGCCGGCTGCTCCAGGGCGGGAGCATCATGGTGGACGGTGTGGGGAGAAGAGACGCTCCCATCATGGTGGCTGGGAAGCAGAGAGAGAAGGGAGGAGCCGGGGACCAGAACACAGCTTAAAGAGGGAGCTCAGTGTGCTCAGGGGTGCAGAGGGTGCAGTCCATGGCCGGCTGCTCCAAGGCGGGAGCATCATGGTGGATGGTGTGGGGAGGACAGATGCTCCCGTCATGGTGCCGGGAAGCAGGGAGGGAATGGGGGAGCCGGGGACCAGAACACAGCTTAAAGAGGGAGCTCAGTGTGGCTCAGGGGTGCAGAGGGTGCAGTCCATGGCTGGCTGCTCCAAGGCGGGAGCATCATGGTGGACGGTGTGGGGAGGAGAGACGCTCCCATCATGGTGGCCGGGAAGCAGGGAGAGAAGGGAGGAGCCGGGGACCAGAACACAGCTTAAAGAGGGAGCTCAGTGTGGCTGAGGGGTGCAGAGGGTGCAGTCCATGGCCGGCTGCTCCAGGGCGGGAGCATCATGGTGGACGGTGTGGGGAGGAGAGACGCCCACATCATGGTGGCCGGGAAGCAGGGAGAGAAGGGAGGAGCCGGGGACCAGAACACAGCTTAAAGAGGGAGCTCAGTGTGGCTCAGGGGTGCAGAGGGTGCAGTCCATGGCCGGCTGCTCCAAGGCGGGAGCATCATGGTGGACGGTGTGGGGAGGAGAGACGCTCCCGTCATGGTGGCCGGGAAGCAGGGAGAGAAGGGAGGAGCCGGGGACCCCCGTGTCCACCTCCCACAAATGCCCACCTCCTGCAGCACAGTCAGCCAGGACCTCAGCCCTGGACGGGTCCTCTGAGGGCCAGCACCCGGGATTCATCTCCTCCCAAAGGCAGAGCCTCCGGCTGAACGGCACGGCCATCGTGCTGCCCACAGAATCCGCCTCTCTCTGCCCCCAAACACCAGGACGCAGGGAAAGCTGGCTCTTTATTGTGAGTGCTGTCACGGCACGGTGGCCCCCCACCCCAGGGGCAGCGGCTTCCGGGCTAACATGGCATCGTAGACGCCCCCCGTCCTCTTGAACCGGAAATCCCCGAAGCCGGCGGCGGCCAGCAGCGCCCGGTACTGGCCCGGGCTGCGCTCCAGGCCCTCGGTCTGTAGCAGCATGTTCAGGGAGAGGAACAGGGCGGAGCGGGGCCCGCGGCGGTCCTCCTGCAGGACGCTCTCCACCACCAGGACGCCCCCACCTGGGCAGGCACGCGGGGCAGGTGAGCCCCCGCTGGGGCTGTGACCCCAGGACCCTGCCCTCAGCTCCCCGCACCGCGGCCCGTGCGCACCTGGCCTGCAGGCGCCGTGGATGCGGCTCAGCAGCGCCGAGCACTTGGGGTCCCCCCAGTCGTGCAGGACCCTGGCCAGGATGTACAGATCGGCCTGCGGGAGCCCGTCCCGGAAGAAGTCTCCTGCAGTCGGGCAGAGACGAGGTGAGTGTGACCCAACCCGGCAGCGCCCGGCCCCGCGCTAACCCTGCTCCTGCAGCAGAGGTCCGCCATGCTGCCCCCTGCCTGCTCCCACAAAATGTAGGGGCCCCGGAGACAGGCAGGAGCCAGCCGGGTCCTGGGACCGACATGCACGCCCACCTGCACGCCCATTTCCGAGGCCGAGACCTGTCCACTGAGGGCGAGGGCGCAGTCCGCCATCCAACAAGGCTGAGTGCACCCAAGTCCCAACTTTTAGGGTGCACGGTGTGGAGTCTCATCCCCAGAGACTCTGTCTGTGCTGCACGTTGATTTTAAAGCACCCCACAAATCATAATTGGGAGCTGGGGGTGGAGGTGTCCGCCTGTCATCACGGCGCTCTGGGAGGCTGAGGCAGGAGGCCGTCTGGTCAGCCCAGCCTGGGTGTGCGTGACCCAGCGAGATGCTTCTCAGAATGAAAAATAAAAACGTCCTGAAGGTGTTAATCACCAGAGGACCCTCGGTGCAAAACCAGCACTGACAAAAAGACCACTTATTCTGGAACCCAAGATTTTGGGGCCCTTACACACCACGCACGGAGCGCCATGAGAGCTGACTTCTTGGGGGAGCCATTTTGGGGGTTGCGGAAACCAGATCAAATAAGAAATTGTTGTTTTTCAAAGCCGGGGAGGAAGAGGTGACCCCGCACAGGGCCGATGTGGCATCTAGAGTTTCCCCCCAAAACAGGAGGCTGCAGGAGACCCTCCCGCCTCTGCCTCCTCCGGGATGCCGTCCCTCCGTGTCTCATCTTCCCTGATTGCGTCTGCCAGGCCCGAGCTGGCCACCAAGGCCACGGTGGCCACAGGCGGGAACGAGGGACGGGAAGGGTCCCGGCTGGACCTCAGGGCAGCCCCAGAGTCCAGCTCCGTGGTCACTAGGGTGCTCGGAAATGAGGGCGGGCACCGGGACCGGGGAGGGAGCCCCCAAGCCTGCACCCGCACCTCACCTTCCTGGGAAGCAGATCCGCGCCCCCTCCGGGAAGGGGAAGTGAGCCCGGGCCGCCCGCACGACTTCCGGGATGTCCAAGACGGTGACGTGGCGTCGGGGTACAGGGTGGCACACTCCCGGGCCAGCGCCCCGGAACCTCCTGAACAGGACGCACGCGTGGGGCCCTCAGAGTGGACCCTGCGAGTCGCTCAACACCCTCCAGGTCTGGGCTGTGGCCGCCGGGGCCGAGCCGGACTCGGGCTGGACCGCGTCCTCCTGGTCAGGCCTGCTGAGGGTCCCTGGAGGCCGTGCGGGAGGCCTGAGGCTTGGTGCACAGGGGGACGGAGGGCGGGAACGGGAGGGGGGCAGGGGAGGGAGCTGGCCACTGGGCACTATCTCAGCAGCTCTCGGTGAGGGCAGGTGGCCAGCGGCTTGGTGTCCAGTGCCGGTGATCAAGGTGAGTGGACCGAGGTGCCGCGTGTGCCTCGTCAAGGGAGGGGACTGTGCACCCTGCACCACGGGTCAGTACACCCAGGACAGCACGTGGCCAGCACGTGGTCAGCCCACGGTGGACACAGAACAGGAATCTCGGCGCCCAGCTCAGGGGGACGCGCTCACCTCCCAGGTCGCAGACCAGCGGGAAGGGCGACAGGTCGAAGGCGGCAGCACGCGGCTCCCGCTGACGCTCCAGACCTCCTGGAGGCCACGCATAAACCGCAGGCGCTCAGCCTCGGACCTGGGGTGCAAATTCACAGTGCAAGGGTCGTGCAAAACCCTGGGCGTCCGCGGTCAGCGTCGGCCGGAGTGATCACAAAGAGGAGGCTACATGTCTCAGTCACTATCCCAAACTGGGAAAACACCAGACATCAGTCACTCAGAGGACGGGATTATCAGGCTCAGGGGTGCAGAGGGTGCAGTCCATGGCCGGCTGCTCCAAGGCGGGAGCATCATGGTGGACGGGTGGGGAGGAGAGACGCTCCCATCATGGTGGCCGGGAAGCAGGGAGAGAAGGAGGAGCCGGGGACCAGAACACAGCTTAAAGAGGGAGCTCAGTGTGGCTCAGGGGTGCAGAGGGTGCAGTCCATGGCCGGCTGCTCCAGGGCGGGAGCATCATGGTGGACGGTGTGGGGAGGAGAGACGCTCCCATCATGGTGGCCGGGAAGCAGGGAGAGAAGGGAGGAGCCGGGGCCCAGAGCACAGCTTAAAGAGGGAGCTCAGTGTGGCTCAGGGGTGCAGAGGGTGCAGTCCATGGCCGGCTGCTCCAAGGCGGGAGCATCATGGTGGACGGTGTGGGGAGGAGAGAGCTCCCATCATGGTGGCCGGGAAGCAGGGAGCAAGCTGGTGCATTATTTTGATTTCTGGATGGAAGGCCCTGCACGTGGTCTTTCTGGCACAGTGTCCGGTGCCCTCTAAGGACGCTGCTGTCAGAGCGGGGCCCTGCGGGACTTGCATTACCTGTAGATGGCCGTGAACAGGTCCTGAGAGGGCACCCCGAAAGCCTGCGGGTACTGATTCTTCCCTTCCCTGGGAAAGAGGACAATCTCTGCCTCTGGGACTTCGACTCTGGATCCAGGTGGGTGACGCACACCTGTCCTCCCGGAATCGGGGGTGTGGCTGGGGGCTCCGGGCGGGTGGAGCGGGGAGACCCTGCGCCCTGCATCTCCTCCAGAGCCCTCAGGGAACCACCCGGGTCCACCCGGGACGTGGACAGCAGGACGCCCACAGACCCAGGCCAGGCAGAGCCTGCTCCTCGGCGCCCTGTTCTCTGGCCCCTCCCCACCCTCTTGCACCCCATAAGGTGGCACAGACTGCTCCCTGGCTGGGGACCCTCCAGAGGTTCGCCCAGTGCTGACGGGGCCTCAAGTCCCCGATTCGGGTCTCTGGTGCCGGCAGCGATGGGTTTAACGCTGCAGGGGACCTGGTCACTCGGGGCCCGGCGCCCACCTCACGGCCTCGGCCAGGTGCGCCCAGCACCGGTAGGTGGTCCCGGCCAGGTAGAGCACCATGTTCCGCTGGGATGTCCGGCTGCGGCTGGTCAGATAGGCGCTGGACAGCTCCGTGTTTGCATAGAGAGCTGGAGAGAGATGGAGCACGGGCGCTGAGTCCAGGCCTGTCCTGCCCAGCGCTGCCCCTGGTGGGCGGGTGGAGGGACACCAGGGTGACTGGATGGTGGACCTCAGCCCCTCGAGGGTGTGGGGAGGCCCGGAGAACCAGAAGGGGACGCCCTTGCCAGCCCGGGGACCTTTTAATAACACTCAGCACAGGTGGACCCAGGGGAGAGGCCAGGACAGAGGGACAGAAACCAACATGGCGGCCCTGGGGGGGAGCTGGCACCAGGGGGAGAAAAGCACCCGGCCCGGCCCAGAGCTGGGAGCAGGACGGGGTCCATCTGCCCACCTACCAACCCGGCCAGCTGCAGTCACCGCACGCACCCACCACGTCTGTCTGTCTGTCCGGCGGCCATGTCTGTCTGTCTGCTGTGTGCACACTGATCGAGCACCAACCCTCCTCAGCCTGAGTGTTATGCACTCACGGACCGGCCATCGGCCAGCCTGTCGGTGACGCGTCCATGAACCCACCCTGTGTCACCGCGTACCCATGTGTCGTCTGTCCAGCCCCTTACCATCTGTCCCTCTGTCCCCACAGGTCCCACAGCCGAGGGCCACGAGCCCAGCACAGGAGCCGCTACCTGCTGAGCCCGTCGGCGTGTACAGTGCCCGGCTCCTCCCCACCCGGCCTGTCTACCTCCCCGCACTGCCCGTCTGCACCCACCCACGATGCCATCTGTCGGCCACCATCCACCCGCCCACCCAGTCTGTCTGAGCCATCCAGCCACCTTAGCTGTGTAACCACCATCAGATCTCTAGCCATCCATCCATTCATCCATCCATCCATTCAACCACCCATTAATCCATCCATCCATCCACCCATCCATCCAATTACCCATCCACCCATCCATCATCCATCCATTCATCCATCTATCCACCCATCCACCCATCCATCCACCCGTCCATCCATCCATCCACCCATCCATCCACCTACCCATCCACCCATCCACCCATCCATCCATCCACACACCCATCCATCCATCCATCCACCTACCCACCCATCCATCCACCCATCCATCACCCCATCCACCTACCCATCCATCCATCCATCCATCCATCCACCTACCCATCCATCCATCCACCCATCCACCCACCCATCCATCCACTCATCCACCTACCCATCCATCCATCCATCCATCCACCCATCCATCCATCCATCCATCCACCCATCCACCCATCCATCCACCCATCCATCCACCCACCCATCCATCCACTCATCCACCTACCCATCCCATCCATCTCCATCCCATCCATCCCACCTACCCATCAATCCATCCATCCCCACCTACCCACCCATCCATCCACCCTCCATCTACCTACCCACCCATCCATCCACCCATCCATCCACCTACCCATCCATCCATCCATCCATCAACCTACCCATCCATCCATCCACCCATCCATCCACCTACCCATCCATCCATCCATCCATCCATCCATCCATCCATCCATCCACCTACCCATCAATCCATCCATCCATCCACCTACCCACCCATCCATCCACCCACCATCTACCTACCCACCCATCCATCCACCCATCCATCCATCCATCCATCATCCATCCATCCATCCATCCATCCATCCACCCATCCAACCATCCATCCATCAACCCATCCATCCACCCATCCACCCACCCATCCATTCATCCATCCACCCATCCATCCACCTACCCATCCATCCATCCATCCATTCATCCATCTATCCACCCATCCACCCATCCATCCACCCGTCCATCCATCCATCCACCCATCCATCCACCTACCCATCCACCCATCCACCCATCCATCCATCCACACACCCAGCCATCCATCCATCCACCTACCCACCCATCCATCCACCCATCCACCCATCCATCCATCCACCTACCCACCCATCCATCCACCCATCCATCCACCTACCCATCCATCCATCCATCCATCCACCTACCCATCCATCCATCCACCCATCCACCTCACCCATCCATCCACTCATCCACCTACCCATCCATCCATCCATCCATCCATCCACCTACCCATCAATCCATCCATCCACCCCTACCCACCCATCCTTCCACCCATCCATCCACCTACCCATCCATCCATCCATCCATCCATCCACCTACCCATCCATCCATCCACCCATCCATCCACCTACCCATCCATCCATCCATCCATCCATCCACCTACCCATCCATCCATCCATCCATCCACCTACCCACCCATCCATCCCACCCATCCATCTACCTACCCACCCATCCATCCACCCATCCATCCACCTACCCCATCCATCCATCCATCCATCAACCTACACCCCATCCCATCCATCCTCCACCTACCCATCCATCCATCCATCCATCCATCCACCTACCCATCAATCCATCCATCCATCCACCTACCCACCCATCCATCCACCCATCCATCCACCTACCCATCCATCCATCCATCCATCCACCACCCATCCATCCACCCATCCATCCATCCACCACCTACCCATCCATCCATCCATCCATCACATCCACCCATCCATCCCATCCATCCATCCACCTACCCATCCATCCATCCACCCATCCATCCACCTACCCATCCATCCATCCACCCATCCATCCACCTACCCATCCATCCATCCATCCACCCATCCACCCACCCATCCATCCATCCATCCATCCACCCATCCACACCCAACCATCCATCATCCACCACGCACCCATCCATCCCACCCATCCACCCATCCATCCACCTACCCACCCATCCATCCACCCATCCATCCACCTACCCATCCATCCATCCATCATCCACCCCATCCATCCATCCACCCATCCATCCACCTACCCATCCATCCATTCATCCACCATCCACCTACCCATCAATACATCCATCCATCCACCTACCCACCCATCATCCACCCATCCATCTACCTACCCACCCATCCATCCACCCATCCATCGACCTTCCCATCCATCCATCCATCCATCAACCTACCCACCCATCCATCCATCCATCCACCTACCCATCAATCCATCCATCCATCCACCTACCCACCCATCCATCCACCCATCCATCCACCTACCCATCCATCCATCCATCCATCCCACCTACCCCCATCCATCCACCCATCCATCCACCTACCCATCCATCTCCATCCATCAACCTACCCACCCATCCATCCACCCATCCATCTACCTACCCACCCATCCATCCACCCATCCACCATCCACCCATCCACACATCCATCCATCCATCCATCCATCCACCCATCCCACCATCCATCCATCAACCCATCCATCCACCCACCACCCACCCATCCATTCTCCATCCACCCTCCATCCACCTACCCATCCATCTATCCATCCATCCATCCACCTACCCATCAATCCATCCATCCATCCACTACCCACCCATCCATCCACCCATCCATCCACCTACCCACCCATCCATCCACCCATCCATCCACCTACCCATCCATCCACCCATCCATCCACCTACCCATCCATCCATCCATCCATCCATCCACCTACCCATCCAATCCATCCATCCATCCACCTACCCACCCATCCATCCACCCATCTATCTACCTACCCACCGATCCATCCACCCATCCATCCACCACCCATCCATCCACCCATCCATCCACCTACCCACCCATCCATCCACCCATCCATCCACCTACCCATCCATCCATCCATCCATGCATCCACCTACCCATCAATCCATCCATCCATCCACCTACCCACCCATCCATCCACCCATCCATCTACCTACCCACCCATCCATCCACCCATCCATCCACCTACCCAGCCATCCATCCAGTCCATCCATCCACCTACCCATCAATCCATCGTCACCATCCATCCACCGACCCCATTCCATCC
>NW_026947516.1:1237003-1248439 GCF_034190915.1 Cavia porcellus | reverse complement strand
GGGAATCCTGCACCTCAGGCCTGTGGCCGCCGCCGCCATGCTGCTATCTGGGCTTGGAAAGACCCGAGATCAGTGAGCCCTGGTGACCGTCACCTCGGTCAGCTCAGGGCCCTCAGGGTGGACCTGTTGAGGATCAGAGCACGACGCAGCCCAGAGTGCGAAAGGTGCTTCCCGGCCACCATGACGGGAGCGTCTCTCCTCCCCACACCGTCCACCATGATGCTCCCCTTGGAGCAGCCGGCCATGGACTGCACCCTCTGCACCCTGAGCCACACTGAGCTCCCTCTTTAAGCTGTGTTCTGGTCCCCGGCTCCTCCCTTCTCTCCCTGCTTCCCGGCCACCATGATGGGAGCGTGTCTCCTCCCCACACCGTCCACCATGATGCTCCCGCCTTGGAGCAGCCGGCCATGGACTGCACCCTCTGCACCCCTGAGCCACACTGAGCTCCCTCTTTAAGCTGTGCTCTGGTCCCCGGCTCCTCCCTTCTCTCCCTGCTTCCCGGCCACCATGATGGGAGCGTCTCTCCTCCCCACACCGTCCACCATGATGCTCCTGCCTTGGAGCAGCTGGCCATGGACAGCACCCTCTGCACCCCTGAGCCACACTGAGCTCCCTCTTTAAGCTGTGCTCTGGTCCCCGGCTCCTCCCTTCTCTCCCTGCTTCCCGGCCACCATGATGGGAGCGTCTCTCCTCCCCACACCGTCCACCATGATGCTCCCGCCTGGAGCAGCCGGCCATGGACTGCACCCTCTGCACCCCTGAGCCACACTGAGCTCCCTCTTTAAGCTGTGCTCTGGTCCCCGGCTCCTCCCTTCTCTCCCTGCTTCCTGGCCACCATGATGGGAGCGTCTCTCCTCCCCACACCGTCCACCATGATGCTCCTGCCTTGGAGCAGCTGGCCATGGACAGCACCCTCTGCACCCCTGAGCCACACTGAGCTCCCTCTTTAAGCTGTGTTCTGGTCCCCGGCTCCTCCCTTCTCTCCCTGCTTCCCAGCCACCATGATGGGAAGCGTCTCTCCTCCCCACACCGTCCACCATGATGCTCCTGCCTTGGAGCAGCTGGCCATGGACAGCACCCTCTGCACCCCTGAGCCACACTGAGCTCCCTCTTTAAGCTGTGCTCTGGTCCCCGGCTCCTCCCTTCTCTCCCTGCTTCCCGGCCACCATGATGGGAGCGTCTCTCCTCCCCACACCGTCCACCATGATGCTCCTGCCTTGGAGCAGCTGGCCATGGACAGCACCCTCTGCACCCCTGAGCCACACTGAGCTCCCTCTTTAAGCTGTGTTCTGGTCCCCGGCTCCTCCCTTCTCTCCCTGCTTCCCTGCCACCATGACGGGAGCGTCTCTCCTCCCCACACCGTCCACCATGATGCTCCCGCCTTGGAGCAGCTGGCCATGGACAGCACCCTCTGCACCCCTGAGCCACACTGAGCTCCCTCTTTAAGCTGTGCTCTGGTCCCCGGCTCCTCCCTTCTCTCCCTGCTTCCCGGCCACCATGATGGGAGCGTCTCTCCTCCCCACACCGTCCACCATGATGCTCCCGCCTTGGAGCAGCTGGCCATGGACTGCACCCTCTGCACCCCTGAGCCACACTGAGCTCCCTCTTTAAGCTGTGTTCTGGTCCCCGGCTCCTCCCTTCTCTCCCTGCTTCCCGGCCACCATGATAGGAGCGTCTCTCCTCCCCACACCCGTCCACCATGATGCTCCTGCCTTGGAGCAGCCGGCCATGGACTGCACCCTCTGCACCCCTGAGCCACACTGAGCTCCCTCTTTAAGCTGTGCTCTGGTCCCTGGCTCCTCCCTTCTCTCCCTGCTTCCCGGCCACCATGATGGGAGCGTCTCTCCTCCCCACACCGTCCACCATGATGCTCCTGCCCTGGAGCGGCCGGCCATGGACTGCACCCTCTGCACCCCTGAGCCACACTGAGCTCCCTCTTTAAGCTGTGCTCTGGTCTCCGGCTCCTCCCTTCTCTCCCTGCTTCCCGGCCACCATGATGGGAGCGCCTCTCTTCCCCACACCGTCCACCATGATGCTCCTGCCTTGGAGCAGCCGGCCATGGACTGCACCCTCTGCACCCCTGAGCCACACTGAGCTCCCCTCTTTAAGCTGTGTTCTGGTCCCCGGCTCCTCCCTTCTCTCCCTGCTTCCCGGCCACCATGATGGGAGCGTGTCTCCTCCCCACACCGTCCACCATGATGCTCCCGCCTTGGAGCAGCCGACCATGGACTGCACCCTCTGCACCCCTGAGCCACACTGAGCTCCCTCTTTAAGCTGTGTTCTGGTCCCCGGCTCCTCCCTTCTCTCCCTGCTTCCCGGCCACCATGATGGGAGCGTCTCTCCTCCCCACACCCGTCCACCATGATGCTCCTGCCTTGGAGCAGCCGGCCATGGACTGCACCCTCTGCACCCCTGAGCCACACTGAGCTCCCTCTTTAAGCTGTGCTCTGGTCCCTGGCTCCTCCCTTCTCTCCCTGCTTCCCGGCCACCATGATGGGAGCGTCTCTCCTCCCCACACCGTCCACCATGATGCTCCTGCCCTGGAGCGGCCGGCCATGGACTGCACCCTCTGCACCCCTGAGCCACACTGAGCTCCCTCTTTAAGCTGTGTTCTGGTCCCCGGCTCCTCCCTTCTCTCCCTGCTTCCCGGCCACCATGATGGGAGCGTCTCTCCTCCCCACACCCGTCCACCATGATGCTCCTGCCTTGGAGCAGCCGGCCATGGACTGCACCCTCTGCACCCCTGAGCCACACTGAGCTCCCTCTTTAAGCTGTGCTCTGGTCCCTGGCTCCTCCCTTCTCTCCCTGCTTCCCGGCCACCATGATGGGAGCGTCTCTCCTCCCCACACCGTCCACCATGATGCTCCTGCCCTGGAGCGGCCGGCCATGGACTGCACCCTCTGCACCCCTGAGCCACACTGAGCTCCCTCTTTAAGCTGTGCTCTGGTCTCCGGCTCCTCCCTTCTCTCCCTGCTTCCCGGCCACCATGATGGGAGCGCCTCTCTTCCCCACACCGTCCACCATGATGCTCCTGCCTTGGAGCAGCCGGCCATGGACTGCACCCTCTGCACCCCTGAGCCACACTGAGCTCCCCTCTTTAAGCTGTGTTCTGGTCCCCGGCTCCTCCCTTCTCTCCCTGCTTCCCGGCCACCATGATGGGAGCGTGTCTCCTCCCCACACCGTCCACCATGATGCTCCCGCCTTGGAGCAGCCGACCATGGACTGCACCCTCTGCACCCCTGAGCCACACTGAGCTCCCTCTTTAAGCTGTGTTCTGGTCCCCGGCTCCTCCCTTCTCTCCCTGCTTCCCGGCCACCATGATGGGAGCGTCTCTCCTCCCCACACCCGTCCACCATGATGCTCCTGCCTTGGAGCAGCCGGCCATGGACTGCACCCTCTGCACCCCTGAGCCACACTGAGCTCCCTCTTTAAGCTGTGCTCTGGTCCCTGGCTCCTCCCTTCTCTCCCTGCTTCCCGGCCACCATGATGGGAGCGTCTCTCCTCCCCACACCGTCCACCATGATGCTCCTGCCCTGGAGCGGCCGGCCATGGACTGCACCCTCTGCACCCCTGAGCCACACTGAGCTCCCTCTTTAAGCTGTGCTCTGGTCTCCGGCTCCTCCCTTCTCTCCCTGCTTCCCGGCCACCATGATGGGAGCGCCTCTCTTCCCCACACCGTCCACCATGATGCTCCTGCCTTGGAGCAGCCGGCCATGGACTGCACCCTCTGCACCCCTGAGCCACACTGAGCTCCCTCTTTAAGCTGTGTTCTGGTCCCCGGCTCCTCCCTTCTCTCCCTGCTTCCCGGCCACCATGATGGGAGCGTCTCTCTTCCCCACACCGTCCACCATGATGCTCCTGCCTTGGAGCAGCCGGCCATGGACTGCACCCTCTGCACCCCTGAGCCACACTGAGCTCCCCTCTTTAAGCTGTGTTCTGGTCCCCGGCTCTTCCCTTCTCTCCCTGCTTCCCGGCCACCATGATGGGAGCGTCTCTCCTCCCCACACCGTCCACCATGATGCTCCCGCCTTGGAGCAGCCGCCTTGGACTGCACCCTCTGCACCCCTGAGCCACACTGAGCTCCCTCTTTAAGCTGTGTTCTGGTCCCCGTCTCCTCCCTACTCTCTCTGCTTCCAGGCCACCATGATGGGAGCGTCTCTCCTCCCCACACCGTCCACCATGATGCTCCTGCCCTGCAGCAGCCGGCCATGGACTGCACCCTCTGCACCCCTGAGCCACACTGAGCTCCCTCTTTAAGCTGTGCTCTGGTCCCCGGCTCCTCCCTTTTCTCTCTGCTTCCCGGCCACCATGATGGGAGCGTCTCTCCTCCCCACACTGTCCACCATGATGCTCCCGCCTTGGAGCAGCTGGCCATGGACTGCACCCTCTGCACCCCTGAGCCACACTGAGCTCCCTCTTTAAGCTGTGTTCTGGTCCCCGGCTCCTCCCTTCTCTCCCTGCTTCCCGGCCACCATGATGGGAGCGTCTCTCCTCCCCACACCGTCCACCATGATGCTCCCGCCTTGGAGCAGCCGGCCATGGACTGCACCCTCTGCACCCCTGAGCCACACTGAGCTCCCTCTTTAAGCTGTGTTCTGGTCCCCGGCTCCTCCCTTCTCTCCCTGCTTCCCGGCCACCATGATGGGAGCGTCTCTCCTCCCCACACCGTCCACCATGATGCTCCCGCCTTGGAGCAGCCGGCCATGGACTACACCCTCTGCACCCCTGAGCCACACTGAGCTCCCTCTTTAAGCTGTGTTCTGGTCCCCAGCTCCTCCCTTCTCTCCCTGCTTCCCGGCCACCATGATGGGAGCGTGTCTCCTCCCCACACCATCCACCATGATGCTCCCGCCTTGGAGCAGCCGGCCATGGACTGCACCCTCTGCACCCCTGAGCCACACTGAGCTCCCTCTTTAAGCTGTGCTCTGGTCCCCGGCTCCTCCCTTCTCTCCCTGCTTCCCGGCCACCATGATGGGAGCGTCTCTCCTCCCCACACCGTCCACCATGATGCTCCCGCCTTGGAGCAGCTGGCCATGGACTGCACCCTCTGCACCCCTGAGCCACACTGAGCTCCCTCTTTAAGCTGTGTTCTGGTCCCCGGCTCCTCCCTTCTCTCCCTGCTTCCCGGCCACCAAGATGTGAGCCTCTCTCCTCCCCACACCGTCCACCATGATGCTCCCGCCCTGGAGCACTGAGCATGGACTGCGCCCTCTGCATCCTGCACCCCGGGAGCGTCTCCTTGGTCCTCACCTGGCTGCGGGAAGAGGATCCAGGCTGAGAACGGCGGCTGCGTCACCCTGACCGTGTAGTTGGTCACCGTGCAGAAGGACATTGTGTGGTACTCACAGTACTGGTCGTCCTCCGCCTGAGGGACACACACGGGGCTGCAGGCCGGGCAGTGGCCCTGTGTGGGCTCAGGTCAGCTGAGGCCGACCAGCAGCCACCGTCTGCAGGGAGCGAGCTTGCAGCCCGATGGCCTGGAGGACCCTCCTGCCTCAGCCTCCTCAGTGCTGGGATGACGGACAAATTTACCTGCAGGGCAGCGCGTGTCCCGAAGGCTGGAGTCACTGTCCAGCGGGCACCCGCGTGCACTTACCTCTTGGAAGGACGCGTCCTCCTCGGAGTCAGTCTGCAAAGAAAGGCGGTTGCTAACTGATGGTTTCCTCTAGTATCTGATATTTCTCCTTCCACAAAGCCTGGAGCGGCTCCGCCTCCCGTCGTGAGGGACGGTGACGCGCGGCCCTGCAGACCTCTTGGGAGGCTGAGGCAGGAGGATCTCAGCGTCCAGCCTGCCCGGGGCAGGTCAGAGGGACCTTGTCTCCAAAGGAACCGTGCTGGGGCCGGGTGTGGAACCCGGGGCCGCTGCTCTGAGCCCCGCCTCGGCCCCCTCAGCGATTGTTTTGAGTCGGGGTCTCCCTACAATGCTGGACTGCCCAGCCTGAGATCCAATCGGAGACCCTCCTGCCTCAGCCTCTCAGCGCTGGCACGACGGCCTTGAGTCACCGTGCCGCGTCCGCTCAGCATTTTCAAACCCCTCCTCCATTTTCTTGCACACCTCCGCGGCCAGAAGCACATCGGGCTCCATCTGTTGTGATGCGGGAACCCTAACTAATCTTTCCTTTCCTTTCCGAGCTCTGACACCGGAGGGCGGCCTGGGCTTTTCAGTGGCTGTTTGTTGATTGACTCTTGACCCTTAGGACCTCAGGCTGCAGCCATGTGTGGAGCGGGGCCTCAGAGAGCTGGGGAGGTAAACTGAGTCCCAGGGTGGCCCCCAACCCCACAGGACCTGGTGCTGCTGAGAAGTGGACAGGAGGACACACATGCCCATGGGGGGAGGCGTGTGTGGGACCAGCCAGGAGCCGGGGTCTCCCAGCCCAGGAACGAGGGTGCCCCGCCCTCAGCTGGTCAGGAGCGGCTCAGGTCAGGGGTGGACCCCGAGGTGGGCACACCCCGAGGCCATGTGCCGGGGCCCCGCTTTACCAAGGGGTAGCTGCTCTGGAAGCACTGGATGCCGGACGCGTTCCCCTGCAGGTCCCAGGTCAGCCGCCTGCTGCCCGGCTCCACCCTGAGGTTCCTGAGGGGCGCGGTGGGCTCTGCAGGGGAAGGGAGGGGACAGGAGCCCTCAGGATGTGCCACGGGTCAGCCTGGCACTCGGGAGGCCGAGGCGGGAGGGTCTGAGCCCGGCTCTCGGGAGGCCGAGGTGGGAGGGTCTCTGTAAGTTCCAGGGCATCCTGGGCTCAGAGCAGAGACTGCGCCTCAAAACAAGCCAACAATAAAGAACAAACAGAAATGCAGCCGGCAGGAGCCGCCCGGAGCCGCCACCGTTCACGCTCGGAGCCTCCCTCGGTCAGGGAGGGGGAAGCAGCTGTTTGCAAACTGCTCCTATCGGGTCTTCTTATCAAGACCCGGGCGGGGTTCGAGGCGGCCGGCCGCGGGCGGCCTGGCTTTGTGCTCACGAGGGCGCAGCTGGCTCCTACAGAAGATGCAGCAGCAGCCCGGGAACCCGCTGCCAAACGTGCTTGCTTTGGGGTCCCTTTCGGTTCCTGGCGAGACGCGGCTCTGCAGGAAACGGTGCGCTCGGCGGCTGCGGCTTGCAGGTTCCTCATTCCAGGCTGAGTCCGGCTTTCCTGGCACGGCCGGACCCCGAGACCCTCCTGCCCCGGCCTCGCCCGCCCAGGGCGCCGTGCACGCCCGTCCGCGGGGACCCGGCCCCCTCAGCCCCCCACTTCAGAACAGGAAACGCACCCCGACCGCTTCCCGACTGGGAGGGGCCCCCCCGGCCCCCCACGTCCGCCGTGCTGCGGGCAGGTTGGGCAACACCTGGGAGGCGACCGTTTGCCCGGGCGGCCTGCGGGCCCGGGTGTGGGCTGCGGTCAGGCGATGGCCGGCCCCCCCACCCGGGGGTGGCACCCGGGCCCCCCACGTCCCTGCGGACCTACCCTGGGCGCGGGGCGGCGGGCAGCACGCGGACGGCAGCAGAAGCAGCAGGGCCAGGGGCCACGCGCCGGGCATGGCGGGCTCTCGGGGCGCAGGGGGGCTGCAGGAACGGGGCGCTCAGGGGGCCGGCCGGCTGCGCCCCTCAGTCTGTCTGACTCCCTGTCTGTCTGTCTCCCTGTCTGTGTCTCTCTGTCTCTGACTGTGCCCCCGGGCGCGTTTCCCTGTCCCCCACCCATGCGTGATTCTGGTTTCTGACCCCGGTGTGGGTGGGCACCCTGCGACCCCCCAGCCCGGCCCTGGGCTCTGGTCCCTCCTGCAGCCGCCGGGACAAAGCCTGGAAGGAAACGCCCGGCCTCGGCTTCCTGAGCCCGCGCTGTCGGGAAGTGGAGGAGCTTGGGGTCAGCCGGGAACTCGGGGACCCCGGGGACCCCGGCTGCGAGGGGGGTGGGGAGGCCCGGAGGGTCCCGCACAGCCTGCCCCGAGCGGCTCAGGCCCCGGCAGCAGCGGGGGGGCTGCAAGGCTGAGGCAGGAGGGTCCCCGCTGAGAGCCCAGCGGGGCGATGGAGGGCCACCCCTCCCAAAAGAGGAGAGAAGCCAGGACCGGGTGGGGTGCAGCTCAGGGCGCGGGCCGGGGTTCTGTCCCCAGGACTGCGAGGGAAGCAGGAGGAAACCGATTTACAAATGAATTAAACAATCCAGTTGCACGGTCCCAGCTGCTGCATTTTGCTGGTCCGAGCTTAGCGTGTGAAGCGTGTACCCGGCAGAGCTGAGCCCGTGGGCGCTGGGCCTCGGGCTGCGTCCCTTTTCATGGCTGTGTAATATTCCCTCGCACAGATGGACCACTGTGGGTTCCCCATTTGGACCCCGGGCTGCCTCGGTCCTTCGGCTCCCATGGACACTGTGGTCACACTCAGCGTTCTCGCCACCCCCTCGCAGGAGCATCTGCAAACGTCATCGGGACGGCCCGGCCCCCAGAGAGCTCAGGACATGGAAATGTCTGTCCTCTGGTTGGACCTAGATCTCCCCACTGCAATAAAAGCAGGACCACCTGGATGTGTCCTTGTTGCCCATCAACCTCCCTGAACAGGCCGCACTGGGTGGTCTGTGGATCCCAGGGGACTCGGAGCTCTGCCCCCCACACCCTGCTGGGGCCGGCTTACCCACAGTCACCGCAGAGTCCCCACCAGCTGCTCCGGCCTCTGCTCTGGCCCCTGCGTCGCTGGCTGGAAAATCTCTCCCTGAACAGAAACCCCCTGGCAGGGCGGATGTCCTGTGGTGGCCCGGCCGTGGCTGGAGCTGCCCTGCAGGGACCAGAGACCAGAGCGGCCGGCGGAGGCGATGCCAGGCTGCGCGGGTCAGTGAGGCGGCCGCTGGGCTCTGCTGGACGGCTCGCAGGCCTCCCTTCAGGTGCCACTCTGCAGTCTGCCGCCGGTTTCCTTTTGCACGATGATAACCGCCACGCCCCTCAGCACGGTTGGGCAATTTCCTGCCTGGCCCTCGGGGGCCGGGGTCTTGGCAGAGCACAGCGGGGATTTTCTGTGCTGTGTATGATTTTCCTCCGCATGCCAAAGTGGCTGCCAGTGCCCTTGCCCCTGCCAGATCCCCTCTCCCGCCCGCAGCACGTTCCTGGCTTGACTGCTGAATCTTCTGTGGCCTCTGTAGTCACTGTCGTGTGCTGTGGGGACCGAAGGACCTGGCATCTCCCAGGCGGGGTGACGGGGACCTCGTATCTCCCACGTACACGGCACCGTGTAGCCCAGGCTGGCACTGAACTCACAGAGACCCTCCTGCCTCAGCCTCCCTAGTGCTAGGAGGACAGCGTGCACCACTGCACATGGCCCCTGCTATTTTTATTTTATTTTATTTATGTATTATTGTGAGCCAGGGTGTCCTTAAGTCCGTCTGTCCCCAGGCTGAGCTGGAATTTGAGATCTTCCTGCCTCAGCCTCCTCCGAGGGCACGGGGATCACAGATCCCCACCGAACCCGCACCCCCTCTCCTGTGAACCCCGCTTTGCTTTATTCTTCTGGAAGTGGGGGCCCCCGTGCTGAGCCCGAGGCCCTGCGGCTGGGGCGGGTGGCAGCTGGGCCGGGATCAAAAGGAGGAACTGGGCCGGGCCGCGGTGGGTGCAGGACCCTGCAGCTGGCAGGGAGGCCAGGGAGGAGCTGTGTGTGGGGACTCGGGGTCCCGCCCGACACCCCGGAGACCACAGCCCAGAGGGGCAGAGGCGCCCGCCGGTCACCCCAGCACGGGGAGGCCGGGCCAGCTGGTCTCGCACCCGCAGCAGCCCTCCCGCCTCAGCCTCCCTGGGCTGGGCTCAGTGTCCGGTATTTAAACAGCAGCACGGGCGCGGGTACCATATCCAGACAGAAGAAGAGATCGCGGGGGCCCCAGCGCCCCAACCTGGCCGCGTGTCTCCTGCCCCCAAGTTACAGCCTCGCCGTCCGGGCTGCACTTTGATGGGATAATAAAGCGACTTCACAACCTCCATGTGCCCGTGTCGCCCGTCTCCCGCACTGCAGAGGCTCAGCGCTGCGCCCACCCGGCCTCCTGCTGCTGGCTGAGGGCACGCGGGCCTGGGCACCCCAGCCGGACGCCCTGCACCCCGAGCCTCACTTTCCACGAACCGCTTGCGACACCGGCCGGCTGCACCGTGATAAGGGGCTCCTTTCCGCCCCGCGGGGCCCGTCTTGCGACACCCCGTCCTGCCTTGGTGGCCTCGAGGTGCCCAGGTCGGCCCCGAGCGCCCCCCGCCGCCTTTCTTCGCGTTTGAGTCTGGGGCTCCCACGCCCGACCCCGGGCGGGCCACACCCGACACCCTCCCGCCTCAGCCCCCGACAACTCCCGCCCTGCAGGGCCCGCTGCCCGGACGCCAGGCTCAGATCCGCTCTGTCCCTGCAGGACGGGGACACGCACACCCTGCAGAGCTTCCGCACCCCGGTGGGCGGTGGCGCCCGCCGGTCACCCCAGCACGGGGAGGCTGAGGCAGGAGGGTCCCGGGCGCCCCAGGCCGCCTGGCTGCACGGCCGGCCCGTCTCAGGACACGCCAGCACCCGGGACGGGGACAGCGGGCTGGTCCCTGAAGTGACAACAGAGACAGGGGTGAGGAGCCCGGGGAAACTGAGGCAGGCAGGGTGAAGGGGACCCCCCTCCGGAGGAGACACCCGCCCCGTGACCCCGCGGGGAATCGTGCCTCGCTTTGTGACCGGCCGGCCTGCCTCGGGCGCCTGGGACCCTCCTGCCTCGGCCTCCCCAGGGCTGCGGGGACGCCACGTTGGGTCTGCGTGCAGGGCAGAGACGGGAGGCAAAGTGTGCACAATACTGTTTTAATCTTGTCTCCCCTCCCCCTCCCGTCCTTCTGTCCTTCTGTCTTTCTGTCCGTTTTCCTTCTACTAAGGGGAGGGAACCCCGGGCTTTGCGCTGAGCCCCAGCCCAGGCCTTTATTTTTCCCCCCAAAACAGGGCCACGCGGGGTCACTGATCCCCGGCTCCAGGGGCCACCCTCCTGCCTCAGCCTCCCGGGGTGACGTTCCGGCCCGTCCCAGAGCTCCGTGCTCCTCGCCCCGGCGGGCGGAGGGTAAGCGAAGGCCTCGGTGGGGCTCCAGGGAGGGTCACTGCGTCTCCTGCACCACCAGGACATCGTGGGGCTCCGGGAGATCGGCCTCCTTCATGGTGACCTGGCAGGGCACACAAGGTCGGCTCGGTGTGCGGGTTCTCGCAGCTGGCAGCTGTGACAAGGCCGGGCCCTGCCCGACGACAGCCCAGAGGCAGAAACAACGCGGGCTTCCGCACGCGAGGCGACAGGGAGCACAGGACGGTTCTCTGTGTGCCAGGGAATATTACGCAGCCACGAAAAGGGTGACAAGCTCTGTCACCACCACGAGGATGGACTTGGGACGGGACCCAGGTGTCCACACTCAGCGGTTCCACCAGGACTCAGCATGGACCAGAGCCCCAGTCCTGTGACTCGCCGCCGTTCCTGGGCATCCCCTGACCTGGCA
>NW_026947516.1:1227003-1232003 GCF_034190915.1 Cavia porcellus | reverse complement strand
TGCGGGCATCGCCAGCCGCCCGCCCACCGGGGACCCCGCGCCACCTGGGTTGCGGAAGAGCAGGGTCTGCTGCACGGTGACGTTGGCCACCACGGAGTAGACGGTGAACGTGGCCCCGCGGTGCAGGACCGAGGACGGGAAGGCGCAGAAATAGGTGTCCTGGTCCAGCACCTGGAAGACCAGGGAGCCCTCCCGCCTCAGCCTCCCTCTGCCAAGCCCATTCCTCAGCCCGCCTGGCACAGACGGGCCCTGGCCTTCTCGGCCTCCCGCCACAGCTCTGCGGCCATTTCCACCAATCCCGGGTGTCGTGGTGGTGACTGCTGGGCTCCCACACACATGGGGAGGTTGAGGCAGGAGGACCCCACACTGGGGAGGCTGAGGCGGGAGGACCCCACACTGGGGAGGCTGAGGCGGGAGGATCCCACGCTGGGGAGGCTGAGGCAGGAGGATCCCACACTCGGGAGGCTGAGGTGGGAGGACCCCACACTGGGGAGGCTGAGGCAGGAGGATCCCACACTCGGGAGGCTGAGGTGGGAGGACCCCACACTGGGGAGGCTGAGGCGGGAGGATCCCACGCTGGGGAGGCTGAGGCAGGAGGATCCCACACTGGGGAGGCTGAGGCGGGAGGACCCCACACTGGGGAGGCTGAGGCAGGAGGATCCCACGCTGGGGAGGCTGAGGCAGGAGGATCCCACACTCGGGAGGCTGAGGTGGGAGGACCCCACACTGGGGAGGCTGAGGCAGGAGGACCCCACACTGGGGAGGCTGAGGCGGGAGGATCCCACACTGGGGAGGCTGAGGCAGGAGGACCCCACACTGGGGAGGCTGAGGCGGGAGGACCCCACACACAATGGGGAGGCCGAGGCGGGAGGACCCCACACACACTCGGGAGGCTGAGGCAGGAGGATCCCACACTGGGGAGGCTGAGGCGGGAGGATCCCACACTCGGGAGGCCGAGGCAGGAGGATCCCACACACACTGGGGAGGCTGAGGCGGGAGGACCCCACACTGGGGAGGCTGAGGCGGGAGGATCCCACACTGGGGAGGCTGAGGCAGGAGGATCCCACACACACTGGGGAGGCTGAGGCGGGAGGATCCCACACTGGGGAGGCTGAGGCAGGAGGATCCCACACACACTGGGGAGGCTGAGGCGGGAGGATCCCACACTCGGGAGGCCGAGGCAGGAGGATCCCACACACACTGGGGAGGCTGAGGCGGGAGGACCCCACACTGGGGAGGCTGAGGCAGGAGGATCCCACACACACTGGGGAGGCTGAGGCGGGAGGACCCCACACTGGGGAGGCTGAGGCGGGAGGACCCCACACTGGGGAGGCTGAGGCAGGAGGATCCCACACACACTGGGGAGGCTGAGGCAGGAGGATCCCACACTGGGGAGGCTGAGGCAGGAGGGTCTCAAGCTCAAACCAGCCTGGGCAGCTGAGCAGGTAAGCCCAGCAAATAAAAATAAAAACAAGCGCAGCGGACACAGCTCAGAGCAAAGGTCTGGGATGCAACCATCAGGACTTAAAAGATTAAAACTGTACGAAGCTGTGCGTGTGCCTAGAAATTATCAAGGCATGCAGAAGTGACAGGACTTCCTGATTAGATAAATAAATCTGGAGGGACGAGGAGGATGACACAGGTCTTTGGTGGAAATTCTCAGAAAGTGAGAGGGTTCCACAGGCGATTTCCCACGAAAACACTAAAGCAAAAATGTAAAGAATAATCTAAGCCAGCACACAGGAGGCTGAGGCAGGAGGATCGCTGTGAGTTTGAGACCAGCCGGGGCTACACAGCTCAAGGCCAGCCTGGACTGCAGAGGGGGACCCCATCTCAGACAAACAACAACAACAAAAAGAACAATCTCAGAAAAAAGATCCTGAAATGCCTCTGCAAGACCAAAAAGACAATGAAAACATGGAAAAGCCATCTGTGACATGGAGGGATGCCAGTCCTAGCGCCATGTTGGGTGTGTCGGCATTGCCATATGTGACACCATTATTGGACGTAGTGGCAGCACCATATTGGATGTGGCATCATACTGGCTACAGCAAGGTGCCATATTGGATGTAGCATCATACTGGCTACAGCAAGGTGCCATATTGGATGTGGCATCATATTGGCTGCAGCATGGTGCCATATTGGATGTGGCATCATATTGGCTGCAGCATGGTGCCATATTGGATGTGGCATCATATTGGCTGCAGCATGGCGCCATATTGGATGTGGCCCTGGCGCCATATTGGATGTGGCTGTGGTACCCAATGGGGCAGGTACAGATGGTCCGTTTTTATTTTGGTTGCATCTGCAGCTCGATGGATCAAGCAGAGGATGCAGCTCCCTGAAAACTTGTTCTGCGATGCAGTTTAGGGTGGAGTTTTATGTCGCGATGCAGACACAGCGTAGAGGGGTGCAGACCCTCCAGCAGGTCACCGCAGGAGTGGGGGAGGCACCCTAAATCTGCACCCAAACCTCAGCCTTTCCTTTGCTCCCCTTTCCCCTCCCGGGACAACAAGCAGCGATGGGTGAGAACCAGAGAGGCCACCCCAGGGGCACAGCGGCCGGGCGCTCACCCTGGGCGTGGTGTTCACAGCGGGGCTCAGTGGGGCGTCCATGCTGCAGAGGCCCGCGCTCACCGGGCTCCGGTATTTCCACGTCAGCATCTTCTGCCTTGGGTGCAGCTGCAGGTCCGTGACGGGGCCCTGCCCGTCTGGAGTCGGCCCTGCGGGAGGGCAGCGTGGCTGTGACCTCCAGCCCCAGCGCCTGGCGCCCTGCACCCTGCACCCTGCACCCAGCACCTGGTACCAGGCATCAGCATCTGGAACCCAGCAGCCAGCACCCAGCAGCCAGCACCCAGGGAGTACTCAGCACTCAACACCTTGCCCTCAATACTCAGCACTGCGTAACCAATACCCAGCACCCAACAGCTGGCACACCAGTACCCAGCACCCAGCACCCCACATCTGGTACCGGACATCAGCCTCTGGAACCCAGCAGCATATACCCCAGCACCCAGTACCCAGCATTCAACCCCCAGCACTGAGTACCCAGTACCCAACACCCTAGCATTCAGTACCCAGTACTCTGCACCTGGTACTTGGCACCCAGTACTCAGCACCCACACCCATCACTCAGTGTCCATCACCCAACACCCTAGCATTTAGTACCCAGCACTCTGCACGTGGTACTTGGCACCCAGTACTCAGCACCCACACCCATCGCTCAGTGTCCATCACCCAGCACCCAGTATTCACTACCCAGCACTCAAAACCTTGCCCTCAATACTCAGCACTGAGTAACCAATACCCAGCACCCAACAGCCAGCACACCAGTACCCAGCACCCAGCACCCCACATCTGTTACCGGACATCAGCCTTTGGAACCCAGAAGCATATACCCCAGCACCCAGTACCCAGAACTCAACACCCTGCCCTCAGTACTCAGCACTGAGTACCCAGTACCCAGCACCCAACAGCCAGCACCTAGCACACAGCACACCAGTACCCAGCATCCAGCACCCCAGCACCCAGTACCCAGCATTCAACCCCCAGCACTGTGTACCCAGTACCCAACACCCTAGCATTCAGTACCCAGCACTCTGCACCTGGTACTTGGCACCCAGTACTCAGTACCCAGCACCCACACCCATCACTCAGTGTCCATCATCCAGCACCCAGTATTCACTACCCAGCACTCAACACCTTGCCCTCAATACTCAGCACTGAGTAACCAATACCCAGCACCCAACAGCCAGCACACCAGCACCCAGCACTCACTCCCCATCACCCAGGACCCAGCACTCACTAGTCAGCACCCAACACCCGGCGCTGAACACCCTGTATATAGCACCAGAATCCAGTACCCAGCACCCCAGCACCTAGTACCCAGCACCCAGCACTTACCCACAGAGGCCTCTCCTGCACAGCTGGTCAGGCTGAGGAGGACGGAGAGCCACAGCAGCTCGGACACAGTGACCCCACAGGGGCTGCGAAGCCGGAGCTGAAACCCAAGAAGAGGCAGAGGACGGGGTGGCTCCCACGGGCTGGGGCTGCGCTGGAAGCCGAGCCTCTTCCTCCCGGAGGCTCTGGGGGTGCAGCCCCGCAGCCCGGGCGGCCCTTTCTCCTTCTCTCCGTCCACTCCAGGCCTCACTAAGTGGCCGGGGACCGACTGGCACCCGTGACCCTCCTGCCTCAGCCTCCCGCCCTGCAGTCGCCCAGGCCGTGCCCGGAGCTCCCTGGCCGGCGCCCGGGCTGCGAGGTCTCTGCCGGGCCACGCCGGGAGGCGCACGGCCAGCACCGAATCAACAGACCGGGCAGCGCCGTGCAGGCCCCCAGCCCTTGGCAGTCGCAGAGGCCACCCACACCCGTGTGCTGGCCGGGGACCGCTCACCCGCACGCCCATCCTGGGGCGGCCGCAGTGCCGGCTCCGGGCAGGACTGGGGCGTCCAGGCGGCTCCCTCGTCGTCGTGGGAAGCGCAGACAGAGATGCCCGCAGATAAGCCGCCCGCCCGCCCGCCTTCTGGCCTGCCTGGCAGCCCCGAGCTCCTCCTCCCCGGCAGGCCCCTTATCTGAGTGTCCCCAGGTCGAGGTGCCGATAGGCTTCCTTCCTGCCGTCTGGCCGCCCGTGCCTCGCATCCCTCGTGACGGGTCAGCTGCTTGGCCACCCGCGGCCCTCCCCTGCTCGGGTCGGGGTTCTGTTACTGGAGGTGGGGTCCCGTCTTCTTCAGGACGGGGGTCTCCCTCAGTGACTCAGTTTCCCCAGCCTGGGCTGGACTGAGAGATCCTCCTGCCTCAGCCTCCCGGGGACACCAGATGACTGGCGAGTGCCGGCCCTGGAGGGTCGGCTCTGGACGCTTCCCCTGGGATCTCTGGTGCCCCCGACAGTCACTTGGGTGCAGAGCCTCGGGGTCCCTGCAGGGAGGGGGTCTCTGAGGGCCCCCAGGACTTCTGAGGGTCATCCTGGATATCTAGGGTCCCCCAGAACACCTGGGGTTCCCCGGG
>NW_026947516.1:1217003-1222003 GCF_034190915.1 Cavia porcellus | reverse complement strand
TGTCCTCACAGGCTCAGGACACCTCCTGCACCACCAGGACGTCCTCGGGGCTGGCCTTCCTGGCGCTGGGCACCATGTCCTCCCAGGGCACCTGCTCGGGGGTGAGGGCGGGATTCTGAGAGGCGGGGAGGCGAGGGCTCCCCAAGGGACGCGGAGGGGCTGGTGAGGCGGCGCATGCAAAGGTCCTGGGGTGCGTCTCTGCCATGGTCCCTTCCTGTGTCTCCTGACTGTGTCCCTGTGCCCTCTGCCTCTCCTGGCTCTGCCCCTGTGCCCCCCATCTCTGCCCTGTGCCCTCCATCTCTGCATCTGGGCCCCGCCTCCCGCTTCTTTCTCCCCTGCCCCCTCCCAAGCCCATTTCCCTGACTCCTCACAGCTGAGACTCCAGCCAGTCCCCGAGGTGGCGTGGCACGGCCTGGGGACCCCCCCACAGGGGATGCTGCGGCCCTGGGTGAGGTGGTGGTGACCCCGGCCATCCCCGCCGCTGCCCGCCCCAGGTCTGCCCGGCGCCCACCCTGTGTCCCCTCTTACCTGAGCGGCGACCCCATCCACACTGTTCAGCTTGTCCTTGACGTGCGGGATGCGGGGGCACAGGCCGTGGGCGGAGAAGAACCTGGGGACAGAGGGGAGCTGGGGAGCTGGCAGCGGGCCAGGTGCTCAGCCCAGCCCACAGCACGCACGGCGTCCCGCTCACGCCTGGCTGGGGCGCCTCCGTCGCCTCTGCAGTGGAAGGAGAGCTTCCCTGCCACCCGTGAGGACGCCTTCGGCTGCCCCGCACTACGGGAAGCGGACCGTGCTCATCTTTCCCAGCCTGCTGGACGCCGTTAACCAAGAGTTTCAGGGTGTGTGCACTGCCCCAGACGGTGTGGCCCCATCCTTTACTGTGGCTGCGTAGTATTCCAGCGTACATACATTTGGGGCCTCTGCTCCGCCCAGCAGGCGTCTGATGTAAATGGAGTCACCTTGAGCTTTACCTCAGCTGCATGGCGTCCATCTGTCTATCATCCATCCATCCATCCATCCATCCATCCCTCCCTGCGATCCATCTCCAGCTGCTGCTTGTTCTGTGCCTGATTTAGCTCCTAACGACATGCTTGCATGCTTTTTTGTAGCTTCATAGTACTCCGTTATAGCTTAAGTATTACACATAATGAGAGAGGCAGAGAGGACAGACAGGGAGACAGACAGACAGAGGCAGAGAGGACAGACAGGGAGACAGACAGACAGAGGCAGAGAGGACAGACAGGGAGACAGACAGAGATAGAGACAGAGACAGAGAGACAGAGACAGAGAGACAGAGACAGAGAGACAGAGACAGAGAGACAGACAGAGACACAGAGAGACAGACACAGAGAGACAGAGACAGAGAGACACAGACAGAGACAGAGACAGAGAGACAGAGACAGAGACAGAGAGACAGAGACAGAGACACAGAGAGACAGACACAGAGAGACAGAGACAGAGAGACAGAGACAGAGACACAGAGAGACAGACACAGAGAGACAGAGACAGAGAGACACAGACAGAGACAGAGACACAGAGAGACAGAGACAGAGACAGAGAGACAGAGAGACACAGACAGACACACAGAGAGACAGAGACAGAGACAGAGACAGAGACACAGAGAGACAGACACAGAGAGACAGAGACAGAGAGACTCAGACAGAGACAGAGACACAGAGAGACAGAGACAGAGACAGAGACAGAGAGACAGAGACAGAGGCACAGGCAGAGTGAGAGGGAGCCGGTCGTGAGCTCGCGGTGCTCAGCCTGAGGTGCTGCTTGTTGTGCGAGGCAGCACTTGATTGTGTGAAGTTCAGAAGCGTCCCCAACCTTGTGGGGACCAGGCGCTCACGGCCCAGGGCCGGCATCTCCCTGCGCCCTTTCTCCACCCCAGTCCCCGTTACAAACGGCTTCACCTCCCTCCGCATGGCCACAGTGCTCTGTGATTCCTGCACATGCTTTCTTCCCCCATTTTGTGCAGAAAGTGGCGCGGTCCACCCTTCCCTGCGGCCTCCTGCGGTCCCTGGACACTGGACACGGCCCCCCTCTACGCCCTGGCTTTACCCAGCCAGCGGTTCCACACGACCCACCCTTTTTCAGGGCCGCGTAGTATTCAAAGCACATTGTTGCTCCTGTGATCTGTGGACGGGCTGCTGGGCCGGTGGCACCCGTGGCTCGTGTGAGGCGGAGCCCCTTAATGTGGGGTTGTGGGCCCCGATCATTAGCTGTCGTTAGCTGCCCACCTCACGGCCGGCTGCGTCACAACTGAGCTCTGCTAACTGCTCCCTCGTGTTCTGAGGCCCCAGACTGATCGTGAGGAGCCCCAGGGGTGCAGAGGGTCTCACGTGGGGGTTACCTTTTAAACAGGAAGCCCAGGACTAGGGCACACATGACGGTGCCCAGCACCACTGGGATGTAGAGGCTCAGGGCACGGGGCTGCCAGGTGTCGGAGCCTGTGGAGGAGAAGGGGGTGCTGGGCCAGGGCCGCAAGCACGGTGGGCAGCGGGCAGCGCTGGCGGGCGGCGGGCAGGAGCGGCGACCTCACACGAGCCCTGGGGACACGGCCAGCATGGCAGCTCAGCCGCGGGGGCCCACAGGCCAAATTCAGGGCCGATTTGAGGCCAGGGTGAGAGGCGCAGGCCACACGTCCCAGCCCTCGGGAGGCCAAGGCGGGAGGAGGTCACGCTACAGCCCAGGCCGGGCTCCACAGCAACTCAGTCCGGCCTTCATCAAAACAGACGAGAACAGGGGCCGAGGTCGGGGTCAGCGCACGGGCCTGGGCTCAGTCCTCAGCAGGAAACGGAGGTTATGACAGACGGACAGAGGACGGCGGGAATGAAGCTTCTGTTTGTTTCAGGAAATCTCTCTTCCCTTCTCTCTCTCTCTCCTTTCTTTCTTTCTCTTCCTTCCTTCCTTTTTTGAGACACAGTCCCACCGTGCAGCCCAGGCTGATCTCAGACTGGCAGGGACCGTCCTGCCTCAGCCTTCTGAGTGCTGGGATGACACGTGGGCACCTCCAAGGCCAGCTCTGTACTTATGTTCAAGCGTCTCAAGCTGTGTGAGGTGGAGACTTCGGGGCTAAAAGTCACATGCTCGCTGACTGCAGGTTACAGCAGCGGAGTCAGGTGAACGCTCTGCATGTACAGGCACCCGGGATGACTTCTGCTGCCCGGGAGAGAGTCTGCTGTCCGCCTCTGTCTCTATCCCCCTTTCTGACCTCTCGATCTTCTCATCCATCCATAACCTGAAAAACCTATTGTGCACCCAACTGTATATTCTATTTTCTATCTGTCTGTCCTTATGTATCTATTTGATTACTTCAACATATCATGCATCCACCCACCCACCCACCCATCCATCCAACCATCCTCCATCCATCCACCCACCCATCCACCCATCCATCCACCCACCCATCCATCCACTCATGCATCCATCCACCCATCCACTCATCCACCCATCCATCCATCCACCCATCCATCCACTCATCCATCCATCTATCCATCCACCCATCCATCCACCCATCCATCCACCCATCCATCCACCCATCCATCCATCCATCCAGTCATCCATCCATCCACCCATCCACTCATCCATCCATCCATCCATCCACTCATCCATCCATCCATCCATCCACCATCCATCCACCCATCCATCCATCCACCCATCCATCCATCCATCCACCCGTCCATCCATCCATCCATCCATCCACGCATCCATCCATCCATCCAACCATCCTCCATCCATCCATCCACTCATGCATCCATCCACCCATCCACCCATCCATCCACCACCCATCCATCCCATCCACCCATCCACCCATCCATCCACCCATCCATCCACCCATCCATCCATCCCATCCACCCATCCACCCATCCACCCATCCATCCATCCACCACCCATCCACCCATCCATCCACCCACCCATCCACCCATCCACCCACCCACCCATCCATCCATCCATCCATCCATCCATGCATCCATCCATCCATCCACCCATCCATCCATCCTCCATCCAGTCATCCGTCCATCCACCCGTCCATTCATCCATCCATCCATCCACACATCCATCCATCCATCCAACCATCCTCCATCCATCCATCCAGTCATCCATCCATCCACCCATCCACTCATCCATCCATCCATCCATCCACTCATCCATCCATCCATCCATCCACCCATCCATCCACCCATCCATCCATCCACCCATCCATCCATCCATCCATCCATCCATCCACCCATCCACCCATCCATCCACCCATCCACCCATCCATCCATCCATCCATCCACCCATCCATCCACCCACCCATCCACCCATCCATCCACCCACCCATCCATCCATCCATCCATCCATCCATGCATCCATCCATCCATCCACCCATCCATCCATCCTCCATCCAGTCATCCATCCATCCACCCGTCCATCCATCCATCCATCCATCCATCCACACATCCATCCATCCATCCAACCATCCTCCATCCATCCATCCAGTCATCCATCCATCCACCCATCCACCCATCCATCCATCCATCCATCCACTCATCCATCCATCCATCCATCCACCCATCCATCCACCCATCCATCCATCCACCCATCCATCCATCCACCCATCCATCCATCCATCCACCCGTCCATCCATCCATCCATCCATCCACGCATCCATCCATCCATCCAACCATCCTCCATCCATCCATCCAGTCATCCATCCATCCACCCATCCACTCATCCATCCATCCATCCATCCACTCATCCATCCATCCATCCATCCACCCATCCATCCACCCATCCATCCATCCACCCATCCATCCATCCACCCATCCATCCATCCATCCACCCATCCATCCATCCACCCATCCATCCATCCATCCATCCACCCATCCACCCATCCACCCACCCATCCATCCACCCATCCATCCACCCATCCATCCACCCATCCACCCACCCACCCACATCTGATCACTCCGGATGAGGCCAGGCTCCTCGTGGTGACGCTGTCCCTGTGT
>NW_026947516.1:1204503-1212003 GCF_034190915.1 Cavia porcellus | reverse complement strand
TCTGCACCCCTGAGCACACTGAGCTCCCTCTTTAAGCTGTGCTCTGGTCCCCGGCTCCTCCCTTCTCTCCCTGCTTCCCGGCCACCATGATGGGAGCGTCTCTCCTCCCCACACCTGTCCACCACGATGCTCCTGCCTTGGAGCAGCCAGCCATGGAGTGCACCCTCTGCACCCCTGAGCCACACTGAGCTCCCTCTTTAAGCTGTGTTCTGGTCCCCGGCTCCTCCCTTCTCTCCCTGCTTCCCGGCCACCATGATGGGAGCGTCTCTCCTCCCCACACCGTCCACCATGATGCTCCCGCCTTGGAGCAGCCGGCCATGGACTGCACCCTCTGCACCCCTGAGCACACTGAGCTCCCTCTTTAAGCTGTGCTCTGGTCCCCGGCTCCTCCCTTCTCTCCCTGCTTCCCGGCCACCATGATGGGAGCGTCTCTCCTCCCCACACCGTCCACCATGATGCTCCTGCCCTGGAGCACCCGGCCATGGAGTGCACCCTCTGTACCCCTAAGCCTAAGAAACCTGTGGTCCTCTTCGCCGTTTCATGGGCTTTGTTCCAGTGGAACAAAATTGACGACGGGGACTAGGTGGGACAATGAGGGACAGGACAGCCATGGGGACCATCTCGCCATCCCGTGGAAAGGCATGAGATAGAGCTGGGAAAGAGAGCGGCAGGCGGCTCTGCTCGCGTGGGGACTGTCCCGCCTCAGCCTCCAGCGCTGCTGTAGAGCCTGCCGTGTGTCCCCACCCCTGAGCCCCGTGCCCGTGTCTCCCCACGGCCCAGAACACCCAAGCCTCCCCTGCCCAGCCTGCAGCACCCGTTCCTCCTCACCGATTTCTTTTACATTAAAGATGGCGTCGTAAAACTGGATCGGGGTGCCCGCGCTGGTCCCCGTCAGCAGGAAATAATTCTCGAAGCCCAAGAGCGAGCGGTCCCGCAGGTGGCAGCCGGTGTGCGTCCCCGCAGCCGGAGAGTAGAGGGGACACTCCTGCTGCCTGCGCGTCCTGCAGGCGGGGTTCTCGTTAGAGGGGACACGCGCTTCCCGCAGGGTGGCCGGGGCCCAGCTCACCTGGTGTTGGTGATGAACAGGAAATACTGGGCGTCACGGGGTGCCGCGGGGCCCCGCGCCCACGAGCAGTTCAGGTAGCTGGCGTCGTAGATGAAGCAGGAGAAGGTGTCGGCGGCCGTGCGGTTCAGCCCTGAGGGAGGGCGGCATGGGGTGCTCGCTCTCCTCCCGAGGACCCGGGGCTGCCGGGGGACCCGTGCGCCCCCTACCTGGGTTGGGGTACTGCAGCTCCTCCCGGACGGGCCTTCCCTGGACGGTGGCGTGGACCTCAAACGTCACCCCTCGGTGCAGCGGGAAGTACTTGAGGGTGCAGGTGCAGGCACGTCCCCTGGGCTGCAAGGTGGTGGTCACACAGCCAATCAGCAAACCCACCCTGCTCTGTCCCTGTCGGGGGCTTTGCTATCCCGTTGACCTGTGACCCCAGCTGGCTCCATCTGTGACTCCGTCCTGTTTGCCCTCTCTGTGCACCCCAGAGGGACCCCAACACGGCACCATTCCGGGGGCAAACAGAGCATTTGATCAGAACACAGGGGGAGCTGGCACGGGGCTGGCGCACACCTGGCATCCCAGCACTCTGGGAGGCTGAGGCGGGAGGATCACCAGCTCCACGCCAGGGCAGGTGACTGAATCAGGGAGGCCTGGGCTCAAAGGAAGCAAAGCAAAGAAGGGTCCGGCTGTGGGAAGGCAGCGGGTCTGTCTTGAGGGAAAGAGGGACAGACAGAGGGAGGGACAGACCAAAGAGGGAAGGTGTCACGTTTCAGTGACGCCCCCCACCTGGGATTATCCAGCACAACCCACAGCAGCGAAATCTTGGAAGCAGCCTCACAGACGAGTCAATAAATAAAAGCAGTTTGCAGGCTGTGGAGTATTAGGCAGCCACAAAAAAGGATGTCTCATCACGTGTCTCTCAGTCCTGTGTTCTCGCCTGGGTGAGGTCCCTGCATGCGACCACGGCACAGCACAGTGGCCACGCATTACCTTTAGTTCAATGACGTCAGCATTCTTGGGAATAATTTTGCATCTGAAGTTGGTGGCATTTTCCGGACAGTTCCAAGACAGCGTCCAGGACTTGGGGTCGAAGGTCACGTTCAGCCCGAGGGCCGGGTCCCGACCTGCCAAGCACAGTCACGGGGTTCACAGAGGACTCTGTCCCAATCTCCTAAGGGCCAGCGGGATGGACGCTGAGGACCACGACGCCTCCGACCGGGCCCTGCGACCCAGGACCTGGCTGTCCACTTGAGGACAGGACGCTCTCAGGAGTCCATCCTCCACCTACAGTGAGCTCTGGCTCCATCACAGGGTGGACTGTGGGGCATGATATGGGACCAGCAAGGCCAGAATGCTCAAATGCCATGGCCGCTCCCACTGACCACGCAGCCCCTCTGCCCCAGTGCAAGGTGTGGGGGCCTAACTCGGGCCCTCGCAAGCTGGGGACCACTTGTGGGTGCCAAGAGGCTCAGCAGGCCCACATCCCCATCCCTGCCCATCCCGGCCATCCCTGGGTGGCATGGGCAGCTTTTGTTCATCTGATGCTTACTACACTGCCTGGCATTCCCTGGACCCTTAATGCTCAAGGGTCACTGGGATCATGGACCCACCAGGGCCTGTGACAGTGGGTGTTGGTCACACTTCCATCCGTGAGGGAAAATATTTGGTGTCCACAGTTTCTATGGTCAGCTGCTCCAAAGCAGGAGCATCATGGTGGACGGTGTGGGGAGGAGAGACGCTCCCATCATGGTGGCCGGGAAGCAGGGAGAGAAGGGAGGAGCCGGGGACCAGAACACAGCTTAAAGAGGGAGCTCAGTGTGGCTCAGGGGTGCAGAGGGTGCAGTCCATGGCCGGCTGCTCCAGGGCGGGAGCATCATGGTGGACGGTGTGGGGAGGAGAGACGCTCCCATCATGGTGGCCGGGAAGCAGGGAGAGAAGGGAGGAGCCGGGGACCAGAACACAGCTTAAAGAGGGAGCTCAGTGTGGCTCAGGGGTGCAGAGGGTGCAGTCCATGGCCGGCTGCTCCAAGGCGGGAGCATCATGCTGGATGGTGTGGGGAGGAGAGACGCTCCCATCATGGTGGCCGGGAAGCAGGGAGAGAAGGGAGGAGCCGGGGACCAGAACACAGCTTAAAGAGGGGAGCTCAGTGTGGCTCAGGGGTGCAGAGGGTGCAGTCCATGGCTGGCTGCTCCAAGGCGGGAGCATCATGGTGGACGGTGTGGGAGGAGAGACGCTCCCATCATGGTTGCCGGGAAGCAGGAGAGAAGGGAGGAGCCGGGGACCAGAACACAGCTTAAAGAGGGAGCTCGGTGTGGCTCAGGGGTGCAGAGGGTGCAGTCCATGGTCGGCTGCTCCAGGAGGAGCATCATGGTGGACGGTGTGGGGAGGAGAGACGCTCCCATCATGGTGGCCGGGAAGCAGGGAGAGAAGGGAGGAGCCGGGGACCAGAACACAGCTTAAAGAGGGAGCTCAGTGTGGCTCAGGGGTGCAGAGGGTGCAGTCCATGCCCGGCCGCTCCAAGGCGGGAGCATCATGGCGGACGGTGTGGGGAGGAAAGATGCTCCCGTCATGGTGGCCGGGAAGCACCAGGAGTGGGGAGACAGATCCAGACAGGAAGGGACTGGGGGTCAAACAGAGTCCCCAAGATGTACCCTCAGAGGCACCCTGCCTGCCTGCTCAGATCCCTGGGGTGCTGGAATCCCACAAACTCATCCAAGGCTGCATGCATGCAGGGACTCCACAGGCCCCTGGCCAGTCCCCTCCCAAAGGCCACTGGCTCAGAACACAGGATAGCTAGGGACATTTTAGATTCAGGCCATAATGCTGAGTCCACCAACGGTGCAGATGCTGGACAGGAGGAGCAGCGGGCAGAGTGCACTGGAGAACCCAGAGACGGGAGGGGACAGAAGCCACCCGGGCCCAGAGTCCAGAAGCCCGGCCACCGCGGTCTTACCCAGCTGCTCCCCGGTGAGGAGCACGGCCGGCCCCAGACACAGCAGCAGCAGCAGCAGCACAGCACGAGGGATGCACCCGGGGCTCCCGCAGGGCCGGGTCCTGGGAACAGAAGGGCGGGGTGAGAGGGCGCTCGCATGGTGGTGCTGGGCTGCAGAGACGGAAGCAACCAGGCTGTGGACAGCAGGAGCTCAGCCCCGGTCCACTGTGTCAGGATGGTTTGCACAGCCACAGTGTCCACCCGAGCACATCTGGGGGGACGAGGGCGGCTCAGGGACATCTTCCGTCTCTACACGGGGATGGGGCAGGGACACCTCGGGTTCTGCAGGGCCTGGAGGGCCGTGCAGCTTTTTCATTCTTCTTGCAAACAAGACACACAGCACGGGGGTGAACCCGCAAGGAGCCGGGCGTGGTGGTGCACACCCGCCATGCCGGTGCTGGGGAGGCCGAGGCAGGAGGATCCTGCATGGTAGCTCGGGCCTGGACACTCAGCGAATTCCTGAGGCCCTGTCCTGGAGGGATAGGTGGAGAGGTGGCTCGGGAGGGCCCCGCCCAGTGCTGGAGTCCTCAGGGACACCAGGACAGCCTGTGCCCTGGGTGATGCTGTCAGAGAGAGCGGGCAGCCAGGCACAGACCCGGGAAGGGCGGGGAACGCTGGGTCACAGGGCTCTGATCAGAGGCCGCTAGGGACCGTGCGGCCCAGGGCAGCTCCAGGGGTGAAATCAGGCTGCAGACCACAAAGAGAAGCATCCTGTGGGCCAGGCTGCCAGCCCGGCCTCCAGGTCTGCAGCAGGAGCAGCCCGTCCAGCACTGGCCGCCAGGGTCAGTTTGTCATCACTTCCGAGGTGCAGAGCTGGGCCGGGGGTGGGAGCTGTCCCAGAAGCCGGGCAGCGACGTGGGTGAAATCTGTCACCAGGGCACAGTTCCTCAGTCCTCTTCCTCTTCTCGGACGCCTTGTTAGTGCACGACATGACAGGGCAAAACCACAGCTTCCTCATTTTTTAAAAATTCTTTTTCCAGTGCTGGGGTTGGAGCCAGCACCGAGGACTTCCGGCTGAGCTACACCTCCAGACTTTTCAAAAAACGGAGACGGGTCTCCCTCGCTAGTCCCCGAGCTGCCCAGGCCGGGCTCCAGCCTGCAACCGTCCTGCCTCAGCCTCCCAGCCTGGCGCTGGGATCACGGCTCCTGCGGTGCCACCCACCCCAACCCTGCGCTTCTTGACATACTGAAAACTCCACCCACGCTGGGTGACACCCAGGGCGGGCGCCTGGACAGTGTCCCCGAGAATGGGCAGCAGGCGGGGCTCGAGGTGCGGGCCGAGCTCCCCCCACAGGGAAACTGAGGCACCGTGGCTCCCGGGAAATTGCCAGTGCCCTCCCGGCCACCCACCCACCCCACCCTGCTGTGCTCGGCCCGGGGACGCCTGCCCCGCTCCCCGGTCCTTTCCTGCAGCCCAGCGCTGAGTCAGCCCTGCACATCCCCAAGCAACGGGGCCCGGAAACCCGAGCCCAGGACGCACAGCGCCTCACCGCGCATGCGTGCACCGAGGCTCCGAGGCACGCACGCTCTAGGCCGAGCTGCGGTGCAGCTGGGGTGCAGCCCGTGGGGTGCAGCCCGTGGGGTGCAGCCAGGGCCGGAGGCCTCGGGAGCATCTCAGAGCTCCCGGGCTGCAGCCGGCCCCGTCGCCCACCGTGCACAAGCTCTCAGCGCGTCCAGCTCGGGGCATCGAGCAGGCTCCAGGCTGCAGCAGCAGCGGCTGTGACGGTTCCAGAACATTCTCTCACACCTCCCCTCCCCCACCCTCGGCCTCCATGGCGAGCCCGGCGCGCTGTTTCCCGCCAGTGGCCACTGACTCGCTGGGCCTCGGCCCCCTGCTGCTGTGGGCTGATGCGGCTTCTCCCCTAACAGTGGACAAGCTGGACAGTTTCCCTGCGGTGCTTCCAGAGGCGCTGGGATGTCTCCTCCCGTCATGGCGCTCGTCTCCGGGAACCCACGAGCGGCCATGTCTGGACCCGGGTTGGGTCTCCCAGGCTGGATCTGTTATCGCGAGACTGGACCCTCACCGCGAGATCAGGTGAATTATCGCGAGAGCAGAAGAGTTAGGAGTGATCGTCAGTGGATGTGTTGCCCGCGAGATTTTCATAGATAGCGCGAGGCCAGACTAGTTATCGCGAGATCACGTGGCTATAAAATGAGATCCCTGCGGGAGGCGCTGTTATTTCTGCCTGGGGTTCTCTAGCTGCCTGAGTGGTGTATTTGAGGTGTTATGGTGCAGAGGGGCCGGGGCTGTAGGGTCGGCCCAGGTTGTGCTCTTCCATCCGCAAAACCATAGTCCAGCCTAAAATCTTTCTCAGGCCTCCACCCCGTTTTTTTGAGGGACAGGATGGTTAATGTTGATCAAACCCTGGGCCTCTGCCCTGAGCACACCCCAGCCCTGAATTTTAGTTTACTTTAGTTTAGTTTAGTTTAGTTTAGTTTTGGCTTTTGAGGCTGGGCGTTTCATCCGCTCAGGTCACCCAGTTCATAGACTGGCCTGGAGCTTGGGACTGTCCTGCCTCAGCCTCCCAGAAAGCTGGGCCCCCAGGTGCCCGCCGACACCCGCGCCCCATTCTGGCCAACAGAGAAACTGGGAATCAGGCCCTCAGCTCTCCCTTCCTCTTTCTTCTCCCCCACAGACCTCACCTGGGTGGCGCCCCAAGCAGCCCACCGAGGCGTGCGATGTGGGGGGCCGGCCGGCCTGCAGAGCTCGGTGCACAGCCCTGCTGTGGGGTCCACTCCTCCCTCGGGGTCCCCGACACCCTCCCCTCTGGTCTCCCAGGCTCAGGTGCAGCCTGGCTGAGCTGCAGGGCCCTGAGGCACAGACCCCTCCGGCAGGAGGTCGGCTGCTCACCCTGAGGTGTCGGCATCGGGCTCCCCGCTGCCGCTGGCCGCTGCCCTCGGCGTGGTCTCCAGCATGGGCGGCCTCTGCAGGACGCGGCCCCGGGGCCCGGCAGCCCGGAGGAGCTCACGGGCTCTGTGCAGGGCTCGAGGGCTCCAGCCCTTCCCTTTTCTCCCGGGCCTGCAGCTTCCTCTTGGGAAATGCAGCCTCCGCAGCACTGTCATTGGCCCCCGCTGGCCCTCGGTGGCCCCCACTGGCCCCAGGCCTCGTCACCGCACGCGGGGCAGAGACAGACACGGCCCGGCCCACTGCAGAGCTTGTTTCCTGAGAGTGGATTTCACAAGGATGGGCACCGGGCCCGGGAGAAGCTGGCAGCCTTGGCAGACTCAGGACGGGTCTGCGGTCGTCTCCGTGGCCCAGGACCTCGTGTGCTGTGGATACTGGGCCAAGTGTCAGTGCTGGCTTACGGCCCGTCACCAGGCCTGTTGGTGCTCATCTGTCATCCCAGAACTGGAGAGGCTGACGCAGGAGGATCGCTGTGAGTTCAAAGCCAGTCTGCGCTACAAAGTGAGCTCGAGGCCAACTTCAACTGCATAGCGTCTCAGAAACACAAAAAAT
>NW_026947516.1:1194503-1197003 GCF_034190915.1 Cavia porcellus | reverse complement strand
CGGGAGACCGGGGGCCTGTGCGCGGGGTCGTCGGGGCCCTTGTCACACAGCCTGGTCTCGGGGCAGTAGTCCAGGGTGGGGGACCCAAAACCCTGCCGTACTGGGTTTCTGTCCCAGCCCCGGTTCTGTTTTCTCCTCACTAATCCTGTGGATTTTTCCAGAAGAGAAGCCACAGTGCGGAGGCCGCTGGGTCTGATTTATGTCACTCTGGTCTCCTGGTGCATCTCTTTCCCTAGGGGTGACTGCAGCTCATCTTCTTCAGGGCTGCATCATATTCTACAGTGTGCACACAGCCCGCTTTTTCTCTCCATTCATTAAAGGCCGCTTCCGAGACTCCTGTGACGTGAGCTCTGCTGCAGTGAAAGCTCTGTGTGACCCACAGTCCATCTCTAACTGGGTCCGCGTCTGCGTTTTTAATCTATCAGGCCTCGGCTTTGTAGCTCGGAGTGGCCCCACGCTGGAGATCCTCCCGCCTCAGCCTCTGCTGCAGGGATTGCCAATCCCGTGTCACTGATGTCCTCTGACCAGCTCACTTATGTAGTTTTTGGTCTTTTTGAGGCGGGGTCTCGCTCTGCAGCCCAGGCTGGCCTCGAACTTGCAGCATCCTCCCGCCTCAGCCTCCAGAGTGAGTGTTGGGGTGACGGGTGTGCACCCCACGCCTGGCTGTCTTGCAGATTTAGGAGACACAGAGTGCGGGTTGTGGGGGCCTGAGGAAGGTTCGCCCCGCAGCGGCGGGGGTGGGGGTCTGGGGGACCATCGGGGCCACGGTGGGGAGAGAGCTCGGATCAGAACCACAAGGCGGAGCCAGGCACGGCCCAGCGTCCCAGCCCGGGAGGCTGAGGCGGGAGGGTCGCGGTGAGCTCAGGCCGGCCCTCCGCAGGCTCCCGGGGAGACCCTCCCGCCTCTGCTCCCCCCAGGCTGGTCTGGGCAGCCCTGGCTGTGCTCCGTCCCTCCTGTCCCCGCCTCCGTCTCCGCGGGCCTCTCCCCTGTGTCCGTGTCCCCTCCTCTGTCCCTCAGGAGGACGCGGCCGCTGTGGGATGCAGGAGGCTGAGGCAGGACGCGCCCCTCTCCTGGGCTTCACCCAGACCCTGGCTTTCTGTCCCCTTTCACCCTCGTGGCCACCTGAGCCTCCTGCTGGACGCTAGGGGTCAGCAGCTCACTGGGCAAAGCCCGCTGGCCACCCCGCCCCCCTCAGGAGGCCACCGGGGCCGGAGGAGCCTGGAAAAACCTGGACAGCTGGTTTCTGCAGCCAGGAATCCCAGGAATGCGGCCTGTCCAGCCCTCCTGCTGCTCCCGGGAGCAGGCATTCGGGGTCAGGACCCCGGCCAGGGGGGTTGCCAGGGCGGGGAGCAGACACAGCGGGGTACCTGCTACCCCGACCCGCCTCGGAGCAAGGACCTCAGTGCACAGGGCACCCAGGCCCCAGGACCTTGGTACCGGAGGGGAGGGCGGGCTGGCAGGAGGCCCCAGGACCTTGGTACCGGAGGGGAGGGCAGGCTGGCAGGAGGCCCCAGGACCTTGGTACCGGAGGGGAGGGCGGGCTGGCAGGAGGCCCCAGGACCTTGGTACCGGAGGGGAGGGCGGGCTGGCAGGAGGCCCCAGGACCTTGGTACCGGAGGGGAGGGCGGGCTGGCAGGAGGCCCCAGGACCTTGGTACCGGAGGGGAGGGCGGGCTGGCAGGAGGCCCCAGGACCTTGGTACTGGAGGGGAGGGCGGGCTGGCAGGCGGGCGGGTTCCCTGCAGGTGATTTCCGGGCGGAGGCCAGCTGCAGCTGCCGGCCTTATCGCCGGATCTCCCGCTCTCTGGAGTGCAGAACCGGAATCTGGGGGTGTGGGGCGCCCCTTTCCAGGGCGTCACTCTGCAGCCCGCACTGGCCTGGACCCCAGGCTCAGGGACCCTCCCGCCTCAGCCTGCAGCCAGCTGAGGTCACAGGCGCCCGCCACCCTGACCTGCTCCCAGAGTGACTCTGGTGCCAGGGATGGAACTCAGAACTCTGTGCCCTCCAGGCAGGCCCTGGCGCCCCTGAGCTGCACCCCGGGTCTCCCTGAGACTGCCCGGGCCCCCCGCACTCTGGGAGGCTGAGGCAGGAGGGTCTCAGGTTCCAGCTTCCCCTGGGTGGGGGGGTCAGCGTCGGAAAAGTTAGAGCAAACGCAGGGTGGCCGGGAGTAGCGCCATCCATGCCAAGGCCTGGGCTCAGTCCTCAGCACGGAAAGGAGCAAAGCAGACAGACAGACAGACAGACAGACAGACAGGGGGAGACAGGTGATTGACAGGTGACAGGATGAAGGCCATTGATAGAAAGGCAGATTTACTGACCCACCCGCAGCCCGGCTGGGGAGCGTCCTGGGTGCCGTCCACAGATGGATAAAGAGAAGGTGGTGTGGACACAGATGGGAATATTACACAGCCACGAAGAAGGATCAAGGAGAACGGGAGGGAGAGGAGCGCGTGGAGCCGCGTGGCGGGAGCCGGGCCCGGGCAGGTCAGCAGTGCTGTTTTC
>NW_026947516.1:1170221-1194303 GCF_034190915.1 Cavia porcellus | reverse complement strand
GGGTCAGGCAGGAACCCTGGAAGAACATTCTAGAAAGCTTCTTCCAGCCCCTGCACGTGGGACCTCGGGGAAGGGGTGACCCCGTCTCCGTCCCTGCAGAGAAGGCGCAGAGCGTCAGCCCGTGACCCCTCTGCAGCGGGGCTCAGGTGTCCTCGGTCAGAGCCCAGCATCCGCCCAGAAGACAAGGCCGCCTCGGCTCAGGGCTCTGAAGGACCCGGGCCTGGCTGCCCTGCCCGGCCGCACCGCTCCCGGGCCGTGAGGACGCAGAGACAGCCCGGCGCAGGCTCCTGGAGCAGCGCGCAGCGCGCAGCATGGTGGCCCGGAAGTGAGGGCGGGGCCGGAAGAGCGGGCCCTAATATACCCTCCGAGACCACGCCCCCGATGATATCACTTCCGCTCACGGAGCCCCGCCTCTTAAAGGCGTCGCACCACACAACAGCCCAGAGGACTGCGATTACTATTCAGTGGGTCGTATGGGTCCCCGCTAAAGCTGGGGTGCTGTCCACGGGGAGGGGTTGAGTGCTTGGGGCTCTGAGACTGGTGGGGTCATGGAGGTCACCCTCATGCGTGGCCGCGGGGTCCTTACAGAAGACGCCTCCTGGGGCCGTGTGCAAATAGCCACGAGGTTCCCTTTGGAAGGCATCAGGTGCCTTCCCCAGGGCTGTGACCAGCTGAGCCCCGAGCTGGAGCGAGAGCTTCTTGGCCCCAGAATGTGCCAGGAGCCAGCGTGACTCAGGTCCCGATCACGGCTCTGCTCCAGCGTGAAAACTCTGCTCACCCTGCAAAACCCAGCCACGGCAGCCACTGCGCGTGGGCATCCGGGGTCGGGTGTGCCCAGGCCCGCAGCCTGCGTCTGCAGAGGGCGGTGCACGAGCTGGACACGGACCGGGGTGCTCACCGGCTTCTCCCCACCACCGTGCAGTGTCCTGCTGGGACCCTAAACGCCCCAGGCTGGTGCATAAAGACTTGGTCCCCAGCACGGGGCTCCAAGGAGCTGGGGAGCTGCTGGTGGGCCTCAAGGAGGCCGCTGAGTGTCCTGGGAGGGGACCCGGGACCCCAGGCTGCCCCCCTTCATTTCTCCCTGTCCTGGCCACCGTGAGGCCAGTGGCTGGCACCCATCAGGCCCAACTGCCCTCAGCCCACCGGGCCCGTCACCACCATGGGCGTCCAGGCCGCACCCCGAGTCCCTGGAGGACAGGACCGAGGGCCCAGGAGCCCATCCATTGTCTTCCTGCGTGGCTCCCTCGCCCTGGGCCGGGCACGGTGACGGGGACCTGGCCGGGCCCCAGCTCTTCCCCAAGGCCTCCGGTCCTGGGGGATCCCCAAGTCCCCTTCCTGCCGCGGGGACCCCGGGGTGGCGCGGTCCAGCAGTCGGTCAGCTCCAGGCTGCACCCGCCCCACCGGCCGAGGCGTTTAATGAAAACCCAGCCCGCGCCAGCCCCGCTCTGGCAACGTGCTAATGCAGAACAGATGGCCCGACACGGCCCGGGCCTCGCTGATTACTGAGCATCGCAGGTACAAAGGCACTTTGTACCCGGCTTCATAAGGATGTAATTTCACTCCGCAATAACAGGGCCATTAAATTTGCTTAGAGCCGGATTACAAGCAAACAGGAATCGGTTCTGCTGGCTCCTTTCCCGCCCGGAACCATCACGGAGCGCGGCCAGGCCGGGCCCGAGACACAGAGACAGAGCCGGGTGCCGGCCCTGGAGCGCCAGGCTGGGGTGCACAGCGGGGTGCCCCGACCCGGCCCGGGGACCCGGCACCCACGTCTGGGGTGCAGCCCCACCCAGCTGTGCACCCCGAATCCAGGGATCGGAGGACCCAGGATCACACGCCTGCGTCCAGCGGGGCAGCACGGAGGGGTGAGCCTGCGCCCGCTGGGACCTGCTGCGTCCTGCGGCTCCCGGAGGGCACAGCCCATTGATGCCGGCAACCGGCCAGCCGGCAACCAGGACTCCGAGGTCACGGGACACACACGGTCACGGTCCAGCTCACAGTCCAGAGCTGCCCAGCCAGCCCCTAGGAGCCCACAGCATTCTCTGGGCCCCGCACCCCCGAGGTCCGTCTGCACCGCAGCCCATGGCTCTTCGTGGCAGCATACTATTCCCCTGTCCCCTTGGCCATCGATGGACATCTCCCTGTGTTTCCCCCACGGGCCTCTTGCGAATGGCACTGCTGTGACCCTGTGGGCAAAGTTTTGCTGGAAAATGGTGGGCACTGCCCAAGGGGATGAGGAGCAGGCTCGCCAGAGCTCTTAGGAAGAAGGACACAAAACTCACATGTGGCTTCACTGACCGAGCACTGCGTCCTCAGGGTCCCTCTGCACTGAACCGCATACCCAGGATGTGCCTTTTCTTGGCTGTGTAATAGTCCACCAGCAGCAGTGTGCGTCCCGCCTGTCGGGCTCTGCTGCTCTGCTCGGACGCTGCGCTGGGTCTGAGGGGCGCCCGGGCCGCAGCTCGCTCTGCTGATGGCCAAATTCCGAAAAAGGAACCAAATTGCACAGAATAAAATGGTGGATTTCAGCTTCACACACCCCACTCTTGGGGTGCCCCAACCACCCCTACCCTTGGCCTCCACCCGGTGTCTCCAGGAACGAGTGATCCCCACATCCCACACACAGGGGTTTCTAGATGGCACCCCACCTGTGCAAACTCTGGACCTTGAGTCTGCAGCAAACTCCTATTCATCCGGCAAAGCCCCACTTATCCAAAGAGTTTGTCAACAATCCAATTGACACGATGGGCCTCCAAAGGAGGAGCTGCTTTCACGCCCGGAGCATGGAAATCGCCATCCCTGCCCAGCAACACCTCGCACACCGCCCCCCGCCCTGCAGCCCGCCTCCACCACTGCGCCAACCACAGAGCCCGCTTGCTGTATGTAGTCTGCTCTCTGTCTCCGGACCTGTCTGAGGCGACTGAATTTGAGGCTTTAGAGCAGAGATTTGTGCCCAAGCCACGCCAGGGCCCACGAGCGAGTGCCCGAGCATCCTCGCTGGGCTGAGACAAAGGGACGGAGCCCTGAAGGCCCAGACGGTGCCTCCACCCGTCCCGATTCCTGTCGTCACAGAGACCCTCCTGCCTCAGCCTCCCGCGTGCCGGGAGGACAGACGTGCGCCACCAACACCCGACTGCGGCTCCCACTTTGAGGTGGACTTTTTCTTTTAAAGGGCACATTCCCCGATACACAGCGGCATCCGCAGGCGAGGTTGGGGTGCACCGTGTCACCCCGGCAGCCGGGAGGCTGAGGCGGGAGGGTCGCCGTGAGTTCGAGGCTCGGGTCCGGGTCTCGGGTGTCTCCGGGGTGCAGAGCCGGGCCTGGGAGGCGGGGTGCGGGCCGGCCGGGGCTGCCGGAGAGCAGTGGGTGGCAGCCGCCCGGCCCTGCCCGGCCCTGATTTACGCCCCGTAATAAAACCCGAGCCTGCAGCGGGCGGGCGGGCGGGCGGATCCGGCACCTCATCGCCGGGTGCCGCTGACGGCCGGGATCGGGGGCCCGCGCGGGGTCGGAAGCAGTAAACACGGGCGCAGGCCGGGCTGCAGGCCTGGAGCCCATTAGCGGCTCCCCGTGTGCCCGCCGAGGGCCGGGCCTTGTGTGTGCAGCCTGGAACCCAAGCGGGACCCGCGAGGGCAGAGCTGCTCCTCGGGAGGAGGACGGGTGCACGCGTCTCGCTGTGGACACGCAGTGACCGTCCAGCGTCCCCCCAGGGCAGCCGGGGGGGACCCCAGAGGATGCAGCCCCAGAGCGGGGGCCGCTGCTGGCCTGTCCTGCACCGCGAGGCCTCCGGGACTGCCCGCCTGCCTCACGCGCACAGAGTGGCTGCAGCTGCACCTGCCGTGGGGACGCTGGGCGACCCGATTACGAGAGGGGACAAGGAGAGAAGCGGAGGTGGCTGTGGAGGGTCCGGGGAGGCCGGCCGGGCAGCCGTGCGTAGCTGGCGTCCCTCACAGGAAGTTGGGGCACAGGAAGTGGGTGGGGGGCAGGCAGGGCACCCCGGGACACCCCGGCTCTCCCCCTCCTGGCCCTCAGGCAGCAAAGCGTCCCCAGAAGCCACAGGAGGGGAACCTGGCGGCCTCCGATCCAATCCCGACGGCTCTGCCGTCTTTATTTACCATCTAGGAGTCGATCCATGGCCGCTCCGGCCCGGCTCCCGCTCAGACGGCCTCGCCAGGGTTAAGGAGGCCGCGCCCAGGGGTGCCCGGGGCACCCGGCGCCTTGACACCCGGACGTGCAGCGGACCCGGTGCGCCCCTAAACTGTTTACTCTCGGGCGAGATTGATGCCCTAATACCCGGCTTTCCAGATGACGGATTAACAGGCCAGTTAATCAGGCCGATTAGCGGATAAATATCCGTAATTCGATCAGCCGAGTAATTTCTTTTCCAATAATGCGATTTGCAAATGCGGGCCATTAAGCCATTAGCTCACATCTCCCCGACCTGCACCCCGGGGAGCCTGCGCTCACGGGGACCCCGGCTCATCACGCTCACCCGGCGGGGCGCCCCAAAACTGCCTGGAGAGACGGGGTGCACCGACTGCATCCGCCCAGCTCCCCCCTGGAGGTGGGGTCGAGAACCAGGCCGTAGGGAGCAGAGGCAGCCTCGGAGTCCACGACTGCACCCCGCTGCACCCCGCTGCACCCCGGGACCCGGGAGGCCGAGGCAGGAGCGTCCAGGTTCACCTAAGCGCCACACCCAGCCCGGGTCCAGAATAAAGCTTAAAGATGGTGGGTGCACCCCTGACACAGCAGCAGAGGGGTGACGGGGTGCTGGGAGCACACGGGAGTGGGGTGCACGCTGCCGTGGACAGTCCAGGGCCTCCCTGTTGCCATGGTAACCACCGAGCCCTGATCCCCACCCCCCACCGGGACCCCGCCCGAGACCCTTTGATGTCGCCGCCGGCCCGGCGATCAAGGCCCCCCGTAATCCACGCCGACAGCCCCGACAGGCCCTCGGGGAGCCCGGGCGCCCCCCTCTGCCAGTCTCTACCAGGTCCGCGGCCTGGAGCTGACAGGCGGCATCGTCGGAGGATGGGCGAGGGTGGGCCGTGCCAGCCCGGTGGCATCAGGGCTCCCAGAACAGTGGGCGACCCAGGGCCGGGGCCCACGGTGAACGCTCGGTCACCTGTGCTCTGAGTAGTCAGAAACACGGGACACCAGGAACCCCGGTTCTGGTCTGAGTTGTGTCCTCTGAATGTTCACTGATCGACTCTCTGACCATCAGGACCTCAGGCTGTGGCTGTGTGAAGATCTCACACATGCTGGGGAGGTAAACTGAGTCCCTCGGTGGCCCCGAGCCCACAGGACCAGGTCCTGGTGGGAGGGGTCAGCAGGGTCTGTGCTAGCAGGGACCGGAAGTCAGCGTCTGCTTAAGACAGACAAATTGTCAGTCGCGTATCACCGGCGAATACTCAGTCATTTATCCAATGCAGCCCGGATGGGCCTCTGGGATCCGACCCGGGGCCGGGCGCTCTCCCCTTAGCCCGCACACACTCGCTGTCTGCCCGGAAACCCTACCCTCACCTTCCCCGTGAACACAGAACACTCACGGGTCGTCATTCCAGCCCCGGGGGAGGCTGAGGCAGGAGCGTCTCCTCGAGTTCAAGGCCGGCCTGCGTTCCTCGGGGAGACCTTGCCTCAAAAACTGAGGCAAAAAAGGAATAAAAGCGGAAGTCGTAGAAGCAGAACGATGTCAAGTCCGGGTCAGGGCCGGCCGGCCGCGGGGAAGCCAGGAGATGGCGGGACGCGTGCAGACTGCTCTCCACAAGGGGGGCTCACGGTGACCCCACATTTCCTGTAACTGACGGGAGGTATCCTTCTTCATGGGCACATAGTACTCCACACAGAGGCTCCCGTGTTGGTGGCCACACAGCGCTCTGTTGTGCCGAGCTTCTGTTTTTGTGGCTGCGTAATAGTCCAGTGTGCACAGACTTCAGCGTCCCACAGCAGGAGACACGGCGGGAACAGCTCCGGCAAAGCGGAAGGGACGTAAACAACGGAGCCGCACTCGGCCCGCCGGTGGAATACTATGCAGCTGAGAAAAGCTGAGGGCCGGTTCGTGGTGGAGGCAGGACTTCCCCGTCGATGGGGTTCATTCCCAAGAATCCTGAGGAATAAACGGGAGGAGGAGGGAGGAGCAGAGCAGGGGGAAGGAGCAGCCCGTTTCTCTACCGACCTCCACCCGGGACCCCCTGTGGGTGCCAACCGCAGACGGCAGAGCCTTGAATGCCGACTCGGGCTCCGCTGTGCCCACCGAGCGCCTCAGACCCGGCCGGGCGGGCAGGCAAGGTGCCAGCCAAAGAACCCCAAAACCTCCCTTTGCTGTGGCGTCGGGGCCGCCCGGGGCTGACTCAGGCTGAGGACCTGGACTTCGGGGTCCCCGCACCCCCTTTCCGCCCTGTTTGCAGCCCGGCAGCCCCCGGGACGGGACCCAGCGGGCTCAGAGCTCGCGGCTGTGGGCGAGGCCGCCTCAGACTAATGCAGACAAAACGCCCGCTTCCCGCGACGCCCCATGAATTTTTCATGGCGCGGCTTTGAGCCCGGCCGGCTCCGCGGGGAGCACACGGCTCCCCTTTGAACGCTGACAGCACGCGGGCGGGAGTCGGGGGGTCTGTGTTCTCCGGCCTCCTCGGCGGGGGCCGCGGGCTCGGGCGGGGCATCTGCGAGTCGATCAGCTACTCCGCCCTGGGGGGAAGCTCGGGCTCCGTCTGCAGTGTTGGGGATCCGAGCTGGCCGTTCCCAGCATTCAGTCTGCGCTCACACAGCCGCTCAGTTACCCCGGCTGGGCTCGAACCCACGGCCGCCGCCTGCCTCAGCCTCCCGGGCCGCCCGGGGAGACACGGCCCAGGTCCTGGGGGGCTGCCGCCCCAGGAAGCTGTCACCTGGGACCCCACGAGTTCCGTCTGCTTCAACCCCGGTTCCCGTCCACCTCGGTCCCCGGAGCTGGACCCAGCGACCCCCCAAGGTCACAGTGACCGGGAAAGGTCAGGGTTTGGGGTCCATTCGGGACACGGAGGCGGCCAGGACGCAGCCGAAGCCCCGAGGACAGAGCACCCCGAGCTGCTGGGAAAGCGGCCGGGCCTGGGGGAGCCGGGCAGATCCGGGGGGACTCGGGGGGACTCGGGGGTCCCTGGCCGGGCGTCTCTGATTGCAGCCTGGTTTTGGGGGGCAGACGGGATGCTTTTGTCATCAGTGTCCTGCGATGTCTAACATGGCGACGCTGAGCCTGGTGCTGCCCCCCGTCACCCCGCGCTGGGAGGCTGAGGCAGGAGGGTCTCCGGGCAGCCCGGGGTGCAGGCCGAACCCCAAACACAGAACAAACCGAAAACCCTGCGGCCTCCCGGGTTGTGGTCGGCCCCGTCTGTGGGCTCCCGTGTGACCTCCTGACGTCGGGTCCCAGGAATGCCGCCCGCCGGCTGGTGACGTGTGCAAAGCCCGCCCGCCCGCTGGAGACGTGTGCAGAGCCCGCCTGCCCGCCGGTGACGTGTGCAAAGCCCGCCTGCCCGCTGGTGACGTGTGCAAAGCCCGCCCGCCCGCTGGAGACGTGTGCAGAGCCCGCCCGCCCGCTGGTGACGTGTGCAAAGCCCGCCTGCCCGCTGGTGACGTGTGCAAAGCCCGCCTGCCCGCTGGTGACGTGTGCAAAGCCCGCCTGCCCGCTGGTGACGTGTGCAAAGCCCGCCTGCCCGCTGGTGACGTGTGCAAAGCCCGGGCCTCTGCTGGGTGCTGGAGGGACGCTGGCCGGGAGGAGCGGCCGGCCCAGACCGCCCAGCCCTCCAGGGAGCAGGCAGCGCCCGCCGGGCGGCTCAGCAACAGGACCCATGTCCACCCGTCCGTCCACCCGCACAGGCGTCAGGGCAGCGTCCACCCGCCTGCCTGTCTGTCTGTCTGTCCGTCTGTCTACCACCTGTGTACCACTGTCCACCAGTCCAGCCATCCTAATCAATCAACTGATTGATCAATCTCTATCCACCCATTCATCTATCTTCCTATCATCTACCCATATCTGTCTGTCTGTGTGTCTGTGTATCTGTCTGTCCATCCGTCCGTTCATCCTGTCATCTCTGTATCCATCCTATCTGTCTGTCTGTCTGTCTGTCTGTTAACAGATCCCAATTTGGGGACCGCCCTTTCGCCCCGTCCTCTGGAAAACCCTGCACCATCCACAGCTTTATCATCCATCAACAAACAGAGCCTGACCCGGTCCGCACCGTGGAATATTATGCAGCCACAAACAATGACCGGAGCGGTGTCCCTGCCGCAGTGCGGGGGACCTTGGGCCCGCGGTGGTCAGCACGAGGCACTGGACACAGGAGGACTTCGCCTGCCGTGCCTGTCCCGCTGCAAGCAGAGAAGCTGGAGATTTACAGGCATAGAAAGGGGACGGGCGGGTCTCGGGGCTGGGAACGGGCAGGGAGAACCTGGCACCAGGCAGTGTAGATAAAGAGTCACTCTGGTATCCGCCCCGCGCCATCTGGGGGCCTCCGGCCTGTGGGGTCCAGTCCTGGGTCCAGGCCTGCAGGCCGGGGTCCCCCGCGCTGACCTCTTCCCGCAGGACCTGACCCTTTGTGTCCAGGGGACGCAGGGACTCAGTTTACCTCCCGCAGCTGTCTGAGCCCGTCCGACACAGAGCGGCAGTCTGGGGGGCTGTGACCTCCCGCCCGGCCCTGCGGCGTGTCCTCTCGGGGTGCGAGTACCCTGCTGGCCGCCCCAGCCGGCCGGCCCTCCTGCCCGGGACTCGCCCTCGTGTCCGTGAGGAGCTTTCCTGAGACCCCGGAGCGGGCACCCTCCTGCCTCAGCCTCCCGCAGCCGGCTCAGCTCGGCTCAGCGGGCTCAGGGCTGGCCGGGCTCACAGGCGGGCACAGCGGATGCAGGGCCGGGCCGCCTGGGCCTCAAACCCTGCACTGTCCAGCGACCTGGGTGGCCGTGGACGGGGTCACCCGAAGCCCAGGAGAACCCCGAAGTTCCCGTCGCCCTGAGTGGCGCTCGCTGCCCGGGGCCCCCGAGGACGCAGCCCCGGACCGGCCACCGTGCGTCCTGGACGCGGCCTCCCCCTGCCCGCCGGGTCCTTCCCTGCAGCCGGGCTGCTGGCCGTCCGGCCGGCGCCATCTGGGACCACTTAGCCGCTTGCAGATGCAAATCGGCCCGGAGCCCAGAACCGGGCGCAGCCCCCACTCCCGGCGGACCCCAGGGCCTTTGAACCCCCCGGACACCTGGACGCGGGACCCGGGCCGGGAGGCACCTGCAGCGCGCTGACCCCGGGCTGTCCAGGGCCGGCCAGGTGCTTCCTGCAGCCCGGAGACCCGGCCGTGGCCAGGAGGGGACGTGGCCGGGCAGCGAGTGTCCACCACGGCCGGACGTGGGGCGGGAGGTGGCGTCCACTCCGAGGGCACCGGGCGGCCCCAGGCCATCTGCAGTGCAGCCCAGAGGGGACCCCAGATGCGGCGGTGGTCGCTGGGGGACCCGGGCTCGGGTCCACCGCACACCCTGGACCTCCCGGGGCCAACATGGGGCGACTCCACTGAGACCCAGCACCGAGCCCTGGACAGCGGACCTGGCCATGGACTGTGGGAGTCCAGGTTGAGGGCGGCGGGGTGTCCTGCAGGGAGGGACCCCGCGGTGTCCACGGGGAGCGGTGCTGGCCTCCTCCTGCTCCTCAGTCTCCTCCATCTCCTCCATCTCCTGTTCCTCCATCAGCATCTCCTCCATCTGCATCTCCTCTATCTCCTGCTCCTCCATCTCCTCCTCTTCCATCTCCTCCATCTCCATCTCCTCCATCTCCTGCTCCTCCATCTCCGGCTCCTCTGTGTCCACTGCTCTGGGAGCCACAGGTCAGCGGTGAGGTCAGCGCTGCTGTCCAGGCCTCATTAGGATCCAGCACAGCTCGGGGCTCAGCTCTCCGCGGCCCCTCGTGTCCAGCGCTGCCCGCCCTGTCCATCCGCGGCCTGAGGCGCTGCTGCCCTGGCCCCCGCCATCACCCATCACCGGCCGCGCTGACAGCCAGGCTTCAGCCCCACTTAGCTCCGGGCCGTCATCTGTCAGAGCGGAGCCGGTTAATGGGGCGCCTGCCGGGGACCCCGCGTGTGGGGGGCAGCGGCCAGGTGGTCCCGGGGGACGTGGTGGGGCCCCCCGCTCAAAACAAAGCAGAGAAAGGACAGACAGCAGAAAGGCTTGGGGAGTCGGGCTCAGGGGAGCCCCCACACTCAGGGCAGGAGGGCGCTCCAGCCAGCGGAGCACAGCCGACCACCAGGCACATCCAGGTTGTGCGGGAATCAGAGGCAGGAAAGCGGGGGAGGGAAGATGGGGAGGGGGCTCCTTAGGGGACCCCGGGGACACCCCAGAGTGATCGGCTCAGGTGGGGAGGAAGGGGAGGACGGAAGGGAGGATGGAATGTGAATTCCAGTGCTGGGTCAGGTGAGCTTCAGGCATGGCTTGATCAAGGATGTCATCAAGGTGAGCTACAGCTCTCTTCCCTGTCTCTGTGTCTCTGTCTCTGTCTCTGTCTCTGTGTCTCTGTCTCTGTGTCTCTGTCTCTGTCTCTGTCTCTGTCTCTCTCCCCCTGGGAAGGCAAACTCTCCTTCCAAAGCCTGATCCCAGCCGTGGAGCCCGGGCCGGCTGCCGACTCACCGCATTCCTCCTGCCTCAGCCTCCCCACTGAGTGCTGGGATGATGGCTCCCGCGTTACATTGGCGCTTGCAAATTAACAGCTCCTTGTACATCACCAAGCCCCGGCCCACAGACTCCCAAGGTGCATCTGAAGCCCAGCCTCCGCCCAGACAGATCGACCCAGAAAATTTCCGGCCGAAATGACAGCCAAGTTTCCCGGCTTTCTTCCCGGGCAGGCCGATAGGCTGTGACAGCGTCCAGGAGGGTTTTATAGCCATTAAAAAGCCCGGTTGATCCTCTGCTGTGTCTGTGACTGTGATGCCCCCTGACAGAATGGGGCGATCTATCAGTCACCTTACAAACCATCAGAGGGAGCAGATAAATTCTGTCTCCTACTTAAAAAAAAAAAAATTAGGGCACCTGGAAAAGGCAGCCGGGCAGTGTGTGTGGCAGTTACCTGATTTTTAAAACTTGTTTCTCGCTGGGCGGGTGTGGTGGTGCGCGCCTGTCATCGCAGCCCCCGGGAGGCTGAGGCAGGACGATCGCTGGGAATCTGAGGCCAGCCTGGGCTGCAGAGCGACCTCAAGGCCCCCTTGACCACTCAGTGAGACCCTGTCTCAAAATAAATGAATGAATGTTAGTTTTAGAAGCCACACAGAGTTCCCGCAAATGGCGCATGAGAGATGCATTCCAGGACAAGGATGCGGCCACATTTTTTCTCTTTTTTGGTCTTTCTGGGACACCGTCTCGCTGTGCAGTGCAGGCCAACTCTGAGCTCACTTTGCAGCCCAGGCTGGTCTCGAACTCACAGCATCCTCCTGCCTCAGCCTCCGAGTGCCGGGATGACAGGCTGCGCTGCTGCACCCTATTTCAATAGTCTCCATTAAATTCTGAATAAGTTTTTGCACTGATGTCATAGTGACAGAGATCAGGCCCACGAGATTGGTCATTCAGAACACAGGGGAACAACTTGATTGGGCCTCTGCTCCAGATGCGGTAAACTGATTGGCTATCTGCTGCTAGGCTAACGAGATTGGCCAGCAAATGTAGACTGAGTGTCATGATTGGCCATCAGTGTAGGGTGGGCTCACCTGATTGGCCATAGAGTGTAGACTAAAGTCACCTGATTGGCCCAGCCGGTAGACGGGGTTTACGTGATTGGCCCATGCAAAATAGTCTAGGTTCATGTGACTGGCCAGCCAGTGTAGACTGGGTTAACGTGATTGGTCCCTGTTGGAGATTGAACTCACCTGATTGGCCAGCCACTGTAGATGGGGTTTATGTGATTGGCCGTCCAGTGTAGACTGGGTTCACCTGACTGACCTTTGCTTGAGTGAGGTAATGTGATTGGTCATTGAATGTAGACTCAACTCACCCGATTGGCCTTTCAGAGCAGGCTGGGTTCCCGTCGCTGGCCCCCCAAACAGACTGGTTTCCGCGTGGACACTGACGCAGTCTGGGTTTCCCTGGTGGCTGCCCGTGACGATGGGGTCCCCCGCCGGCCCTGGTCCCCTGGTCCCCTGGGCTGCTGGGCGCCGTCCTCACCTCCTCTCAGTCTGCGTGAAGGGTGACCCTGGCCACGATCCTCACACAGCTGCACACGACTGCCCCCGCGGCAGCCCCTTGGCCCTCCGGCTCTGCCACCGCCCGCCTGGGTCCGGGACACAAAACCGCGACGGCCCCAAGGACTGCGAGCACCCGACGGTGTCCTGAGTCCTGACCGCAGCGGCCACAGGGGCAAGCTTGGTGCACGCACGCGGATGCATGTGCTTCACACACACACGTGCTCACCCACCATGCACACACACATGCACACCGTGCACACACCGTGCACACCATGCACACACAAATCATGCACACACGCCATGAACATCATGCACACACATACCATGCACACACACAAATCATGAACACACACACCATGCACACACACATGCACACACCGTACACACACTGTGCACATCATGCACAGACACCACACACACACACACCTTGCACACACAAATCATGCACACATACCATGCACATCATGCACACACACCATGCACACATGCACACACACACACCATATACACACCATGCACACACATACTATGCACACATACAAATCATGCACAGACACGATGCACACACATACCATGCATACATGGACACACATATGCACACACAAACCGTGCACACTATGCACACACACACCATGAACATCATGAACACACACGATGCACACACACAAACCATGCACACACCATGCACATCATGCACACACACGTGCCATGCACATCATGCACACACACACCATGCACACCATGCACACACACAAATCATGCACACACCATGCACATCATGCACACACACAAATCATGCACACATACACACCATGCATACACGGACACACACGCGCCATGCACATCATGCACACATACATCATGCACACACACCATGCACACATGCACACACACAAATCATGCACACACATACCATGCACACAGATATCATGCACACACACAAATCATGCACACACACACACCATGCACACACCGTAAACACACCGTGCACATCATGCACACACACCATGTACACACACAAATCAAGCACACACATCATGCACAGACACCACACACACACACACCATGCACACACAAATCATGCACATTATGAACACACACCATGCACACATGCATACACACACACCATATACACACCATGCACACACACACCATGCATGCACATACTATGCACACATACAAATCATGCACAGACACTATGCACACACACAGCATGCACATCATGAACACACACCATGCACACACACAAACCATGCACACACACCATGCACATCATGCACACACGATGCACGCACAGCATGCACACTTGTACACACACCATGCACACACACATGTGCCATGCACATCATGCACATGCACACCATGCACATCATGCACACACACACCATGCACACACACAAATCATGCACACACACAAATCATGCACACACACCATGCACATCATGCACACACACCATGCACACACACCATGCACACATGCACACACACAAATTATGCACACACATACCATGCACACAGATATCACGCACACACACAAATCATGCACAGACACGATGCACACACACACCATGCACACACACTGGTGTGCAAACTGTCACCTCCAACAGGACACGAATGCATGAGGTGACAGCACCCTGTCACTCTGTCAGCTTTGTGTCTAAAGCTGACCCCAGACGCAGCCCAGCACCCCACTGCGGAGCTGGTTCCCACACAGCCCGAGGACCAGGCCTGGCCGGCTGCCCCCCTGCAGGGAGGGCGGGAGCGGAGGAGGAGGGGAGGAGGCGACCTGGGGGGGATCTGGGGGGGACGTGGGGGGACCGCGGCATCTGGACGCAGGGCTGGAGGAAGTGACAGCCTGGATTGCCGAGCCATCCCGAGCTGCTCGCCGGCTATTTTTAACTAATCAGGTCCAAATTGGAGCAAGGCGGGAACGGCGGGCGGCGGGGCGCCCCTCGCAAATCCCCCGCATCCGGATATTTAGAGCTCGCGTTGCAGTCAATTAGCGCAGAGCGGACCGCGCTGCGGGGCCTGCAGCTGCCCGCTGGTGCCGCACAAAGAGCCGGTTTGCAGAGTGTGCAGTGAAGGCCTGCCCTGCTCCCGGACGGCCTGGGGGTGGGGTGCACCCCGGAGAGCTGCAGCCGCCGAGCTCTGTTTGCAAACCCTGCAGAGCGGCCTGAACAATAGCCTGGTCCGCCCCCGGCGCGGGCCTCGCCTCCCCGACCTGGCTCTGCACAAATGCGGCCTCCAGGTCCCCTCGTTAGGGAGGCCCGGGCGGGAGGGGCCCTTTCAGCAAGAAATACAATAAAATGCAATAAATAAAATAAATAAAAAATCCTGCCTGGCACCCGGAGAGATCCGTGCATGGCAAATGAGATGGGCCCTGTCACGGTAAATGAGCCGCCGGGTGACAGGACGGTCCTCACCCTGGCCACGGCGCGGCCTCTGCGGGTGTGCAGGAGTCCGCAGCGGGGAAGTCACTCAGCAAACAGCAGCAGAGGCGGGGGCGGCTGCACCCCGGCGCGGGCAGGGCCTAGGCCCTGTTGCTGGAAAAAGAGCCCCCGGCTCGGTTAATTCTGCAGAGATCTCAGCCGGTGAGCAAAGCCGGGGTTCAGCCCAAGGTCCCAGAGCAGCCGAGGGCCCCCCGGAGGAGCAGGGCAGTGGCTCAGGCTCCCAGGACTCTGCACCCCGACCGGCTCAGAGACGCACCCGGGGAGGCTGAGGCAGGAGGGTCGCTGCGAGTTCGAGGCCAGCCAGGGCTACACAGTCTCCAAAACAAACCAAAAAACCCAAAAGTCCCCGCAGAATCATCGGGTCTCCGATTCATGCCCAGCATGGTTTGCTTGACTTGACACGAGACGTTTTAAGCTTGGGCTCCCCCGGGTCCCACACACACATATCCCTCCACGTGCGTCTGTGCCCTCCTGTCCTCAGCAGGGCCTAGTCCTGTGAGCTCAGGGCTACCCTGGGGACTCAGTTTACCTCCTCTAACTCTCTAGGACCCCGTCCCACACACAGATGCAGCTTCAGTTCCTGGGGATCACAGAGTCAATCAACAAACATTCGGGGTCAGGCTATGCATGCACACGTCCCTAGCACTTGCATCTGGGACAGGAACCCCATTGTCCCCTGACTCTGGGACGCGCGCTCTGTCCAGGCGTCCCCAAAGGGGTCAGCAAGAGCAGACCCTGCTCAGGAGGCTCGGGGTTACACACTGGGAGCCCAGCCCAGTAGGAGGCTGAGGCAGGAGGAGCCCACGGGACTGGGGAGGCAGCAATGAGGCTCGTGCTGTGCCGGGGTGTGTGGCTTTTGGGGTGCGGCCCGGGCCCCCAGTCAACCGCCCACCCGGCTCCCGAGGGCCCTCTCCTCACGTCTCCACGCCCCGCAGACAAACGCAAAGCCACGCACGGGGCCTCCTTCTGTCCCTACGTCACGTCACAGCGACTTGCGCACACCCGTGTGCACAGCAGTGCGGCTCACCATAGCCGCACCCCGGCAGCAGCCTGCGTATCCCCCCGCAGGTAAGCGGAGGAGGGAATGTGGTCATGCCTGGCGGAGTACTACACAGTCCTGAAGAAGGAACCCCCCAAGTCATCTGTGGGAAGGAAGGGCACCCTGAGACGGGAGGACGGGAGGGACGAGGCAGCAGCTCATTTCCTCGCGATGAGACGATCAGCAGGTGGCGCCCGGCCAGGCGCAGGGAGCCGAGCAGGGTTGAAACCCGCCAGGCTTGACGGTGAGCACCTTGTCACAGACGGGGGAAACTGAGGCACATGGGGGAGCCCCACGTCACGCAGGGTCAGAACTGGGCCGGACAGGAAGGGACCCGGCTGCTCCCTGAGCTCCATCGCCTTGAGACAAGTCAGCTGTCAACGTGGCTCTGCCCGGAGCACGGGAAAGAGAGGGTTCCCTCCATTACCAGGGTGGGGGGACGGACGGACGGGCAGGAGGACAGACAGACGGGTGGCAGCTGGGGGGTGTCTCTGTCTCTCTGTCTCTCTCTGTCTGTGTCTCTGTCTCTCTCTGTCTCTGTCTCTCTGTGTCTCTCTCTCTGTCTCTCTCTGTCTCTCTGTCTCTCTCTGTCTCTGTCTCTGTCTCTGTCTCTCTGTCTTTGTCTCTGTCTCTCTGTCTCTGTCTCTGTCTCTGTCTCTGGCTATCTCTCTGTCTCTGTCTCTGTCTGTCTCTGTCTCTGTCTCTCTGTCTCTGTCTCTCTGTCTCTCTCTGTCTCTGTCTCTCTCTGTCTCTCTGTCTCTGTCTCTCTGTCTGTCTCTCTCTGTCTCTGTCTCTGTTGCTGGGGCAGCTCAGCCCACCCGGCTCCGTCCACTGACCCTGCAGCCGGCTGGCATCGGAAGGTCCGGTGCACACTCACGGCTTCCCCGCGGTCCTGTCCACGCCGAGGCCGCCGTGTGCTGCGTCCTCCCCTCCCACCCTCGGCCCAGCCGGCTGATAATTTTACAATCACTTTTGCAAGCTGAAGTGACCCCCCGTGATTTCGGGGACACTTACAGTCCTTCTCAGGAAGTCGGGGATCTGCTTCCTGGGACGAGAACGAAACTGGGGTTCGCCTCCGCTGGCTCCGGAGAGAGCCATTGAGCACAGCTTAAACGGAAGATTTTAAAAATCGTTTAACACCATGCTCTCAAGGTGCAGCCGACCCACCCATCTTCACGACAGTGTAGTACTCCACAGGGTGCGAACACATTTTCTTCATCTGTTTGTCTGTTGACGGACACAGAAGCTGCTTCCAGCGTTAGCTGTTCTGAGAGGTGATTCTGTCAACACGGGTGTGCGTGGATCACCGTGGCACGGTGTCTGTAACTTCCAGGAAGATGCCTAAGGGGTGAGCAAATGGGTCAAATGCAATTGATGGTCTCTGTTTTTCACGATCGTCCCCACCGACCTCCGTGATGGCTGTACTCATGTGGGTCTCCACCAAGACTGGACAAAGGCTCCTCTGCCCTGCAGCCATCAGCATCTGTCTTTATGTGATTTCTGGAGGAAGTCCGTTCTCTCCGGGAGGAGATGCAATCTTAGGGCTATTTTTTTGGTACTGGGGATCGAACTCACAAACAACCTCACAGTTGCAGGCAGACGCTTGTGCCGCTGAGCTAAATCCTGGCTTCTCTGTGCTGTCTTAAATTGCATCTCTGGGGTTATTTTTTTTTTAATTGAAAACCGTCCTGTTAAGTGCCTGCAGCCTGAATTCCTCGGGGTGACTTTGCACCACAGTTTCTGGCTGCTGCTGCCCAGACACCCCAGAATCATCGCCACCCTCCTAGCAGGACACCCCATTGCCCGCCCACGAGGGGTCTCGATGCTGGCAGGCGCCCAGGAGAAGCCGAAATCACCCGGCTCCCAGCAAGGTGGTCTGCTCTCTCCAACCCCAGATGACAGCGATATCACAAATACGATTCCTGAGTTGTAACATGAGCCCCTGGCTGGGCACAGAGCTGTCATCCCAGCACTGGGGAGGCTGAGGCAGGAGCGTCACAAGTCTGAGTCCGGCCTGGGCAACTCGGCGAGACTCTGTCTCAATAAAAAGAAATAGAAAAGGGGCCGAGGATGGAGCTCAGCGTGAAGTCCACAGGTTCGACCCTCAGGATAAATAAATATCAGTGAGTCAATCAATCAACAAAAGACAAATGTGTCAGTTTCCGTCAGATTCACCAAGACCCTGCAGAAATACACGCTGTCACACGGGTCTCCGTGGTGAAAATGTATAATGAAGGATTAAATTTAAGAAAAAACATATTACAGTAAAACCACAAAGCTACGATGTCCTCAGAGTCCCCCCAGCCCTGCCCGGCTCGCCCAGGTCCGGCCGCTCTCCCAGCAGCTCGGGGTGCTCTGTCCTCGGGGACTTTAGCTGCAACGTCCTGGCCGCCTCCATGTCCCAAATGCACCCGAAACCCTGACCTTTCCCGGTCACTATGACCTTGGGGAGGAGCCAGGAGTCGCACGGGGTCAGCTCCGGGGACCGAGGTGGACGGAGACCCAGCGTCCTGTGTTTACAGCTGCTTTTGTGCAGGATGGCGCTCGGCAGAGGCCGTCACCGAGTTTTTGATCCCACACATGGGATCTTGGGTGACCTTCAGCTGATACAAAGATACTTGCAGGCTCTGGAGGAGGAGCAGGCCCCAAGGAAGCCAGGAAACCTTAGCCCTGGGCGACTTAGAGGAGGACGGGCTGACGGCTCAGGGGTGCAGAGGGTGCAGTCCATGGCCGGCTGCTCCAAGGCGGGAGCATCATGGTGGACGGTGTGGGGAGGAGAGACGCTCCCGTCATGGTGGCCGGGAAGCAGGGAGAGAAGGGAGGAGCCGGGGACCAGAGCACAGCTTAAAGAGGGAGCTCAGTGTGGCTCAGGGGTGCAGAGGGTGCAGTCCATGGCCGGCTGCTCCAAGGCGGGAGCATCATGGTGGACGGTGTGGGGAGGAGAGACGCCCACATCATGGTGGCCGGGAAGCAGGGAGAGAAGGGAGGAGCCGGGGACCAGAGCACAGCTTAAAGAGGGAGCTCAGTGTGGCTCAGGGGTGCAGAGGGTGCAGTCCATGGCCGGCTGCTCCAAGGCGGGAGCATCATGGTGGACGGTGTGGGGAGGAGAGACGCTCCCATCATGGTGGCCGGGAAGCAGGGAGAGAAGGGAGGAGCCGGGGACCAGAGCACAGCTTAAAGAGGGAGCTCAGTGTGGCTCAGGGGTGCAGAGGGTGCAGTCCATGGCCAGCTGCTCCAGGGCGGGAGCATCATGGTGGACGGTGTGGGGAGGAGACACGCTCCCATCATGGTGGCCGGGAAGCAGGGAGAGAAGGGAGGAGATTGGACAACCGAGGCTAGAGAACAGTCATGCCCCCCAAAATTGTGCCCCCCAAAACCCTCCGCCCGCCATGGCCCCCGGTGGGACCCTCCCATTGAACCCCTGAATGCACGGATGCACCCACGACGGCCTCCTGGACGAGCTGTAACACAGGCATCCCGGGGAGCTGGCCCGTCCTCTCTGTCGCGTTGGGGGCCGCAGGCCTGGCCCAGAATGCACAGAATGTGGGCTCGTGGCTCAGCCCGGATTCCTCCTGCACACTCACAGTCACACGCGCACAAAGGCCGTTGTGTGCCGAAATCTCCCTGCCTGCAAGGAATGTTTTATGAACCGGCCAGGGAGGAGGAGGAGGAGGAGGAGGACGAGAGGAGCCGGCGGGGTGCGAGGGAGAGCACACGGGGCCCTAATCGCACTCAGATGGTTTGCATTTATGAAAATCCTGCAGCCGGCACACGTAATCACTTTATGATATTTGCAGGGCTCGGACGCGGCCGTCATAAAAATTCTTCCCGGAGGAGGAAGAGGCGATTGAGGCCGCCTGTGTGCCGGGCGCGGGCTCCGTGAGGCCGGGCCGTGTTTGCACCGGGAGGCGCCGGCCGGGCTCCTAGCACATCCCGAGGCTGCCGGCTCCTCCGGGTGACCTGGGCAGATGCCCCGGCTTCGTCGTTTTCCGTGCAAGGAGACCACGGCCTCCTTTGCCCTGAGATCCAGCCCCGGCCCTTGGCTTTGCACACAGGGCTCTCGCTGAGTGGCCAGGAGGCCGCAGGCTGGACCGGACTGGAGATCCTCCCGCCTCAGCCTCCCAGGGCGCAGGACAGAGGCAGGACCTGAGTGATGTGGGCGCAGCCCGGGCCCGTCCGGATCCCTGTAAGACGCAGAGGCAGGAGGGTCTCCCCGGAGCGTGTGGGGGAAGCGTGGCCCCGACACCTGGCTCAGCCCCCTGCATCTCAGGACAGGCGAAGGCAGGGTTTGTGAGCATTTCTGGGAGACAAATCCGACCGGGTTGCAGTTTGCACAGGGACACAGGAGGGATCAGGGCCCCGGGGACCCTCCACCGCCCCTAGAGACTCAGGCACCGGCCGTGGGACCCGGTTTCCCCAAAGCAAGCAGCACCCCCTCCTTGCGTCTCCCCGAGACCCGGCCGGCACTAAGCTCCCCGTCCGGAGTGATTTCCCGTGCATCAGTCTCCCAGCCCGGCAGACACGGCCTGATTACAGCGTCAGGCCTTCCCTGGAGCCCGTTTCCCGACCGCTCTGAGGCTGTCACACGGAGGCAATCAGCACGCGCAGAGTGGCCAGGACGGTGATGGACGACCTGGCCTGGCCCGGCTGGTGTTTAATCAGCTACCGGAGCTCAGGATGCCCGGCCTGATTGATACTGCAGGCCTGGGGGGTGGGAGACCCAGGGCCGGCCAGGAGCTGCGGAGGCCGCTGGCGGGGACCCGGGATTGCAGTCCCTCTGCACGGGGCGGCAAACAGCGGCCTCTGGGTGCAGGAGAATCAGCGAAACCTCCACTCCAGGGGGCCTGGAGCAGGCTCAGGCCCACAGCCCCATCGGGCTCCAGGCAGAGTCAGTCCAGCTGGGCAGGCGGGTGGGCAGCTGCGTGGGGTCCCTGATGGAGCCTCACGCGTGGCCTGTTTCCCCATTCGCGGGGCTTGTGTTGCATTAAAATCCACGTGGAGCAGGCCGTGGGGTGCACGCCTGCCATCCCAGCACTCCGGGAGGCTGAGGCAGGATGGTCTCATGTTCCACACCAGCCTGGGCACCTTAGTGACTTACTGGAAACTGGGCTCAAAATTAATTTAAAAAGAAAAAATTAAAAAGGGCTGCGGACGAAGCTCAGTGCAAAGGCCCTGGGTTCCATTCCCGGACTGCAAAATAAATAGAAAATAAAAGAAAGAGTTGGGGATTTAGCTCAGCGGTGTAAGTGCCTGCCTGGCAAGCACAAGGTTGTGAGTTTGATCCCCAATACCAAAAAACCCCAAATAAATAAATAAAAATTTTTTAAAGAAGAAAAGAAAATAGTCAATCTGGGGACATAATTCCAGGCTTAGTCTGTATTCTGTGTTTCTATTGGTAGGTGGAGAAATCAGTAAAAGGCAGAAACCTTTGGGAGGAAGTGAGGTCATTAGGGGGCGTGGCCTATAGAAGGCGGGGCCTTGGGAAGAAGAGCAGTCACTGGGGGTGGGACCTTGGGAGGTGGGGCTTAGCGAGTGGTAGGGAGGTGATTGGGTGGATCCTTGTAGGAGGCGGGGCCTGGTGGGAGGAAGTGAGGTCATTGGGGGTGTGGTCTATAGAAGCCAGGGTCTGGTTGGAGGGAGTGGAGTCACTGGGGGTGGGACCTTTGGAGGTGGGGCTTAGCGAGAGGAAGGAGGTGATTGGATGGACCCTTGTAAGAGGCGGGGCCTGGTGGGAGGAAGTAAGGTCATTGGGGGGTGTGGTCTATAGAAGCCAGGGTCTGGTTGGAGGGAGTGGACTCACTGGGGGTGGGACCTTTGGAGGTGGGGCTTAGCGAGAGAAAGGAGGTGATTGGGTGGATCCTTGTAGGAGGCGGGGCCTGTGGGAAGAAGGTAGGTCATAGGGGCGTGGTCTTTAATTATACATGATTAATTCTGCGAGGACCTCATTCCTTTAGAAACACAATAGATCCGTGTGTTCCTGGAGCCGAGGAGAGGCCACTGTCATCACACACTGGCCTCACAGCCGGACACTGGAGCATCCACGCAGCTGCTCCCGTGGTGCCCTGCAGGGCTGGTCCAGGGTGGCCAGCGTGCGCCTGGGCGGCCGTCGCCTCCTCCCCTGGCCACCGAGTCTGGGCTCTGCAGGGCTGGGTCTGCCGGCTCCTGTGTGCGAATTCTCCGGCTGTGAGGGCGAGGAGCGCGCTGCTGTTGGAGAGGCCTGGCCCGGGGGCTGAGCCTGCACAGAGCCGGGGTCGCAGGGAGCTTTGGGGTCACGGGGCCCTGAGCTCCCCTCGATGCAATGCATGCATGGCCTCGTGTTCACGGCCTTCCTGGTGGATAAAGGGGACCCCGGCTGCAGAGCCCGGCTGGAGGAGGTGACATCCGGGGCCCTGGCAGGCTGCCCCTCTGCACCTGCGCCCCCTATGGGCCGAGCAAGCTGTAGGACTCCGGGCCCCAGAGGACAGCTTGTGGGCCTCGAGCTATTTCCTGGGCTCCGGAGAGCTCTGCTTCTGCAGACTGCACAGGCCGGGGAGCCCGGGGAGCCTCGCTGCACAGGCCGGGGAGCTCGGGGAGCCTCGCAGACGCCAGCCAGAGCTCCCCCTCCCCCGGCGCAGCCCCCACCCCCACCCCTGCAGGAGCGGAGGACGCAGATGTTCACCCCGAGCTCCTCCTGCTCCCCGGCCCAGGCCAGGTGCTGCACGCGACCCTGGAAGTCTCCGCGCCCGCCCCGCCCCCACCCACCGGGGTCGATTGCAAACAGGTGACTGACGTCTGGGGGCTGAAGTTAATCACCGGGCGCACCGCAGCCCGGGAAAATTGCCCCTGACACCGGGACATACTTTGGAGACAGGGGTCAAATGCAAACTTGCAAAGCGCTCACCGGTTCTGCGCGCACACACGCTCGCACGCGCACACACGCGGAAATGTTCCCGGCGTCCCCCGAGGCCCCGAGATGTCTGCGGGGCTCAGGAACGATCCCTCCCCTTCATCTGTTATGCAGACCCCTCGCTGAGCCCCGCGCCGAATGCTTTCCCAGGCGGATGGGGTCAAATACTTGTGCATAAATTGAGACACGAGCTAGACTTGCAGGGAAACGTGGCGACCTAGGCCAAGCTGGGGCCCGCCGGCTCTGGGGATCCCTAACCTCCCCGCCCCTCAGAGATGCTCTGCTGGTTCATAACCTCAGACACCTTGTGGGGAGAAGTCTTACAAATGGGTTTTTAAGGATTGTAATATTTAGCCAGGGATGCTGTTTGGTGCTTGTAATTTCTGCACCGTGGGAGGCTGAGGCAGGAAGACCTGCAGTCTGAACCCAGGCAGTGAGCCTGCCCTGCGTCAGGGGTGCAGCTCCGTCTCCAGCAGCAGAGTCACAGTGGGGTCTTCAGGAGAGCGCTGCACCTCGACTAAGCACTTCTCACACGCTGGAAGGCACATGTGGAAAAGCCTCACAGGAAAGGGAATAAAAGCCCAGGGCCTGTGTTTCTTCAGTGCTGTTCCTGGTGTGTGTTTTGTTTGGGGTTGACAGCGGGTCTCACCAGGCAGCCAGGCCGGCCTGGAACTCACAGAGCCCCTCCTGCCTCAGCCTCCCCAGTGCTGGAATGCAGGCGCACCCTGCCTCGTCTGGCCGAGCAGCGTCCCGATGTGGGTTTTAGTATGAATTCTCCAGCGATCGCCAGCCAGACACGAACACTGGGGTCACTGCAAGCTGAGGCCTAGAGCTGAAACCCGTTTTCCACGCAAAGCTGCTCCTGAGCACTGAGACGCCTGGTGTCAGGCCGTTTGTGACGCCGGACTGTGCCAGCCGCTGGGCTGTCCCTAAGCACCGGCCACCTCATGAAGGATCGGCTCATCCATACGTAGCTAATAGAAACACCAGAGCGCGGCAGACTCATCGCCTGCTGTAAATTGGGTTATTCCACACGCCACGGACCGCGGTGCTGAGTTTTACTAGCAATGCTTGGCTGGTACCGAACTAGCCGCTCTGATGCTAAAGTTTGTTTTTGGTACTAGGAATCGAACTCAGAACCTGGTGCTTATGCCGCTGAGTAAATCCCAGCCCCAAAGGTGATTTTCATCCTGAAACAACAGGCCTCCCCTAGCTCAATGCCAAAGTGCACGCTAATTCTGATTTTATTTATGGACAGATGTGCTTATGTATTTATCTTCTCAGTGCGGGGTTCGAATCCCGGGAGCTGCCCCCGCCCTGACTCTGTGGTACATTTTCCAGAGCCAGGGGTCTCACTCAGTCACTCAGCTACCCCTCAGGCTGCAACTGAGATCCTCCTGCCTCAGCCTCCCAGAGTGCGGGGGTGACTGGCCTGCGACCCCACGCAGGAATTGACCTCACAGGCGTCTGCCTGGCCAGCGAGTTTGTCCCTTTCCCTGCCATTGAGAGTGGGGTGTAATGACCCCCAGGCCTGCTGAGTTTT
>NW_026947516.1:1162721-1165221 GCF_034190915.1 Cavia porcellus | reverse complement strand
TGTGTTCCACACCTGCCTATCCTTATTTACTGGAAAGCCAGAAGGATTACCGAGGATGAGGATGTGCACGAGGGCAAACCGTGCCTTTCGTTCCTCACTTGGATTCAGGGTCTCGATGTGCTGCTCAGGCTGGTCTGCACCTGGAGATCCTCCTGCCTCAGCCTCCCGAGTTGCCTGGACCACAGTTGTGTGCCACCTCGCCCAGCTCACTGTCCTCTGTCCTTGAGCCCCGAGTCACCCACTGGGCTGTGGAAATGGATGAATCAGGATTCACACATGCCTATACTCCAATGTGCCCGGGAGCACCATGGATCAGTCCACGGGGTGCAATATTACTCAGCGCCGCACATGGTGACACCGGATCATCGCCCCGAGCCACGCCGTGGCCAGCTGGTTTCCTGCCTGCCCGTCATGCCCGCTCTGGGAGGCTGAGGCAGGAAGATCCCTGCCGTGAGCCCGAGGGCAGCCTGGGCCTCACAGTCAGACTCTGCCCCAAAGGATAAAACAGACTCGAGATGGATGTCACCAAACTCCGCAGAGCAGGACCTGAGAGAGACTTGGCCGTGTTTCCTTGAGGCGCAGCTGCCCGGGTCCACCCGCCCCTGGCGCTTTGGTGCAGCTCTGGAGTCTTCTGTCCTCAGTGTTTTCACCAGCAGGGATCAAAAACACGGTGACGGCCACCGCTGTTGGGTGCTGTCCCACAGAAAGGCAGCTGTAAACACCGGACACTGGGTCCTCGTCCACCGGGGTCACCAGACCTGGCCCTGTGCGACTCCGGGCTCCTCCCCGAGGTCACAGTGACCAGTAAACGTCAAGACTTTGAGTCCATTGGGTACACGGAGGCAGCCAGGACAGTGCAGCTAAAGCTGCGTTCCTTTTCACGCCTGTGTAATATTCCACACGTGTACATTTTGCACCCCGCCCCTTGCAGGACCCCCACATTTTCAGAGCTGCGCCCTTGCAGCTTCTCCTCTCCTCCCAAGTGCAAGCTGCTCCCCTGCGTCCCCCAGCTCCTCTTGACGTTGGGTCCCCCCTAGTTCCCCACCGGTCCCCCCCTTCCTCTTCCCCGCCGTGCAGCTGTGCACACCGAACGCCCCTCACTGCCTGTCGCTCCAGGCGGCGTCTGCAGCCCTCAGGTCCGGGCCGAGCAGGAGCGGGGAGAAGAAAGAGCACCGAGCCCACGGCCGCCATCCTCGGAGCTGGAAATCTGGCCAGCAGCTGTGGCCGGGCGACCCCAGCGCGCCCCCCGGCCCCCCGACATTTCATCCCGCGGCCCGCGCTGTAGATGCCCCCCCCCCCCGCTTCGGGCTCATTATGGGAATTTATTTCCCCCTTTGTAGTCGCCCGGCCCCCGGCCGGCCTAATTGTTCCTCGCACGTGTTGTAAATCTGTCCCCCCGTGAGCAGAACAGGACGCCGGGCCCCGCAATTTCCTCTGTCGCCGTGCGGCCGGGCCGGGCGTCGAGCTGACATGAAGCATGCCCCCAGCCCCCACCCGGGCCCGCCAGGCCGCTTTCATTTGGTGCAGGAATTTTTAATATTCAGTCCATAGCCTGCACGTGAGGTCATGCCGGGGTCTCTCGGGGGCGGCCGTCCCGGGGCCTGGCCGGCTGCCCGGGCGGGGGACGCTAATCCCACAGGCGGAGGCCTCCCTGTGCTCCCCTGCAGATCACCCGGGCTGGGGGTGCCAGGGCCACGCGGCCTCACATAGGCACCGCTCCGGCGCCGGGCGTCACGGGGCGAGGTCCCCCCATCGGCGGCCCCGAGCCTGGCCACACCCCGGCTGGCCTCTGTCTGAGGATGAAAGTCTCCGAGCACTGGGTCCAGCACCCCAGAATCCGGGAGGCTGAGACAGCACCATCCTGGGGAACCCAGCAGTGAGACCCAGTCTGGGCTGGGGATGCAGCTCGGGGTACAGTCAGTTCAAAGGGCCTGGGGTCCATCGGAACTCGGAGGCAAAGAGGAGGCCGCCTCAGCCTACTGAGACCTTGGAGGGCTCCAGGCTGCCCTGGTCTCAATCTTCTTGGCTTTCACTGAAACTCAGGTGCAGAGCCCGAGCCGGGGCCCCCTGCACCCCACCCAAGGGGTCCCCCACCCCACCTCCTGCAGCTGCCAGCAAACCGGGCTCCAGGGGCTGAGGGGTCCGGCCCATCATCCTCCAGCGGACGCTCCCCACTCGAGGTCCGGCTCCGCTCTGTCCCTCTCTGATCCTCTGGCCCTGCTCCACCCCGCCCGGCTGGGAAGTGGATTTGGGGGGTCTCCCCGCTCCTCGAATTTGCCCAGGCTGGGCTCGGACTGGAGACCTTCCTGCCTCAGCCTCCGGGATGCACCAGCGCCAGCCAGGCTGTGTCGACCTCCTGGCTGGTGAATCATCCTCTAACCCCAGATGCCACCAGAGCCCGGGTCCAGCGTTCTGCCTCTCTGTCCCTCTGTCTGTCCGTCTCTGAGTCTCTGTGTCTCTGCCTCGGTCAGCTGACGCCATCACCCTGCCTGCTCACAAT
>NW_026947516.1:1145221-1155221 GCF_034190915.1 Cavia porcellus | reverse complement strand
GTGCCCCTTGATACCAAATCCCCCCCGGCCCTTTAAAAACCACCAGAGTCCTGAGTAGGTATAGAAGGGCAAGATAATTTTCAGTTGTCTAACCCAACTTGTCACAGTTTGGGACACAATAGTGTGAACTGGGTTCATGCGTGTGTCAGAGAACAAATGCACATGGACCTCAAAGCGGAAGTGGAGTACTATGCAGCCATGAAAAGGACACACTTGGGTCATTGGTAACAAAGACGTTTCACTTGGACCAGAATGTGAGGGCAGCAAATCAGAAACAAGGGTCGGCACCTCCAGGCTCTATTTCTTCAGAAACGTCGGGACCACGATTGATGTCAGAGCCCTCAGTGCCTCCGGAGCCCCGGGTGCCCTGCAGCAGTGACCCACAGAACAGTAATGAAATGGTGACCGTGAGGGTCACGCGGCCAGTGCGGCCCCCACAGGGTCCCGGCCGCCTCCATCACCCTGGCAGCAGCCGCACGGGCCAGGTCCCCACCTGTGACCTGGCTGCTAATTTGAAGGGGGGACCTCTGGTCTCCCTGCTCCCCAGGTTCACCGAGGTTCCCGTGTCTCCTACGCTCCTGCTGAAAGCCGACCCCCTGGATTTTCTATTTTGGACGGAGTCTCCGAATCGACCATCTGAGCTGGGCGCGGTGGCGCACGCCTGTCATCCCAGCATTCACTGGGAGGCTGAGGCAGGAGGATCCCTGTGAGTTCGAGGCCGGCCTGAGCTGCGCAGCGAGACTCTGTCTGTCCTGAACAGGCCGGGCTGGACCCTGAGACTGTCCTGCCTCAGCCTCCGTGTCTGCACAGAGGCCGCTCTGTCCCTGTCCGCGGGCCGGTGGAGGCAGCCGGGTGGCCCAGCGCGTTCAGTGTCCCCGAGTCCGCCCGGCTTTGTGTCCGTGTCTTTCGGGGGGCCGCCCCCGCCCCCCGCCCCTGCGAGTCCTTCACGATCCGGCTTCTGCTAATTGCCGGCCGGCCGGCCGGGCCTTGTTAGTTTTAATTTACAGCAGCCGCTTCCTGACGGCCTCGCGCGTTATAAATTATGCAGGCGGCGGCCGCGGCTGATGAGAAGGACCTAATTAGCCGCCCTGAAGTGCCGGGAGGGAGCGGCGGGGGCTGGCCTGAGCCCCCGAGCCGGGAGGGCGCGGCGGCCTGGGCTTTGTGTCCCGGCCGGGCCAGGCGGGGGCTGGGGGCAGCCGTGGCCAGAGCGGGGGCCAGCGGGGGACGGGACGGAGGTGCGGAGCCGGGCAGGGCGGGCCGGGGAAATCGGGGCACCGCCCGGCTCATCTGCACACCGGCTGTCATGAAGTCACTCTGTTACCCACGCTGGGCTGTGTCATGACCCTCCCGCCTCAGCCTCCCGAGCGCTGGCTCCTGCTCCCCTGCAGGACCCAGTTCTGCCTCCCACATGCAGTGTGGACAGAGCCCGGCCCTCGGCGCCCTGATCCTGTAGGGGAAACCGAGGCCGCCGGCGAGGCTGGGGGACGGGGAGAGAGGAGCCGGCTCCCGGGCCCGGGAGGCTGAGGCAGGACGATCCCGGCTGGGGCAGCCCGGGGACCGGTGAGGGCGGAGTCCAGGTCCACAGCAAGCGAGGAGCCGTGTGAGTGCTGGGTTCAGGGCTCAGGGCCACGTACACACACATGTACACATAAATGTACACACACGTGTACACACACGCACACACAAATATACACACACATGTACACACACATACACACATGTACAAATCCATGCACACATGCATTGCCCACGAGGGGTCCCCGGAACCACCTGCTCCTCGGGGCACCCCAGGCTCTGCTCTCGCTCTCGGGACGGGGTCCCCCATTATGTCCCCGCGTGTCAGGGACGGGGACCCTCCTGCCTCGGCCTCCCAGAGCGGTTCTGAGCCGTCGCCTGCTGCCTGGGCCTCCCCGAAACCAGAGGAAGAGGGGGTGCGGGCAGCCCGAGCCCAGCCGAGGTTGCTAACGCCCGGCCCGGCCGCCGGCCGCCGGCTGCACCCCAGGAACACAGGGGTGACCTTGCCCGGCCTCGTTATCTCCCCCTGCGTTGCTGAGCAGACGCTCGGTCTGGCTGCATTTTCACAGAGAACCCGAATCCCGGCCAGGACTTTCTCAGCCTGGCAGTGACCCCGACCCAAGGCCCACCCGGCTCCAGCGGCCACCTCTGTCCCTGCCACACCACTGCTCCAGTCTCAACAAAAGCAAATTAAAGTCTGTCCTGCAGCCGGGCGAGGACACACACCCCATCATCCCAGCACTCGGGAGGCTGAGGCAGGAGGATCGCCTGGAGTTCCAGGCCGGCCTGGGTGGCAGGGTGAGCTCAAGGCCGGCCTGGACTGCACGGCGAGAGTCCGTCTCAAAAAGCATCTGGGAGCCCGGGAGAGGGAGGAGGCAGACCCAGCCAAGGGCAGGGAATGAGCCGACAGGTCGTGAAGTCGCTTTATTATCACATCAAGGCTAGCGAGGACACAAACGGCCGTCCTTGAGCGGCAGGGAACTAGGGCCAGGGCTGGGCAGCTGGGGCCCGCGTGGTCAGTTTTCTGTCTCAGTACGGTACCTGCACCCATGTCCGTGTTTAAATACCTCTGGTAAGCCCGGCCCTCGGGAGGCTGAGGCAGGAGGGTCACCACGCGGTCAAGCTCGGCCTGGACTCCCCGCGAGGGTCTCAAAAACTCAAACCAACAGAATCGCTGCTGTCCTCAATTCCCAATTCTGTCTGCGCAGCCTCAAAATTACATTTCAGAGGCCGGCGCGTTGCGGGACTTGGAATAATTATTCCATGACAAATCAGAGATCACGCACGGCGCGGGGTGTTTGGGGTTCTGGGGTGCAGCGGGGAGAGACGTGAGCGGGAGGTGCAGGGAAAGCACGGGCGGCTTCGGGGTCAGCCAAACAAACGAGTCGGCGCGTCCCCCTGCAGGCCGAGGACGCGATTGACCACCAGTGCTGCTGACCGCTCGCCGGCGAGGACCGAGTCCAGCCGGCCCTCTGTGCTGCTCGGCTCTGCAGAGCCCCGTGCCCTCGAACTCCTACGCATCCCGGGCCGGCCTGGAACATGCGGAGATCCTCCCGCCTCAGCCTCCCGAGCCAGCGCGGGGTCCACCGGCGTGGCCTCCGTGTCCAGCTCACGGGCTGCCCTGGGAAGCGTCCCCCGGCACGGGCCTCGCCGGAGCCCTGCTGGGCCGGAGCAGGTGCCCGTCTGGGGCGCCCGGCCGCAAAGGCCTTGTAAAAAATAAACACTCGCCCAAAACGCTTGTAAAAAACACTTGTAAAATCAGCGCGCGCGCTCCCGGCCGGGAATGTCCAGGCCACACCGAGCGGCCACCGCGGCCGCCGCCTGCCGCACGCTCTGCTCAGAGCCGTCTGCAGGACCAACCGAGGGCTCCAGGTTCCGGCCGCCCCACCGCTCAAAAAGCCTCGCAACTGTACAGGCGTCGTGTCCCTCTGTGTCCCTCTGTGTCCCTCTGTGTCCCTTTATTAATATCTCCCACCCTGCGGGGCTGCCTGGGCCTGGAAGATGAACAAACCCGGCTCCCCTGTTCCAAGGGGTGCAGACTGCTGTGCCCAGCGCCCGGGAGGCTGAGGCAGGAGGATCTCGAGTCCAAACTCAGCTCGGACAGCTTCACGGCAGAGCCAGACCTCGTCTCGAAGTAAAGAATTTTTTTTTTTTTTAAGAAAAAGAGCCGGGGAGCCGGGGGTGGCGGTGCCAGCCTGTGATCCCACCCGGGAGGCTGAGGCAGGAGGGTCCTCGGGATTCTGGGCTGCACTGGGAGCTCCAGGCCGGCCTGCAGCACGTGGTGAGACCCTGCCTCAAAGAGAGAGAAGAAATTAAATGAATAAAGGCAGCTCAGGCTCAGCACTGAACCCCTAAAATCGCCGTGGACTGAGGGGGTCCCGGCCGGCCTCCGCCCCTTTGAGCCGGGAAGCGTCTCCTCTTAGCGGTGCCGGGCTGCCCTCCGCAGGGTCACGGCTCTCGCTGCCCTGTTCCCCGCCCTCACCGCAGGGACCCCGCAGGGCTGTTTCTATTTCCGGCTGTTCTGTCTGGTAATACAGGGCTTCACCAAGGAGCCCCGGCTGGGTCGAGTCCTCGGCGGCCTGGAGCTTTTTAATAGTCACTCAATTTCTTTTTCTGTCTGTCTGAGCCAGGGTCTGGCTGTGCCGTTGAGGCCGGTCCTGAGCTCACTTGCAGCCCAGGCTGGTCTCAAACTCAGCGTCCTCCTGCCTCAGCCTCCTGAGTGAGTGGTGGGGGGTGACAGGCGTGCGCCCCACGATCGGTTATTCACTCAATTTCTGCTCTGGACATCGAGGGGGCCGCAGCCCTGTGGGCCTTGGTGGGGTTCGGGGTGGCGGGGAGGCCGGTTCTGCCTGTGACTCCCGGCACCCAGAGATCGAGCCCACGCTGATAAAGCAGAGGTGCATGGCGGCCAGGGAGTCTCAGGGTGTGATGTGTTTTCGGGGCACTGTCAGCCGGGCCGGTGATTTATAGACACGGCTGGTGGCAGCAGCATCGCCTGGCCGAGCTCATGCGGCCCCCTGCGGGAAGCCGGGCACCAGGAGGAGCCCTGCACCCCCACAGCTCAGCCCATGCACGGGGCCCTGCGGGTTTGGGGCGCCCCCAGAGCAGGCCCTGCACCCCAATGTGGGCTGGGTCCCCTCCCACACTATGACCTCCGGGCATCTGTCCTCCCCGGGGCCCGCTCTCCTGCCTTCCCGTGAATGGGCCCTGTCTGTCTTGTTTGACTTTTAATCATTATTATTATTTCTCAAGGTTTTCCGAGATGTTGGATGCAGCGATTTGTCTTGCACAGAAAAATAAACAAATCAATCAATCAGTCAATCAATCAATCACCCGTGACCCCGAGGTGACCACCCGCCGGCCCAGGATCGTGGAGCTCCTCCTGGGTCCCAATGGACTCGTTCCTCTGGGGGATCCCGCTGTGCCGGCCGGTCCCTGCCGGGTCCCTGTCCAGGTCCCAAGGCCCAGGGTCACCCACACCTGCCCTGGCGTCCTCCAGGTCTTCACAGTAGGCTGAGGCAGGCCGATTGCTTCGCCCCAGACCGCACTCTGCAGGCCGGGCTGAGCCCCCGGCTGCACCCCAGGGCCGCTCCCTGGCTTCCCACAGGGCAGGGGTGCAGGGCACGAGCTGCCCGGACCCGGGGCCGGGGATCAGGGCCTTCCGGGCTCCTCCGGGCCCAGTGGGAGGCACACAGGGCAGCCCAGGCTGGTCTCGAACTCACAGAGATCCTCCTGCCTCAGCCTCCCGCATGAGTGCTGGGATGACAGGCGTGCACCACTGTGCCCGGCTACGTATATTATTTATAAGTATCTGTATTTGTGACTATAGATATGTATTTATGAAGTGTAAATATATCTACTTTTAAGTATAAACATGTTAATATGCATTTTTATAAGTGTACAGAGATCGTAAAAATATTTTTCAGGTATCTTGCAGTACAATGGTATCAGTGTCAAAGCAGTCACGTATCTATTTAAAAGCGTGCACGTGAAAAGCTCGTGAATTATCAGCAGATGTGTAAAGTGCTCGTAGCCATCGGTGGTATTTTCTGAGTACTGAGTGGCTGGGTACAAATTGTTTGTCAGTCACATATCACGTACATCACTGTGTACACTACGGGTCACAAAGTATCCGCGTGTGTCTGTTTCTGAGTCTCGGCAGTCACTGGACACCGTCCACGTCGTGCACTGCACGCACTGCCCGTAGCTGACGGGTGCAGAGGGAACCCAGAAACTCGGGGCACAGCAGCCCCGGCAGCGTCAGGGCTTCGTCAGGCAGCTGCAGGTGCTGGGGCCCCGGGGCACCCCGAGACCGGACCCGTCTCTGCTGCAGAGGACGAGATGTTGTCCCCTGACCCGGCTCCCGGGACCCCGCGGAGAGGCCCCGCTGTGTGTCCGCTTCTGTCCCCTAAAGTGGGCCCCCCTCCGTGGGCACGGACAGCCGGTGCCCACCAGCAAACCAAACAGCACAAAAAGACGAAAAAGTCCCCGAACGTGCGAACCCCGCGGGGCCAGGCAGCGGCCTCCTGGGGTACCGGGGTGACGGTTTGGGCCGCGGGGGGACCCGCAGCAGCCAGCGGGGCAGGGAAATCCCACAGGGGGACCCCGAGGGCGCGGGGCACACCGGGGTCCCGCAGACACCACAGCTGGAGCTGCTCACACCCCCGAACCCCACCAGGACCCCAACCCCGACCCGAACCCCAAGCCCCACCCCAACCCTGACCGCACCCCGGATTCTGCGTCCATCCCTAAAGGAGCCCCTGACGGTGACCCTGGCATAAACCCCGGGCTGAACCTCACCCGCACCCGAGCCCTAAATTCAACCTGGACCCCAAAACCCTAACCGTGACCCTAAATCCTAAACCAAAATGCTACCTACGATCGCTAAACTCTAACCCTAAGCCAACCCGAGCCCGAATGCTGAGCCGTAACCCTAAATCTTAAATCTAACCTCTCACCCTGACCCCCAACCCCTGACCCCTGATCCCTGACCTCTGACCCTGAACCCTAACTCTGAACCCTGCCACCCCCCACACACCACCCCCTCCTCACCCCGGCCACACCCCGAGTCTTCTGCCACCCTGGGGGGCCCCAGCCCTCATCACCCCGTCAGGACCGCAGATTCTGCACCCCGGGACCCTGCCCGAGCGCCCCCCAAGGCCAGCGGGGGCCCCGCTTCCCACACGGGGACCCCAACAGGCAGCCGGGCGGCAGCAGGCGGACCTCAGGCTGGACCCCAAGCCCAGCCCGAACCCTAAAGCCGCAAAGCCCCAGCTATGGCCGACCCCCCTCGGTCTCCCTGCACACGGGGACCCCACAGCGCACCCCAACGCGGGGCCTGGGCACCCCGGAAGCCGCTTCACTGTGTGGGCCTCAGAGCCGAAGAGACTAACATCTTTTTGTGTGTTTGTGTGTTTGTGGGTGTGTTTTCTGCCTTCCTGGGTCGGGGTCACCCTCTGCAGTGCAGGCTGCTCTCGGCCACGCGGAGACCCTCCTGCCTCAGCCTCCCCGTGAGCGCCGGCGGCCAGCAAACATCTCAGCCCGAGCTGCCGCCCTCTTCATTTCCGAGCGGGACCCGGGGTGCCCCTCCCTGAGCCCCTCACTTTAGTTTGCACTCTGAGACGGGGTCTCGGGGTCCCCCGAGTCACCCCAGCTGGACTTGAACTTGCGATCCTCCTGCCTGGGTGTTTGTTTTTTTTTAATAAGTGAAAATTGCTAATTTTTCCCCTTCGGCGGCCGCCAGGGAAGAGCGATTGTTACCTCGCGAGGCGGAACTGGAGCCCCGGTGACCTCAAAACCCAACCCGCAGCTTCCAAGCGAAATAATTGCGGAGTCCGTGTTGCTCCCAGCGGCCCTCCGTGTGTTAAAGGACACAAACCGAGGCGTGGACGGAGATTTGCCGCATTATTAACTCTGCTCCTGTGCAGACGCAGGACGCGGGACCGCGTGTGGGGTCACACTGCACCTCTGGGGGCTGCACCCCGCGCCCTGAACCCCCTCGTCCTGAAATCCACCGCCATCTAAGCGCAGCCGTGGAAAATCATCACCCTCAGCAATTTGTAAAACCAGCTCTCATCCCGGGAAGCGAACCCCGGGGAAAAGGTACCCCGAGATGCTGCTCCCGGGGTGCTGGCTGCTCCCCCAACCCGCTCGGGCTCACTGGGGCCCGGGGCGGATCGTCACAGCTGCTGGCTCCCTGTGGGTGTGACCACAAGGGGCAAAAGCTGGTGGCCTGGTCGGCGCCCGGCTGCTGGGTGTCAGCGCCCACCGGGCCGTGAGATGTCCAGGCGGCCGGCGGGCGTCCGGGCTGCCCCGTGTCCACGGCGGTCAGGTCCTGCGTGCTGGGTTTGCATCCTGGAGCTGTCAGCGTGGAAATGTTTCCTCTGTCTCCAGAGAGCTGCCAAGGTCCCGGGAGGCAGAAATCCTAGTTTTTGTGCTTAAAAAATAAAACCAGCACAAAAAGTGGGTCACTGCACAAAACTCGGACTGCTTTGGTCATGATCCTGCTGATACGTTTTCTTTAAGAGAAAGTGATTTTGAAAACAAATTAAATCAAATTAAAAACAGCTCACGTGAGCCAGGGGTGCTGGACCCAGTCGCTCGCCCCAGCACCCCGGAGGCTGAGGCGGGAAGGTCTCCAGCCGGAGCCCGACCCGGGCTACTGCGCGATGAGCTGGGGCCGGAGCAGACACAGGACCGAAAGCAGCCGGGGCCTGGAGCAAAGCAGAATGCTGGTTCCCAACCCGGTGACGGCCGCTGCCGAGCGCCATCCTGCAGAAAGGCAGCTGCAAACACAGGACGCCGGTCCCCGTCCACCTCGGTCCCCGGAGCTGGCCCCGAGCGACTCCCGGGTTCTTAGAAATATCACTGACCGGTGCGCCTCCCTTCGGGCCGGGGTGTCCCCGCTGGACGACTCCTGCCCCCCACTATTGAGCCCCGTCCGAGGAGGCCTAGCTGCGGTGAGCTAACCAAAGACAGGAAATGCAAAAGATTTTCTCTTTCCTGCAGGCAAAGCCAGCGGCCTCCCCGCAGCACGTGGCCGCGGTCAGAGGGCAGTAATTAGATGTCAGGCTTGACAGATTAAAATTATGAAATTTAAAATCGCCGCGCAGCGCTCTGTCACTGTCAAGTCAGACGGCGGGCGAGGCGGGCTGAATGGGGTGCACGCGGCCGGGTTTGGATTTCCAGCCACGGACGGGGGACATGGAGACCCCCACCCCGCTGGATTCAAGCGGCTGCTCGGTCCTTAGTCACAGCCCCGGGATGGAAGCCGGGTCACCAGGGCTTGCTGGGTTGCTGAGTGGCCCAGGCTGTGCCGGGACGGGTGATCCTCCTGCCTCAGCCTCCTGAGGGCTGGGAAGACAGGCCGGGCCACTGCGCGTCTGGCCTACTTTGTAACCTTCTTGTTTTTGTTGTTTGGGGCAGGGTCTCGCTGTGCAGCTCAGGCTGGCCTTACACGCACTATACGGCCCAGGCTGATCTCGAAGAGGAGATCGTCCTGCCTCAGCCTCCCCTTGTAGCTGGGCTGACAGGCGAGCGCCTCCCACGCCGGCTCACATCTGAGGTTCACACGGACCTTTGCTAGTGCGTGATCTCTCCTGCCATTATTCTCTCTCGACGTGACGGTGGAAGTTGGGATCTGGAACTTTCTTCCAGTGTTGAGACCAGCCAGGCTCCATCAGGTGGAGGTGCCCGCCTGTCCTCCTGGCTTTCTGGGCAGCTTAGTGATTTAGCCAGAACGTATGTCAAAATAAAAAATGTCTGTGTCTGGGAACAGAGCACGTGCAAAGGCCCTGGGCTCCGTCTTTGGGATGCACAGTAATTCAGGGGCACCGGGAAGGTCGGGTTGTGAAGACCCGCACTGAGGGGCTCCTCTCACCTGGCAAAGCTCACCCCTGCACCGTGCGAGGAGCAGCTCCCAGGCTGCTGCCCTGGGCCGGGCCAGTCTCCCCTCCTGTTCTGGGGGACACAGGTGTGTCCCACGGGGCCGGACAGCTGCACTGGACCTGTGACCCAGCTGCTCCCGGGGGAGAAGCAACGGCGACGTGGACCTCGGGAAGGAGGCAGAGAAGCCGGGTCACCCCAGTACTCTGGGAGGCTGAGGCAGGAGGGTCCCAAAGGGGCGCCCAGGCTGGGCATTAAGGGACTTATTGAGACCCTGCACAAAAATACAAATAAAAAGCAGGGCAGAGAGCAGAGCTCAGTGTGAGGTCCTGGGTTCGATTCCCAGTGTTGCAAAAATGGGTGTGGATAGATAGATAGGGGTGATCACAGATAGACAAATGATGGATAGATGATAGATAAATAGCGGATAAATAGAGAGACACAGAGGATTGCTGACACATACACAGAGAGGTGATAGAGGGCACATAGAGAGATATAATGAACTGATGATAGATAGATGGATGGATAGACACACAGACAGATAGATTTAATTTTAAAAAGCTCGGGGGTGCAGATTCATGGGAAGGTCCTAGGGCCACCC
>NW_026947516.1:1100221-1140221 GCF_034190915.1 Cavia porcellus | reverse complement strand
CCTCGGGAGCCGCGGGCGTCAGCCTGAGGCGGGGTGCAGCTCCCGAGCCCCACAACCCACTGTCAGTATTAAGAGGGGCCGCATGCAGGGGTCCCCTTGCTGGCCACGGGGCTCCTGACGCTCTGAAGCCGAGAGCCCCCAAACAGGACAGGGGTGACGGCCAGACCCTGCCGAGGAGGTGACTAAAATATCCACACTGCAGTCTAAGGTGCGCTGCCAGAATCCCCCAAATCCCCCCTCGCTGTGGCCTCTGCAATTTGTTGTCCAGCTCCTGCTGTCCTGTGCACCTATGAGTCTCGAGGGCGGTCATCCAAGCTGCCCCCTCTGGAGGCCAAAATGCAATCATGAGCCAATGTCTGGAACGGGGAGTTCTGGTCCCCAGCTCCTGCGTTCTCTGTCTGCTTCCCGGGCACCATGATGGGAGCGTCTCTCCTCCCCACACCGTCCACCATGATGCTCCTGCCTGGAGCAGCCGGCCATGGACTGCACCCTCTGCACCCCTGAGCCACACTGAGCTCCCTCTTTAAGCTGTGTTCTGGTCCCCGGCTCCTCCCTTCTCTCCCTGCTTCCCGGCCACCATGATGGGAGCGTCTCTCCTCCCCACACCGTCCACCATGATGCTCCCGCCTTGGAGCAGCCGGCCATGGACTGCACCCTCTGCACCCCTGAGCCACACTGAGCTCCCTCTTTAAGCTGTGTTCTGGTCCCCGGCTCCTCCCTTCTCTCCCTGCTTCCCGGCCACCATGATGGGAGCGTCTCTCCTCCCCACACCGTCCACCATGATGCTCCCGCCCTGGAGCAGCCGGCCATGGACTGCACCCTCTGCACCCCTGAGCCACACTGAGCTCCCTCTTTAAGCTGTGTTCTGGTCCCCGGCTCCTCCCTTCTCTCCCTGCTTCCCGGCCACCATGACGGGAGCCTCTCTCCTCCCCACACCGTCCACCATGATGCTCCCGCCTTGGAGCAGCCGGCCATGGACTGCACCCTCTGCACCCCTGAGCCACACTGAGCTCCCTCTTTAAGCTGTGTTCTGGTCCCCGGCTCCTCCCTTCTCTCCCTGCTTCCCGGCCACCATGATGTGGGCGTCTCTCCTCCCCACACCGTCCACCATGATGCTCCCGCCCTGGAGCAGCCGGCCATGGACTGCACCCTCTGCACCCCTGAGCCACACTGAGCTCCCTCTTTAAGCTGTGTTCTGGTCCCCGGCTCCTCCCTTCTCTCCCTGCTTCCCGGCCACCATGATGGGAGCCTCTCTCCTCCCCACACCGTCCACCATGATGCTCCCGCCTTGGAGCAGCCGGCCATGGACTGCACCCTCTGCACCCCTGAGCCACACTGAGCTCCCTCTTTAAGCTGTGTTCTGGTCCCCGGCTCCTCCCTTCTCTCCCTGCTTCCCGGCCACCATGATGTGGGCGTCTCTCCTCCCCACACCGTCCACCATGATGCTCCCGCCTTGGAGCAGCCGGCCATGGACTGCACCCTCTGCACCCCTGAGCCACATTACACCCCCTTCTCTTTTAAATTGTGGGTGTCAGGTGTTGTGTCTCCCTGATAGCACAGTAAGATAGTCCCCAAACACTGCATGGTCTGGTATCAGCACTAAATTTCTTCACGTACGTTCAAGAAAAGACCATTTCTTCTTGTGCTGGTCAAAGCCCATCTCCTCGTCAGGCTCTGGCTCAGCAAGGTACGCGCAGGAGCCCTAATCCCTGCCCTGAACCCGCATCCTCATACCATGAGCCGGCTTCTTATTCAGGGCTACAAAACTCCATCTTTAGGATGTGGGGAACACTCTGAGTCTCCCCCACCCAAAATGCTGGAAACCAGAAGTGTTCCCAAGCTAGGAATTATTAATGTTGGGGGAGAGCGGTGCTGGGCCTGGAACTCAGGACTTTGTGCTTTCCAAGCTGTGACACTGAGCTAGATCCCAGTTCCTGAGCTGGGAATTATTTTGGAGTTTGGAATGTTTGCAAACACATAAATGAGATGCCGGGGGGGGGGTGTACTCAAGTCTAAATAGCAGATTGATTGAAATCTTATGCCATCTTGTGCATACAGACTGAAGTTAATTTTGTGCAATATTTTTTCCTGAAAGCTTGGAACTGAACCATATTCTTCTTTTAGGGTTGATTTTGACGCAGGAGCTGTCACTAAGTTACCTCCGGTGGGCTCAGAACTGGGATCCTCCTGCCTCAGCCTCCTAGGGCGCAGGGCTGACGGGACGCACCATGACCCCTGGCTAAAATTATGCAGGGTTTTCAGAGCCCCTGCATTTCTGTGCCGGCCACAGAGGAAGTGCAGGGTGGCATTTCCCCGTCCAGGCGCCGTATTGATACTCAGATGGGCTTTGGAGCACTTCAGACGGAGACCATGCAGTCAGCGAGGGCCCAGCCAGCGTCTCAGAGTCCACCGCAGCAGAGGCCACCTCAATGTGGCAGAGACACCCTCCTCTGCACCTGGCAGGGCTGGGCACGCTGGTACAATGGGCACTGTCCACCTTTACAGAGGTGGTGGCCCCCAGCACCCGCACCCCTGAGCCTGCCCAGCTGCTTTGGGTCCACGGTGCACGCCTGTCCGCTGCAGGAGGGCCGTGCACAGCTCCACTGTGGTGGCTCAGGCAGGAGGAAAAGCAAGCCCAGGCCTCTGCTCTCCAAAACCCCCAGGGGTCCCCCACGCCCTGCCCTTGGGGGACCCCAGGTCAGCCCTGCAGCAGCACCTCGGCCTGCACCGCTGCAGCAGGAACAGGCCGCTGGGTTTCCCGGGAAGATGGTGGAGGAGGCGGAGGTCCGGGCCGCAGCTCAGCGTGCATCTGGGCCTGGGGCAGCTGGAGCCCGCGCCCCGCCCGCCTGCAGCTCCGTCGGGGTCCCCAATAAAACAGCAGACACGGAGATTTCACGAGCTGACGGGGATTTCAGTTCAAAGGCAGTCGTGAAGCCGGGCCAGCTGCCTTTATGAAGGGGACTTAGCTGAGGGGATTTGCAGCCCCTCCGCTTAGCTTTTACAAGCCCGGCGCTGCACCGCACCTCAGGCCTCTCCTCTGCAGGCAAAGCTTCCTTGGTTTCTGGCCTCCTTGGCTGGGGAGATCCCCGTAGCTGCAGCTGGGAAAGGTCCCCTCGGCCGGCGGGGTTGGCTGGAGGTGCAGCACGTGCACCAATCTGCAGCCCGAGCCCCACGCACCCATTGCTAGAGTTGGGGCGCTAAGGGTCATCTGAAGGCCCGGATGTTAAACGCTTGGTCCTCCACGGTGCTGTGATTGGCAGGTGGTGCAGCCTCTAGGAGGTGGAGCCTGGTGGGAGGAAGTGAGGTCACGGCAGGAAGTGACGTCTGGCAGGAAGTGGCGTCACGACAGGAAGTGAGGTCACGGGAGGCGTGGCCTAGCGAGGGTATATCAGTCGTCCCCTAGCGTCCATGTTTCTTTCTCAGTCAGGGAGGCGTGAGCTGCGCTTCTGTGATGTTTGTACCTTCCCAGAGCGGTGCCGTGGACTCAGACCCCCGAATCCACGAGACAACATAAACCCTTCCAGCCTATAAATGAATCCTCGTGGACTCCCGTTACAGTGACGGGAAATGGAGGCGCACGGCCTCATGGGGTGCCCCCTCTGTGCGCCCCTCGGTCAGCGGAGAGACGGACCCTGCATCGGTCTCTCGCTCATGATGGAGCTGAATTATCAGAGGCTGCGTGACTGCGTCAGGAAGAGGGATTTGCGTGGGCTCGGGATGCCGGGCCGGAGTGCCCGGACCCACGGAGACTCAGCACGCCGTGTGGTGAGGGGAGATGTGCGTGTCCGCTGCTCGGTGTCCTTCTTCCTGCAAAGCCACCTGGATGCGATGGTGGCGGCTGCGTCCTCAGCACCTCGTCAGGCCCGGATGAATCGTGTGCACCCTGGAGAAGCCAGGTCCGAACCCCAAAAGCTGTGAGCGTGCGGGCTTTTGAGGGACTCCAAGGCCACGGACAGGAGGATTCCGAGACGGGCAGGTGACTCTGGTGACTCCCTTTCCAGAGGAAGATCCGAACCCAGAAGAAAAACACGGGTTTGATACTACGGCCAGCGCCCAACAGGACACACAAGTGGCCCCCCAAAGCCGGCAGAAAGGAGCATGCAGAAAAGCGGGTCCCCCGGAGGAGCCCTGGCGGAACACAGCCCTGCGGTGACCGGGGTTCACCCAGGAGGCCTGCCCCAGACTTGGGGCTCCTGCACCTGCCTTGCATCTGGTGGCCTGGGTGCTGGTGGTCACAGCCGTGGTAGGACCGCGTTCCCCGCTTACTCTGATGTCCAGGCAGCTTTTCTGTCCACGCAGAGACCGTCGGTGCGGCCACCCACTCTGTGCTTGCATGCTGGACCGGGCAGCCGGGAGGCAGAGCTCACCCCGCACCCGGGCAGCCCCGACCCCGACGACACCTGTCCGTGCTTCCTACCGCCACGGGGGCCCGCGGCCCTGGGGAGAACAAAAAAAATAAAAGAATCAAACAAGGTCTCACTTCATTAGAGGAGGGTCAGGTTGGGGCGTCAGCCTGCAATAAAGAAATTAGCAACACCAGAAAGTGCAATTCCGTGGGAACCCCGCAAACGAAGACGATCTAAAGTGACAAGATCCAATTAAATTTAATTACCCGAGCTGTATTTTCATTTTAACTGACACGTTTTATTAAGGACTGTGCCGCGCACCAGCTACACACCCGGACCAAATTGCATCCCGGTAATACAGTTAGTGTATGCAAAAGCCCCGCGATCTAATTTTCTGAAACCAAATTAGAGTCCGGGTGTTGGGTGGGGTTTTTTCTTTCTGTTTTTTGTGAGAGGTTTTCTTTGTTTGGGGCTCTGAGACGATATCCGAGGTACGGGCCTGTCTCGGATGGTCCTTTGCGGAAAAGGGGGTGCCCCGGCACGTCTCCCCTCTGTCAAACTCAGCCCAGAGGAAGAGAGAGAACCTCGTGCGTCCCCCCTCCTGCTTCGGGATCCCACATGGGTGCGGTTTCATGGGGAGCAGAGTCACACAGAAGGGAAACTGAGTCTGCTCGCACAAGAGAACGGGGGAGGTCGCAGATTCGGTGATGCTGTGGCTGTGACAGGAGCCTGGGGCTCAGCGGTGCTGCCAGGGCAACACGAGGATCGTTCCCCACATCGGGGATGTGGGACCCCTCACCCTGGCCCAGCATGGGTCCCAGCCGCCGTGACCCTGTAGTGCATCCAGCTTCCCCGGGAGACCAGCTCGGTGTGCTCCCGAGGCACACGCTCGGTATCACCCGGAGAGTCATGGCCAACCCGGCCAACGGGAAATCTGCAGGACCCACGCAGGCCCATGTCACACACGCACCTGGAAATCACGCACCATGGCTCCAGTGGAACTGGGCCGGGCAGAGGACACCCAGGGCTTCCTGTGACCGGGGCCTGCTCTGAGTCCACAGATAGCTGCTGTGTGGGTTTCACAGACTCTTACGAAACGCCACAACCTAGGTGGTGGGAACAGCAAACATCCATCCTCTCTGCCTGGCAGAGCGGGAGTCTGGGGCTGGAGTGTCCTAGGGCGGTGTCTGCTCCCCAGGCTGAAGGGGAGACCCTCCCGCCTCTGCCTCCACCCGGGGGTCCAGATGGCCCTTGGGTGCGGCCCCATCCCTCCAGGCTCTGACTGTCTTCACATGGCTTCTGCTCTGTGCCCGGGTCCCCTCTTCTGTCACAAGGCCACCACCTTTGCCTCAGGATGGCTCATTGCTAGACCCGAGGTGTACTGCACCCTGAGTCTTATTTCCAGGGAAACGCCCACTCCGTTCCCAGATCTCAGGGGGACACAGGCAGCTGCTAGGGGATGCATTTGACCCGCTCCCTGTGGTGACGCCACAGAGCATGGGCTTCCCTTCTCCACACCTCTGAGTCAGTCACCGGCCCACAGACCAAAGAGAGCAGCCAGCAAGAGCAGCTGTCCAGCACGGAGTCTGCGGCTGTCCATGAATATCAGGGGCAGCAGAGCCTCTGAGGTCATTCTCATTTGGACCCAGGTGGACACCGTATTAGCGCCAGGTGTGGTGACGCAAGACACCTGCTCCATGCACGTGAACACCCCAGGCACAGGTGCTGTGGGCCCCATTCTGTGTGTTTGCAAGATGAGACACAGACAAGTCCAGGAACGTCCAGAAAACAGACACAGCCATTGTCACAAGTTCACGCCCAGGAGTCAGAGGCTCATGGTTTGCACAATACCTACAACCTCACAAACCCGACAACTAATTTCTAATCACAGCTGAGTGGATCCTGGCTTTATGTTGTATTTGTTGCTTTCCATGTCACTAGGAAAAGCTCTTTCCTCCTCCACACCCGTCCACCATGATGCTCCTGCCTTGGAGCAGCCGGCCATGGACTGCACCGTCTGCACCCCTGAGCCACACTGAGCTCCCTCTTTAAGCTGTGTTCTGGTCCCCGGCTCCTCCCTTCTCTCCCTGCTTCCCGGCCACCATGACGGGAGCGTCTCTCCTCCCCACACCGTCCACCATGATGCTCCCGCCCTGGAGCAGCCAGCCATGGACTGCACCCTCTGCACCCCTGAGCCACACTGAACTCCCCTCTTTAAGCTGTGTTCTGGTCCCCGGCTCCTCCCTTCTCTCCCTGCTTCCCGGCCACCATGATGGGAGCGTCTCTCCTCCCCACACCGTCCACCATGACGCTCCCGCCTTGGAGCAGCCGGCCATGGACTGCACCCTCTGCACCCCTGAGCCACACTGAGCTCCCCCTTTAAGCTGTGTTCTGGTCCCCGGCTCCTCCCTTCTCTCCCTGCTTCCCGGCCACCATGATGGGAGCGTCTCTCCTCCCCACACCGTCCACCATGATGCTCCCGCCTTGGAGCAGCCGGCCATGGACTGCACCCTCTGCACCCCTGAGCCACACTGAGCTCCCTCTTTAAGCTGTGTTCTGGTCCCCGGCTCCTCCCTTCTCTCCCTGCTTCCCGGCCACCATGACGGGAGCGTCTCTCCTCCCCACACCGTCCACCATGATGCTCCCGCCCTGGAGCAGCCAGCCATGGACTGCACCCTCTGCACCCCTGAGCCACACTGAGCTCCCTCTTTAAGCTGTGTTCTGGTCCCCGGCTCCTCCCTTCTCTCCCTGCTTCCTGGCCACCATAACGGGAGCGTCTTTCCTCCCCACACCGTCCACCATGACGCTCCCCCCTTGGAGCAGCCGGCCATGGACTGCACCCTCTGCACCCCTGAGCCACACTGAGCTCCCTCTTTAAGCTGTGCTCTGGTCCCCGGCTCCTCTCCCTGCTTCCCGGCCACCATGATGGGAGCGTCTCTCCTCCCCACACCGTCCACCATGATGCTCCCGCCTTGGAGCAGCCGGCCATGGACTGCACCCTCTGCACCCCTGAGCCACACTGAGCTCCCTCTTTAAGCTGTGTTCTGGTCCCCGGCTCCTCCCTTCTCTCCCTGCTTCCCGGCCACCATGATGGGATCGTCTCTCCTCCCCACACCATCCACCATGATGCTCCCGCCTTGGAGCAGCTGGCCATGGACTGCACGCTCTGCACCCCTGAGCCACACTGAGCTCCCTCTTTAAGCTGTGTTCTGGTCCCCGGCTCCTCCCCTTCTCTCCCTGCTTCCCGGCCACCATGATGGGAGCGTCTCTCCTCCCCACACCGTCCACCATGATGCTCCCGCCTTGGAGCAGCCGGCCATGGACTGCACCCTCTGCACCCCTGAGCCACACTGAGCTCCCTCTTTAAGCTGTGTTCTGGTCCCCGGCTCCTCCCTTCTCTCCCTGCTTCCCGGCCACCATGACGGGAGCGTCTCTCCTCCCCACACCGTCCACCATGATGCTCCCACCTTGGAGCGGCCGGCCATGGACTGCACCCTCTGCAGCCCTGAGCCACACTGAGCTCCCTCTTTAAGCTGTGTTCTGGTCCCCGGCTCCTCCCTTCTCTCCCTGCTTCCCGGCCACCATGACGGGAGCGTCTCTCCTCCCCACACCGTCCACCATGATGCTCCCGCCTTGGAGCAGCCGGCCATGCACTGCACCCTCTAAGGTCATGAACCAAATGACCCTCTCTTCCTCTAAATTGCAGAGATTCTGTCACAGGGAGGCAAGGATCACTGACACAGGTCCCCGGTCTTTCTCTGTTATCAAAGGACATCTTTGTTCTCCATACAAGCGTATGTACATAAAGACAAGGATCATAAGGACCAATTCTGCGAGCAAAAGAAACCCATCTTGATAGAGTTTAGGAATTCAGCATTTCTCAAAAACCCACGTGTTAAAAGAATGGCCTCCTGTCTGGTGCTGTTGGAGCTTAGTGGGAGGGGCTTAGTGGGAGGAAGTGATGTCATTGGGGGGCGTGGCCTTGAAGGGGTTGTGGGAACACAGGTCCTCCTCCTCCTCCTCCTCAGTCTCCTCAGTCCTCCCTCCATCGTGCTGTACCCAGTTTCCCTCTCCCAAGGTCTTCCATCCAGAGACCCCACTTCGCCACAGAGGCCAGCAGCAGCATCAAACCTCCAAAACCAAGCATCTCAAGGACCCTTCCCCCTGCGTGCATGGATGACCTCCTGCCCAGCCCTGGGATCTGACCCGCACAGTGCTCTATGCACGGGAGGCCTCCTCCACACCGGCTGGGGCAGCAGCTCGGAGGTCCTCTGCAGGATGCATGCAGAGGCCTCTCACCCTCCGCTTCACAGCGCTCAAGGGGAGTTTGCAGCTGTCAGCCCTCCCCTTTGAGGAATCAGGGCAGCTCGGAGCCTCTGTCTGACTCCAGCGAAGCCGTCCTCGATCATCCAGGATCCAGCACCATGGCTTCTTCCTGAGGCCCGCACTCGGCCCTCCTGGTCCAGCTCACAGGGCTGGAAACATCAGAAAACACAGCCCAGAATTCAGCGCTGGCCCCAGCAGCTTTGGCCGGGTGGGTGAACGGGGTCCTGGGCAGGGGACCCCCAGGCCAGGCTGGCTCCTGCTTTGTAGCGACTGTGTACAAGCTTTCAGGACGTCGCCGACACCCTGGAAATGTGATTTCCGCTGCGGGAAGAGTTCTTACTGGGAGAGGAGCACCAAGGACCCCGAGAGGGCTGGACAAGGTTCACAAGGCCGAAGTGACACGCTCAGGATTTCACAGCGTGGTCAGCGTCTGGACTGCTTGTCCATCTTACGGAGTCCCTGCCACACATTTCCTCTCACTGTGGGTGACGCTGGCTCTGGGAAGGTCGGGGGACAGCAGAGGTTTCCCGTGAAAGACCATGGTGTCGGCCTCCAGCTCCCCGTGACGGGGAAATCGTCTCGTGTTCCCGCCAAAAGAAGGCTTCGCCCAGCGCAGGCGTGGCTCACAAGACACACAAACGCTGTCCTCAGCATCAGAACACATAGTTGTCTTCCAAAAAAAGCAACAAGAACCGTGGGAGCAATGAAACCCAAAATGTGTAATAGTCACTGTACAAAAGAGAGGAAAAGAAAGTGCTCTAAACTATATAACTGCATGTATATTTAAATATATAAGATAGAAAATGATAGCACAGAGTTTTATTGGATCATTGAACAGAACTGTTTGCAGTATCATTGTTGGAATGTCCACTCTACAAGCTTTAATTTTGTGACTTGAACAATTATTTCTAAGATGGCAATATGTAATCCATTAACTAGTGATTTCCTACTGCGCATTTTTTTATTCTGTAAATCTGTATAACTTGTACCCCTTCACTGTTTTTTTTTCTTTCTTTTCTTTTATCCTTAAATTAAAAAAAAAAAAAAAAAAAAAAAAAAAAAAAGAACACATAGTTGGCCCTGGTTGTCTTCTAAGTCTGTTTTTCATTCCTGGGGCTTGAACCCAGGTCCTTCACAATGCAATAAATACAACCCCCAGCCCTCGTCTATTTGAGATGGGGTCTTGCTAGGTAGGCCCAGCTGGGCTCACGCCTGAGACCCTCCTGTCTCAGCCTCCCGGAGCGCTGGGCTGACAGGCGTGCACCATCACCAGATCGCACAGAAAGCGAACCGGTTTCGGAGCAGACGACTTCCCCTGGTAAATTTATTCACGGTGCAGGACGTGAGGGTAAGGAGCTCAAGGCCGGCTCCTACAGCTCACAAGCAACAGACGTCTGCTCCGGGAGACCAGCAGGTAACACAGAAACCAGAAACACATGGCGAACTGCGGCCGGGCCGCTGCCTTTCTGCAGGGGCTCAGAAGAGGACACAGAGGAAGGAACCCAGGCATGCGAGGCTTGAGCATCTTTCCTCGTTGGAAGAGGATGAGCCTGGGAAGGGTGGCGGTGACCCCGGCTCCCGCCTTCCCTCCCTGCTTCCCAGTCGCCGTGACGTGAGCATCTTTCCTTCTCCAGTCTGTCCACCACGATGCTCCTGCCTTAGAGGAGCCGACCGTGCACTGAATTCCTTCAAACCGCGGCCTGCAGTGAATCTGTCCTCCTTTAAATGATGAGCCTCCAGCCTGGCCCCGAGGGCTGCTGGGTGTCAGCGCCCACCCGGCTGTGGGATGGCACAGGGCGCCCTGAATTGAGGACTCCACGGCTGCCCCAGCCCTGAGACTGGTGTTACGAACAGAATGTGGGTCCCCAAGATTCCCCCGTTGAGATCCTCACCCGAAGGTGTGGGCTCAGGGCTGGGGCTCCGGGAGGTGCTGAGGTCCTGATGGGGAGCCACGTGGATGACACCCATGTCCTCTCCCCAGAGGCCCCGGAGAGTTCCGTGGATCCGTTTCTGTTCTTTGGAACAGACTCTCGCTCAGCACTGTGGACTGAGATCCTGGAACTCACCTTGATCCTCCTGCCTCAGTTTACCCAATTGCTAGGAGCATGGGCGTGTGCCACCGTGCCCAGCTCCCCCCGAGCTTCCCCTCCGCAGCCCCTTCAGGGTGCCGCCCCAGGCCTGGATGGAAGCCCGGCCCGGCCTGGTCTCTGTCCTCCAGCGGGGTCCTCCAGACACGTTATTAAAAGGCGTAAAAATCACCCGGCTCGGGCTCAGCCCCGCTGAGGGGATTAGCGGGGTGCTGTTTGCAGGAGCTGCGGGCTCTGTGTGGGGGGCTGTCCAGGCAGATCGCTGGCCCTCAGGTGTGCAGGGCCGAGCCTGCTCCTGGAGGCCCTCAGCTCTGCCGGGACATTAAAGGGCCGCATGCAGGGTTTGTGGAAATCGCCCGTATCGATCACATTGCACGTGGATCCGTGGGGGGCAGGAGGGGACACCCCGATTCCCCGAAATCCCAGCAGCTGTCTGCTTGGGTTAAACAGAGCAAACCTCTCTCAGGGGCCGAGGAGGGAGCTGTGGGGCAGATTAATAAAAAAGGAAAAGAGAGAGACAGAGAGTGAAGGCCGGCCTCTTCCGTCTCCGGGCCCTCCGGATCGGCGCGCTGTCACTTTATTGATGATTCCTGGATTTCCATTTTAATAAAATAAATCGGGGTACCTGCGGATAATAGCGCTGTTCAATATTTATGAAGTGCCTTTTTAGAATAAATTCAGAAATTCAGTATTAATCATTACAACCATTACACTCCGCGGGTGCATAAATAACAAACAGAAATGCCAGATTTTTTTTCCAAGAGTCCGTGAGGCAGAGCGGCCGCGGCCCGACATTCATCCTCGAGCGGGGATTTATGGTGAGCGGGAAAAGCCATTCGCGGCTTCCCCGGGCCGGGCCGGGCGCGGGGTGAGGGTTACAGATTTCTCCTGCCCGCGGAGGAGGTCATCCGTCTTCCGGGTCCTCTAAGGGCAGGAGACGGACTCGGGCAGAGTCGCAAGGTTTTGCTTCTTTGAGCAAAATCCCAGGCGTGTTTGCCCGAAAGGCAGGGCGACCGGGTGATCTGGATCTAGGAGTCGCTCAAAGCTGTCACAGCCCAGCTGACCACAGCTGCTGCTGGCCTGGACGCCAGGGAGCCGTCTTCTCCCCTCCCGGGGTGCAGGAGGCCGAGACCATGCAGAGAGACCCTCCTGCCTCAGCCTCTTCCTAGGGATGCAGGCAGCCCGGGCTGCGGCCCCACCGGGCGTCTCCTCCTCTGTCTCCATCTGCACGCAGTTTCTCCTCCGGGCCTGCGTCTTTTCCGTCTCACTGGAGGACGCTGCCGTTGGATTCAGGAGGCTGAAGCAGGGTGGTCTCCTTTCCAGAGCCTCTAGGAATGAAGCCCCTCTGCAGGGACCCGGTCTCCAACCAACCCCATTCCCAGGTCCTGGGGTTCCAGGCATGGCCACGTCAAACTGGGGGACGCAGGTCAGCTGTGGTCACCATGTCGCTGTCCCTGGGGCTTCTCTCCTAAGCCCGAACGCTCTCCCCACACCCAGCTGCTTGGTTGCTGTTCCTTACGCAGCCACCCAGCCCAGGGCCGCTCTGGGTCTCTGCCCAGCCCCGAGCCCTCAGGGTGGGGTGAGTGGCTCCCGCGTCCCGCTAACACCCTCCTCCGTGCATCGGTGGCCCGAGCTCCCTCTGCAGGTGTGAGACCACACTCACCTAGCATGCACATCACTAGTGTACAGCACGGGATTCCCAGCACTGACACAAACACCACAGAGCCAGCCAGCCGGGGAGGAAGCACATCCTGCCAAGCCGTGTCGGTTTACTTCTGGTATCTGTGACAAAATGCTGAGTTAAATAAGGTAAGAGAGGAGAGGCCGATGGGGCTCAGGAGTGCAGAGGGTGCAGTCCATGGCCAGCTGCTCCAAGGCGGGAGCATCATGGTGGACGGTGTGGGGAGGAGAGACACTCCCATCATGGTGGCCGGGAAGCAGGGAGAGAAGGAAGGAGCCGGGGACCAGAACACAGCTTAAAGAGGGAGCTCAGTGTGGCTCAGGGGTGCAGAGGGTGCAGTCCATGGCCGGCTGCTCCAAGGCGGGAGCATCATGGTGGACGGTGTGGGGAGGAGAGACGCTCCCATCATGGTGGCCGGGAAGCAGGGAGAGAAGGGAGGAGCCGGGGACCAGAGCACAGCTTAAAGAGGGAGCTCAGTGTGGCTCAGGGGTGCAGAGGGTGCAGTCCATGGCCGGCTGCTCCAAGGCGGGAGCATCATGGTGGACGGTGTGGGGAGGAGAGACACTCCCATCATGGTGGCCGGGAAGCAGGGAGAGAAGGGAGGAGCCGGGGACCAGAACACAGCTTAAAGAGGGAGCTCAGTGTGGCTCAGGGGTGCAGAGGGTGCAGTCCATGGCCGGCTGCTCCAAGGCGGGAGCATCATGGTGGACGGTGTGGGGAGGAGAGACGCTCCCTTCATGGTGGCCGGGAAGCAGGGAGAGAAGGGAGGAGCCGGGCCCAGAACACAGCTTAAAGAGGGAGCTCAGTGTGGCTCAGGGGTGCAGAGGGTGCAGTCCATGGCCGGCTGCTCCAAGGCGGGAGCATCATGGTGGACGGTGTGGGGAGGAGGGTCACTCACATCATGGTGGCCGGGAAGCAGGGAGAGAAGGGAGGAGCCGGGGACCAGAGCACAGCTTAAAGAGGGAGCTCAGTGTGGCTCAGGGGTGCAGAGGGTGCAGTCCATGGCCGGCTGCTCCAAGGCGGGAGCGTCATGGTGGACGGTGTGGGGAGGAGAGACGCTCACATCATGGTGGCCGGGAAGCAGGGAGAGAAGGGAGGAGCCGGGGACCAGAGCACAGCTTAAAGAGGGAGCTCAGTGTGGCTCAGGGGTGCAGAGGGTGCAGTCCATGGCCGGCTGCTCCAGGGCAGGAGCATCATGGTGGACGGTGTGGGGAGGAGACATGCTCCCGTCATGGTGGCCGGGAAGCAGGGAGAGAAGGGAGGAGCCGGGGACCAGAGCACATCTTAAAGAGGGGAGCTCAGTGTGGCTCAGGGGTGCAGAGGGTGCAATCCATGGCCAGCTGCTCCAAGGCGGGAGCATCATGGTGGACGGTGTGGGGAGGAGAGACGCTCCCATCATGGTGGCCGGGAAGCAGGGAGAGAAGGGAGGAGCCGGGGACCAGAGCACAGCTTAAAGAGGGAGCTCAGTGGGCCTCAGGAGTGCAGAGGGTGCAGTCCATGGCCGGCTGCTCCAAGGCAGGAGCATCATGGTGGACGGTGTGGGGAGGAGACACGCTCCCGTCATGGTGGCCGGGAAGCAGGGAGAGAAGGGAGGAGCCGGGGACCAGAGCACATCTTAAAGAGGGGAGCTCAGTGTGGCTCAGGGGTGCAGAGGGTGCAATCCATGGCCAGCTGCTCCAAGGCAGGAGCATCATGGTGGACGGTGTGGGGAGGAGAGACGCTCCCGTCATGGTGGCCGGGAAGCAGGGAGAGAAGGGAGGAGCCGGGGACCAGAACACAGCTTAAAGAGGGAGCTCAGTGTGGCTCAGGGGTGCAGAGGGTGCAGTCCATGGCCGGCTGCTCCAAGGCGGGAGCATCATGGTGGACGGTTTGGGGAGGAGAGACGCTCCCATCATGGTGGCCGGGAAGCAGGGAGAGAAGGGAGGAGCCGGGGACGAGAACACAGCTTAAAGAGGGAGCTCAGTGTGGCTCAGGGGTGCAGAGGGTGCAGTCCATGGCCGGCTGCTCCAAGGCGGGAGCATCATGGTGGACGGTGTGGGGAGGAGAGACGCTCCCATCATGGTGGCCGGGAAGCAGGGAGAGAAGGGAGGAGCCGGGGACCAGAACACAGCTTAAAGGGGGAGCTCAGTGTGGCTCAGGGGTGCAGAGGGTGCAGTCCATGGCCGGCTGCTCCAAGGCGGGAGCATCATGGTGGACGGTTTGGGGAGGAGAGACGCTCCCATCATGGTGGCCGGGAAGCAGGGAGAGAAGGGAGGAGCCGGGGACGAGAACACAGCTTAAAGAGGGAGCTCAGTGTGGCTCAGGGGTGCAGAGGGTGCAGTCCATGGCCGGCTGCTCCAAGGCGGGAGCATCATGGTGGACGGTGTGGGGAGGAGAGACGCTCCCATCATGGTGGCCGGGAAGCAGGGAGAGAAGGGAGGAGCCGGGGACCAGAACTCACCCTTGCAGGTCCCCCCAGTGACCAGGAGCTCACTCATGGATGGATCCCCCGAGGAGCGCAGCACCCCACAGTCCAGCACCTTCCCAAGCCCTTCAGGACATGGTAGACTTTGGGGACATTTTCTGCATCCATCGAATCAGGACGTCTGTCTACCCTGCACCCACGCGATGGCGTCTGTGTGTGTTTATTGGTTCCTCAACGGTGGGGGACAGCGATGGCCCTAGCTGGAGGGGCCCTGGGTGGCCTTGGGGTCCGTGGCCAGCATCGGCCACCTGAATTGGACCAGGGTCAGCAGCTCCCAGCAGGGCCCCGGGCTCCTGGCGTCCTGCAGGGAGGGGAAAGGGGGGCCCAGCTGAGGACACCCAGGAGCCAGCGGGGGACCCCGGCTGCATGAGAGGCTGGGGTGTTGGGTCCCCTGGGCCCGCAGGACTCCGCGTGCGTGAGTGTGTGCATCTCCGTGTGTGCGTCCGCGTGTGCTGCACCAGGCCCGCACAGCTGTGTGTGCCCAGAGCTGTGTGCAGATGTGTGCACACCACTGCGTGTGCAATCCCGCGTGGGCCTGCGTCTGCGTGTGCGCGCGGTGCTCTCGGCGTGGCCGGGTCGGGGCTGCACGTCTCGGCTGCTGGTTGCCAACCCACCAGCTGAGCAGATTTGGGGGGCCAGGGGGTGGCTGCCGCGGGGTCTCCGGGCCTGGGCTCAGGGGCCCAGAGCTGTGCAGACCTGGAGGCTGGCGGGCAGCTCAGATGCAAACGCCGCCTCAGCTCCCTGCAGCCTGAGATCCCAACGCGGTGTCCCCGGGGGGTCCCCACAGCTGGGCCTGTGTCCCCGGGGGGGCCCCCCACAGCTGGGCCTGTGTCCCCGGGTCTCCCCACCCGAGCCCGGAGTCTCCAGGCGGCGGCCAGGCGAGGCCTCAGTCGGCAGCACACCGCCAGCCTGTGCTCTGACCCGGGGTTGGGGAGGGGGCTTTTACAACCGCGGGGGGACCTGCCTCGGCCCATATATCCCCTGTCAAATTAATTTCCGCCTTGTCCCCAAATCCGACAAGACGGAAGCCCCCCCGCACCCCGCCTTGCACCCCGGCCCGTGTCGTGTCGGGGAAAGGGCGTCCGCCCGGGCACCGGGCCCCCGACAGAGCCCTGCCGCGCGCGGCCTCTCGAGCCACGTGTCGGAGCCGAGCTAATCTGCCCACTAATTCTCAATTACTGTAAAATGAAGCCATTAATCACGCAGACAGAGGATCGATGGGAACGCGGTTTTCCGGGTGATTGGCAGCTGCTCGGGAAGGCGGTTTAGGGCTCGACCTGGGAGGAGGGGGAGGGGAGGGTGGGGGAGGGGAGGGGGGAGGGGTGGGGGAGGGGCGTGGGTGGGGGAGGGGGAGGGGGAGGGGCGTGGGTGGGAAGAGCGTGGGGTGGGGTGGGGGCCCCCCTCCTCCGTTCCCCCTCCCCTCACCTCCCTCCTCCCCCCACCTCCTCTCCCCCTCCCCCACCCCTCCCCGCCCCTCCCCCCTCGGGCAGGGCCACCCCGCGGGGACCTGGCCACGCCGGCCGCGGGCACAGGGACGGGCCACTTGGAGCCCATCTCCGTCCAATCCTTCTCCCCTCTCTACCTGCTGCTGCGGTAAAAGGGAAACAAATTAAATTCCACCTCGCCGTCTCCACAGAACGCATTTAAATTTTTCATGGAAACTAAATTGTCCCCAGACAAATAGCCCCCTGATTCTATGAAAATATACTGCGGCACCGGGGACAGAAATAAATTCGTGTCAGCCCGGATCTGCTTTTTCTCCGAAATGTCATTCACCGCGGCTGCTAAATGAGGCCCGGGCCGCACACAATGGCGAGCTGGGGGGCTACTGTGCTGGCGGGGGGATCCGGGCGGGGCGCCGGGGGGCGCTGGCCCCCTCCCCGATAGCCAGTTTTTCACAGTGTTCCTGTTATTAATTTGCAGCTGGAGTTTTACATTCATGAGGCTGAGATTGAAATGTAAATGAGACACACACACACACACACACACACACACACACACACACACACGCTCCGACCAGGCCCAGCCCGGGGAAGCCGGCATCTCTCGGGGAGACGAGGGCTCCCGGCATCAATCACCCCGGCTGGGCACAGAATGAACACAGTCTCCGCAGCCTGCAGCCGGCCAGCTCGGACCCCGACCTGTTGTGCCCGGCCCAGCTCGTCCTCGCCTGTGCAGATGGATGACCTGCGCTCAGGGGGCTGAGGCGGGAGCACCTCTGGGAGTCCAAGGCCAGCCTGGGTGGGGTCAGGGCGGGTCCCACGGGGTCCCCTTGGCCAGGCTTCCCGGGCTCTGGGTGGCCCGACTCCGGCCACGCGATTCACCCCTTTCCCCAGCAGCAGGAGGACAAGCAGAGTCCTCTCCCCACGTCCCACACGCCGCTTACCCTGATATTCTGATACTTTATTTTGTGCATTTGTGGGGTCCCCAGATTTTTCTAGGGCATCCCCATGACTTCCCGATGCCCACCTATGTGTAACAGTACAGTACCCGGTTTGTGATCCCCCCTCAAAATGTTAAAGAGTTGCCCACCCAGTGGCCCCGAAACTCCACCCCCAGGTAGAAATCTGAGAGACTTAAAATGCAGAAACCAACGCGACACTAACACCCAAGTGCCCACAGCCGTGTGATCCCCAAAAGCACAAAGGTGGACACACCCACCCACGCGTGCCCAGGGATGGGTGGGTGAACGTGGGCACCCATCTGAATGGTGGAATATTACGTGGCCGTGAAGAGGACTGGAGCGGTCACGGGTAACACGGGAAGGACAACACAGGTCAGGTTTGGACTCCTTGAGCTTCACGGACTGAGCCGGCACCAGAAGACCAACACTGCACAAAGCTTTTCTCTCCTAGCAGAAAGCAGCAGACACAAAGCCGCAGAACAGCCCGGAACCCCGGCTGCACCTGAGGACCGAAGCGCGCCCCCATCAGCGGGGAGCCACAGGAAGAGGGGGTGCCCGGGTGGTCATCGGGACGAGCCCAGGTCCCCACGGCCCACCTCCAGGCACCACGCTGCACCGGGATCCCGTGGGCAAGGCTGCCAGGGGGGAGGGCCGGCCAGGGTGCTGGGGGGGAAACTGAGGCACGGCAGGAGGCAGACAGCCCGTGCCGCTCTCTGGGGTGGCTCCATTGTCTCCCGAGCCGGCATCAGGCTGATCCCGGTTAGGGCGCCTCGGAGCCCGTGATCTATCACTCGGGCCGCGCTAATCGGCCGTTAATAACCCGCAGCCCCCCCTCCCCGGCCGGCCCAGCCGTGGGGGGCTTTCACACCCCAAGTAATGGCAGCACGCCGCTAAATTATTTATGCATTAATCAAACATACGGCGGTGGCAGCAATATCTTAGTTCGAGGCTAATTGTTTTATGGATCTGTGATGAATCACGGGCCGGGCGAGCGAGCCCGGGCGGGTTCCCGGCCCATTAGCGAGAGAGCGGGGTGGGCAGCGTCCCCGGGGTCCCCTCAGTCCCGTCCTATTAACCCCAACACGGAAGCACCCACTGGGGTCTCCCTGCGGGGAGGCCTGGTGCAAATGCAGCCCCACCTTGGCCCAGCCCTTCCCTCCCTCTCCTGCTGCACGACTCTCGGTGTAATACCATGACTAACTGATGGTGTAATACCATCACTAACTGAAGGCACGGGGAACTCCACCAGAGGAAGGAGGGAGGGGAGAGAAAGCCAGAAAGCAGGCCTGGTGACGCACGCCTGTCATCACACGACTCTCAGACAGGCCGGGGCGGGACGACCACAAGCTTGAGCCTGGCCTGGGTAGCTGAGTGACTTTCCAACCCCTTGGCTCAAAATAAAATTAAAATAAAAACAGCCAGGGTTGGAGCTCAGCGTAAAGGCCCTGGGTTGAACCCCCATGATTATTTTAAAACCACAACATGATTTAGGTGTGTGGAAGCAGCCCCATGAAGTGCCTGCCTCAGTTTACCTTTCTGGGAGGCAGGATACTTTCACGCCTTCCCACTGTGGTTACCACTGCCGTCACCTCAGCACGGGCACCGCTGGCTTCTCCTGATGACTCTGCAGCTGGGTGAGGACGCAGCCTGGGCCTGGGGTGACCGGGAAGCAGGGAGAGAAGGGAGGAGCCGGGGACCAGAACACAGCTTAAAGAGGGAGCTCAGTGTGGCTCAGGGGTGCAGAGGGTGCAGTCCATGGCCGGCTGATCCAGGCAGGAGCATCATGGTGGACGGTGTGGGGAGGAGGGACGCTCCCATCATGGTGGCCGGGAAGCAGGGAGAGAAGGGAGGAGCCGGGGACCAGAACACAGCTTAAAGAGGGAGCTCAGTGTGGCTCAGGGGTGCAGAGGGTGCAGTCCATGGCCGGCTGCTCCAGGGCGGGAGCATCATGGTGGACGGTGTGGGGAGGAGAGACGCTCCCATCATGGTGGCCGGGAAGCAGGGAGAGAAGGGCCGAGCCGGGGACCAGAACACAGCTTAAAGAGGGAGCTCAGTGTGGCTCAGGGGTGCAGAGGGTGCAGTCCATGGCCGGCTGCTCCAGGGCGGGAGCATCATAGTGGACGGTGTGGGGAGGAGAGACGCTCCCATCATGGTGGCCGGGAAGCAGGGAGAGAAGGGAGGAGCCGGGGACCAGAACACAGCTTAAAGAGGGAGCTCAGTGTGGCTCAGGGGTGCAGAGGGTGCAGTCCATGGCCGGCTGCTCCAAGGCAGGAGCATCATGGTGGACGGTGTGGGGAGGAGAGACGCTCCCATCATGGTGGCCGGGAAGCAGGGAGAGAAGGGCCGAGCCGGGGACCAGAACACAGCTTAAAGAGGGAGCTCAGTGTGGCTCAGGGGTGCAGAGGGTGCAGTCCATGGCCGGCTGCTCCAGGGCGGGAGCATCATGGTGGCCGGTGTGGGGAGGAGAGATGCTCCCATCACGGTGCCCGGGAGGTACAGAGGCAGGAAGAAAACAGGAAAAAAATATGTGGGACCAGACCCCACCACAGCGACCCTTCGCCCCCCGATTCCCCCATTAGACCCGCACCGCCTCGGCCTCCTGGCAACACCATGCAACTAGGCATCCAGCCATGGAGGAATCAATGTGCTCCGAGCCGTGTGGACCTGGACACCCCAAGTGCCTAACTCTGCACACAGCTGCACGGTGGGCCGAGCCCCCCACACCACAGCCTTCTGGGGGGACCCCAGGTCTGAGCCATAAGGAGTGCTTCCCCTGTAACTTTGGGGTAACACTCAGCCTGTCAGCAGTCCTGGGTTTTCATTGGTAACAAACACAAAACATCAGTCCCCCCAAAAAAGAGCATTTTCTTTTCTGTGTCTGATAAACGTCTCCAAAAAACGATCTCTGTGCATTTGTTTGAAACCCCGAAACCTGGCCCTGGGAGAAGCTGTGGGCGACGGTCAAAGAAATCCCGACTTGGGCTGGCTTTTATTTTTTACTTATTGATTTTATTTTCTGTTTTCTTTCCCAGCTCCAGTGAGTAAACCCAGGGCCCGCGCCAGCTCAATCCTTCCCTTGAGTCTGTGGCCCGGGTGGGACTTGAGATCCTCCTGCCTCAGCCTCCCGGGCGCCCTGATGACCTGCCCGGGTCCCTCTGAGGCCTGGCTTGGTGCAGGGCCTGGATGATGAGATGGGGCTCTCGGCCTACTCCCCAAAGGCACGCAGGCAGGCAGGGTGCAGAGGCGGCCCTGGGCCAGGCCTGGGCTCCGGAGGGCGGTAGCTGGTGCCAAGCTGCGGGCCGGGCCTCTGCCCAGACCCCCGTGCCTCGTAGTGATTTGCACTCAGCAGCTGGAGCCCCACGCGTGCAGGGTGCAGGAGATGAGAGGCGGCGTCCTGGTCCTCGTCCTGGGAAGATCACAGCCCGGCTCCGCCTCATTAGAATATGCAGGCCGAGCCTTCAAAGCGGGGCGCCCTGCGGCTGATCAATTAAACATGGCCTGCTCCTGCCACCAGGCAGGCGGCTGGGCCGGCCGGGCAGGGCTCCGCGGTGCACAGAGGAGCAGTCTGCGGCCCCAGCACCGAGCTGAGCCGGCGGGGAGAGCTGCCGGGATTCCGGGCTTTGCATGGTGCACGCTGTCCGCCCAGGACGGACGTGAGGCCTGGTCGGGCAGGGTGTGGGCCGGACGCAGGACAATGGATGCATTCTCCGCCCGCCTGCCTCTCTCCGTCTCTCCCCCGCTCTGTCGCTCAGGAAACCTTCCCCTCCTCCGTCCACCCGCTAAGCCTTTGCAAGCTGCGAGCATCCAGAAAAAGGCCGAGCTCGGCTCGGAAGCGGACTGCGCTCCCAGATGTGGCCGGCCGCTTCGGATTTCCTCTCTCGTCCGCCAATTTGCTTTTGTCAAAATAAGTTAAAAACAACAACAACAAAAAGAACCTGGGTTTGGTGGTGCCCACCTCGACTGCACACAGCATTCTGGGAGGCCGAGGCAGGAGGGTGCCAGGTTGCAGCCCAGCCTGGACCACCTGGTGATGCCTGGAGTTAATAAACAGGGAACGGGGTGTAAAGCGGCACCCCCAGGCTCAGGGCTGGTTCCCCAAGAAAGAAAAGCAGGTCCAAGGCACCAAAGCAGTCACGGAGCATGAGGGGTCTAAGTTGGTGCCCGACCCCATGGGTGACACGGTGACCTCCAGGGTGGGCACCCAAACTCACTTCCAAACAGAACTGAGGGGATCACGTGGGGACGGCAGGGGAAACTGAGGCTCTCTGAATGTGGGAGCACCTCTACTGAGCAGAGCACAGGACTCATAAGCACCCCAGGAAAATGTCACCCCAAAACAGTCCCTGGGGAGCAGCCACCCACACACACGGCCGGGAGCACACGTTCCGCCCCGGCCGGGATCAGACACGCTGCAGAAGCAGCTCCGAGCACGGCAGGATCATTGGGGCTTGCTTGGCTTTTCAGGGATCGCAGGCCGCAGCTCTCAGGCCTGGACTGCAGGAGGGAGAAACAGTATGGCAGACACTCAGCCGGAGCAAGGGCTGCTGGGAAACCAAGACGAGGCCACGCCCCCATGACCTCATTTCCTCCCGTCATGCCTCGCGGCCTAACCGTTCCTCCCCCCCCCAATATGGCAGATACGCAGGGTGGGGCAAAGGCTGCTGGGAAACCGAGCCAAGGCCACGCCCCCCCATGACCTCACTTCCTCCCGTCATGCCTCGCGGCCTAAACGTTTCTCCTCCTCCACGAAGCGCCAAGATGGGAGCGATTCACTACATGAGCTCTGGAAGCGCAGTTCGGGTTCACATTACTCCTTCATTGACTTGATTTTGGGGTGCTGGCCTCCAGGATGGTGAGAGAAGTTAGCATTTCTTATCATTTCCCCAGTTTGGGGTCATCTGTTACGGGAACCATAGGAGACTGAGATGTCCTCACTGGGATGGGCGTGGTGGGATGAGGGTGGGCTGGGCTGCAGGGGTGAGGCCGGGCTGGGCTGCAGGGTGAGGCCGGGCTGGGCTGCAGGGGTGAGGCCTGGCCGGGCTGCAGGAGTGAGGCCTGGCTGGGCTGCAGGGTGAGGCCTGGCTGGGCTGCAGGGTGAGGCCTGGCTGGGCTGCAGGGGTGAGGCCTGGCTGGGCTGCAGAGGTGAGGCCTGGCTGGGCTGCAGGGGTGAGGCTGTGCAGGGCTGCAGGGGTGAGGCCGGGCTGGGCTGCAGGGGGAGGCCTGGCTGGGTGCAGGGGTGAGGCCTGGCTGGGCTGCAGGGGTGAGGCCGGGCCGGGCTGCAGGGGTGAGGCTGGGGTGGGCTGCAGGGTGAGGCCGTGCTGGGCTGCAGGGGTGAGGCCGTGCTGGGCTGCAGGGGTGAGGCCGTGCTGGGCTGCAGGGTGAGGCCTGGCTGGGCTGCAGGGGTGAGGCCTGGCTGGGCTGCAGGGGTGAGGCCGGGCTGGGCTGTAGGGGTGAGGCCTGGCCGGGCTGCAGGGGTGAGGCCTGGCCGGGCTGCAGGGTGAGGCCTGGCCGGGCTGCAGGGGTGAGGCTGTGCTGGGCTGCAGGGGTGAGGCCTGGCTGGGCTGCAGAGGTGAGGCCTGGCTGGGCTGCAGGGGTGAGGCCTGGCTGGGCTGCAGAGGTGAGGCCTGGCTGGGCTGCAGGGGTGAGGCCTGGCTGGGCTGCAGGGGTGAGGCCGTGCTGGGCTGCAGGGGTGAGGCTGTGCAGGGCTGCAGGGGTGAGGCCGGGCTGGGCTGCAGGGGTGAGGCCTGGCTGGGCTGCGGGGTGAGGCCGGGCAGGGCTGCAGGGTAAGGCCTGGCTGGGCTGCAGGGTGAGGCCGGGCAGGGCTGCAGGGGTGAGGCCGGGCTGGGCTGCAGGGGTGAGGCCTGGCTGGGCTGCGGGGTGAGGCCGGGCTGGGCTGCAGGTGAGGCCGGGCAGGGCTGCAGGGTGAGGCCTGGCTGGGCTGCAGGGTGAGGCCGGGCAGGGCTGCAGGGGTGAGGCCGGGCTGGGCTGCAGGGTGAGGCAGGGCTGGGCTGCAGGGGTGAGGCCTGGCTGGGCTGCAGGGTGATGCCGTGCAGGGCTGCAGGGGCGAGGCAGTGCTGGGCTGCAGGGGGAGGCAGGGCTGGGCTGCAGGGTGAGGCAGGGCTGGGCTGCAGGGGTGAGGCCTGGCTGGGCTGCAGGGTGATGCCGTGCAGGGCTGCAGGGGCGAGGCAGTGCTGGGCTGCAGGGGTGAGGCCTGGCTGGGCTGCAGAGGCGAGCCCGTGTCACCGTGGACAGCAGGCCGGTTGGGTGCTGGCTCCGTGTCCCCGTGTCCTCCACCCGGGAGGCTGTGCGGCAGGGAAGGGGTGTCCCGGGCTGGCAGAGCCGGCAGGCAGCCAGCCAGCCGTGAGGCTGCAGAGCCCGTCGCCCCTCATTAGGGCCGGGAGACGGGGCCTCTGATATCCACGGGAGGACTTCCAAAGCCAGCCGTCCGCCCCGGCGCTCGCGTTATGAATAAAAACATGAAATTAGTTTTATGTCAGAAGAACAACTCCTAAGACACTTGTAACTTATAATTATGATTTCTAAGCTGTTGGGCTTGTCAGGATCAAGACACCCGCAGCCCGGGACTTCCCGCGGTTCATGGGCTCCGACAACGCCGGCTCGCTCTGCAAAATTAAGCCTGATGCTCTCATCTGCATTCTGATTTATTAACTCCGGGCAGCAGCAGCAGCAGAGATCCAGGCCGGCCGGGGGGAGCCCCGTGCGTGGACACAGTGGCCGCCTGGAGGGCGCAGGCCTCCCGAGAGCCGGGGACCCGGTGGGCAGGAGACGCTCATGGCCACCGCTGTGGGTGGAAAGTCTCCACTCACTGTCCCCGCAGAGACAGGACAGCCAGACGTGGACAGAGGACGGGACGGCAGGGGGACAAGGTGCGACCCGCTGACCGCACGGCCTCGGGGCTCCTCGGCCATCCGGTGGGCTGCTGTGGAAGGCAGGCCAGCAGGGAGCGGCCTGAACACAGGCCTGTGTGTCGGACAGTTCCCCGGGAAGTGCAGGACAGACGGACAGTCCTGGACAGGAGAGGAGGATGCATGGGTGGATGGACAGATTATACACATGGACGGGAGGATGGATGGATGGATGGGTGGATGGGTGGATGGGTGGATGGATGGATGGATGGGTGGATGGGTGGATGGATGGGTGGATGGGTGGATGGGTGGATAGATGAGTGGATGGATGGATGGATGGGTGGATGGATGGATGGGTGGATGGATGGATGGATGGATGGATGGATGGTTGGATGGATGGATGGATGGATGGGTGGGTGGGTGGGTGTATGGATGGGTGGATGGTGGATGGATGGATGGATGGGTGGGTGGGTGGGTGGGTGTATGGATGGGTGGATGGTGGATGGATGGATGGATGGGTGGATGGGTGGATGGGTGGATGGGTGGATGGATGGATGGATGAGTAGATGGGTGGATGGATGGTTGGATGGATGGATGGATGGATGGATGAGTAGATGGGTGGATGGATGGGTGGATGGATGGATGGGTGGATGGATGGATGGATGGATGGATGGATGGGTGGGTGGGTGGGTGTATGGATGGGTGGATGGTGGATGGATGGATGGATGGATGGTTGGATGGTTGGATGGGTGGATGGATGGATGGATGGATGGGTGGATGGATGGATGAATGGATGGATGGTTGGATGGTTGGATGGGTGGATGGATGGATGGATGGGTGGATGGGTGGATGGATGGGTGGATGGATGGATGGTTGGATGGGTGGATGGATGGATGGATGGGTCGATGGATGGATGGATGGATGGATGGATGGATGGGTGGGTGGATGGGAGGATGGATGGGTGGGTCGGTGGATGGATTGATGGATGGATGAGTAGATGGATGGGTGGATGGATGGAAAGATTATACAGATGAATGCATGCACAGAGTCCACACATGGATGGAACAATGGATAGATACAGATTATACAGCTGGATGGACGGATGGACAGATCTATGAATGGACAGCTGCAAGGATGGATGATCACGTGAACCTGTGCTTTAATCAGAAGACAGACAAACTCATTCATGAATACACAGCTAAGGTGGGGATGACCGCAGCCTGGCAGGTGCACAGGTAGTCGGCAGATGACGGGCAGACGGATGCGTACGCGTACCTTAGGTAAGCAGTAGCCAGGCCGGGTCCTGCTCCTCGCGGATACTCTGTGCAGTGTCCGTCCTGTCTCCTCCCAGCACCGCCGGGCGGTGGCCTCCCTCCCTGTGGGGAGTCTGCCTGGCTGCGCAGCTGGCCCCGGAGTCCCTCCAGCCTCCGTCCTCCTCCTCCTCCTCCCCCACAAACGCCCCAAAAGCTCCTGCTGCCGTCCAGCCTGCGGGCAGCGGCCCTTCCCTGTGACGTGGACAGAGGGACAGCCTGCCCGCCCCGCCTGCGTCTGGTCACCGCCACTTTCCCTGCAGTGTGCGGCCACGTCTGTGCCCTGCTGTGCCTGAGGCTGAGGCAGGAGGGTCCCGGGCAGGCGCTGAGCCCAGCCGCTGCCTGACAGTCGAGGGGGTCAGAGCCGTCACCCCACTAGAGCTCTCGCCCCCGGGAGACGGGGTTCCAGTCCTTGGAGGGAAACAGGGCAGCTTGCGTGTTAACAGGCCCTGGACCCCGGCGTGGCGGCTGATGTGTTAAGATAGCTCGGTGTCAGCAGTGCAGGCTGCAGGGGCGGCGGGCGGCCGGGCCGTGATGGATGGCCGGTCCCCCAGGGCCCATTCTCTGCTCAATGAGGCGTGGGAGGACGCTCACAGCGGCGAATCCCCCGCGGCCTCTTTACAGCAGGACAGAATAACTCTGGGCAGCCGCCCACCCCGCACAGCAGAGGGACGGGGCTGCTGTGCCGACCAGCGCCCGCCCGGGCCGGCTGCAGGCACTTGGGGCTGCCGGCCTGCTGGCCTGAGCTCACGGCTCCCTGCAGCATCCCCTGCAAAGGACACTGTGTGCGTCCTTCCTGTGTGGTGGACGCTGGTTTCTCTCCAAGTTCCCACCCCGAGCCCTCACCCCGAGGAGTCTGGTCAGCAGTGGACGATTGCAGGTTATGAAGTCCCAGGAGTGCGGCCCTGTGCGTGGGATCCCCACGGTCACCAGAGACCCCGAGCTCCCCACGTCCACCACTGGAGGACACAGCAGGAGGCGCCATGTGTGACCAGGAATCAGCCTCAGCAGACACGGGCTCTGCACCCTGGACCCTGGACCTCAGCCTGCAGGACGGGCCCCGAGGGCTGCCGGGTGTCAGCATCCACCCGGCTGTGGGATGGCACAGGGCGGCCCTGATGGACCGAGACAGGGAGAGACCAGCACAGGGACCTCAGCCTGCAGGACGGGCCCCGAGGGCTGCTGGGTGTCAGTGCCCACCCGGGCTGTGCATTGCATATGGCAGCCCTGATGGACGGAGACAGGGAGAGACCAGCGCAGGGACCTCAGCCTGCAGGACGGGCCCCGAAGGCTGCTGGGTGTCAGCGCCCACCCGGGCTGTGCATTGCATATGGCGGCCCTGATGGACTGAGACAGGGAGAGACCAGCGCAGGGACCTCAGCCTGCAGGACGGGCCCCGAGGGCTGCTGGGTGTCAGCGCCCACCCGGCTGTGGGATGGCACAGGGCGGCCCTGATGGACTGAGACAGGGAGAGACCAGCACAGGGACCTCAGCCTGCAGGACGGGCCCCGAGGGCTGCTGGGTGTCAGCACCCACCCAGGCTGTGCATTGCATATGGCGGCCCTGATGGACTGAGACAGGGAGAGACCAGCACAGGGAGCTCAGCCTGCAGGACGGGCCCCGAGGGCTGCTGGGTGTCAGCGCCCACCCGGCTGTGGGATGGCACAGGGCGGCCCTGATGGACCGAGACAGGGAGAGACCAGCGCAGGGACCTCAGCCTGCAGGACGGGCCCCGAGGGCTGCTGGGGGTCAGCGCCCACCCGGCTGTGGGATGGCACAGGGCGGCCCTGATGGACGGAGACAGGGAGAGACCAGCACAGGGACCTCAGCCTGCAGGACGGGCCCGAGGGCTGCTGGGTGTCAGCGCCCACCCGGCTGTGGGATGGCACAGGGCGGCCCTGATGGACTGAGACAGGGAGAGACCAGCACAGGGTCCTCGGCCTGCAGGACGAGGCTTCGAGGGCTGCCCAGGCTGTGGAAGGCCTCCGGACACCCCAGAGGACCAGTGTGCCCTCTCTGATGCTGACTTCAGCCCGTTCATTGACTCAATGGTGCCCTGCAGCCCAGATCAGAACCATCCAGAGTCTGAAGCCCGCGGTTAGGCACAGAGCTGCTCGCACCCCCCTGAAGACAGAGGGGACTCGGGGTTCCCTGTGCACCCCCCGGTGCCTGCCTGAGTCTGCTCTCCGTCCCCCGAACTCTCTCACTGAGGCGGGGGCTGTGAGCCCTCATCCCCGGCCCTGGATGGCGGTCAATTCCCTCCTCAATGCATGTGGCTTGGGGTGAGGTCTCCTCCCCTCGGGTGTCCAGCGAGGTCATGGACGCCCCGGCTGAGCCCAGCAGCCCGCCTGCCGTGTCCTCCCTTGGCTGGGAAGCCCTGCAGGACTCCAGCTCCCAGAGCAGGCGGGGTGGGGAGCTTCCTGTGCACCCGCTCCTGGGTGCTGGCTCCAGGCTGCCACGTGGCCACCAGGGCTGCCCCCGGTCACCTGAGGCCTTCAAGGGCAACCTTATGAGCAGAGTCCCTTGTGGTCAGTTGCCTGGTGTCCAGGTAAGCGTCCTGTGGGAGGCGGGGTGGTGCTGAGACCTGATGAGATGTGGCCGAGGCACGTCCGTCCACACCCACGGACCTCGCACGTGGACGTGGCCCGGCCAGCCCTGGACACTCGGCTCTGACAGTGCGATCACAGTGTGCTCTTCCGCACCAGCACGGGTTACATCGGCCGCAGTATCACAGCCGCTCGGCTGCGGGAATCGGTAACAGCCACATGCAAATGACAGGCAGGCTCACGGCGCTGCCGTCAGACAGAAACCTCCTGGCAGCCACCTCAGGGAAAATGTCAGCTTGCTAAAGAGAAGACTTTTGCAGAAAGCACTGCAAGAATTTATTATCAGAAATCTCAGCTCTCGAGGACCCTTCAGTGCCCGCTGCAATCACCAGGTGAGCTCTGAGAACCCGCCACCCAGACGACCCAACCCGTTTCCAGCAGGGAAGAGCGGGTGTGGCCGTGGGTGACCTCAGCTGCCTGCTGTGTGTTTTTGGGTCAGAGTCACCAGCTTGTTTTCCTAACACGGGACACGGGAGACGTGTTCACGGGGTTCCATCACTGTGAGGAGCACAGGAGAGGTGGATTGCGCTCACGGTGCACACGGTGCAGTCCATGGTCAGTGCTCCAATGCGGGAGCATCATGGTGGACGGTGTGGGGAGGAGACATGCTCCCATCATGGTGACCGGGAAGCAGGGAGAGAAGGGAGGAGCCGGGGACCAGAACACAGCTTAAAGGGGGAGCTCAGTGTGGCTCAGGGGTGCAGAGGGTGCAGTCCATGGCCGGCTGCTCCAAGGCAGGAGCATCATGGTGGACAATGTGGGGAGGAGAGACGCTCCCATCATGGTGGCCGGGAAGCAGGGAGAGAAGGGGGGAGCCGGGGACCAGAACACAGCTTAAAGGGGGAGCTCAGTGTGGCTCAGGGGTGCAGAGGGTGCAGTCCATGGTCACTGCTCCAACGCGGGAGCATCATGGTGGACGGTGTGGGGAGGAGACATGCTCACATCATGGTGGCCGGGAAGCAGGGAGAGAAGGGAGGAGCCGGGGACCAGAACACAGCTTAAAGGGGGAGCTCAGTGTGGCTCAGGGGTGCAGAGGGTGCAGTCCATGGCCGGCTGCTCCAAGGCGGGAGCATCATGGTGGACGGTGTGGGGAGGAGAGACGCTCCCATCATGGTGGCCGGGAAGCGGGGAGAGAAGGGAGGAGCCGGGGACCAGAACACAGCTTAAAGAGGGAGCTCAGTGTGGCTCAGGGGTGCAGAGGGTGCAGTCCATGGCCGGCTGCTCCAAGGGGAGCATCATGGTGGACGGTGTGGGGAGGAGAGACGCTCCCATCATGGTGGCCGGGAAGCAGGGAGAGAAGGGAGGAGCCGGGGACCAGAACACAGCTTAAAGAGGGAGCTCAGTGTGGCTCAGGGGTGCAGAGGGTGCAGTCCATGGCCGGCCGCTCCAAGGCGGGAGCATCATGGTGGACGGTGTGGGGAGGAGAGACGCTCCCGTCATGGTGGCCGGGAAGCAGGGAGAGAAGGGAGGAGCCGGGGACCAGAACACAGCTTAAAGAGGGAGCTCAGTGTGGCTCAGGGGTGCAGAGGGTGCAGTCCATGGCCGGCTGCTCCAAGGGGAGCATCATGGTGGACGGTGTGGGGAGGAGACACGCTCCCATCATGGTGGCCGGGAAGCAGGGAGAGAAGGGAGGAGCCGGGGACCAGAGCACAGCTTAAAGGGGGAGCTCAGTGTGGCTCAGGGGTGCAGAGGGTGCAGTCCATGGCCGGCTGCTCCAGGGCGGGAGCGTCATGGTGGACGGTGTGGGGAGGAGAGACGCTCCCATCATGGTGGCCGGGAAGCAGGGAGAGAAGGGAGGAGCCAGGGACCAGACACAGCTTAAAGAGGGGAGCTCAGTGTGGCTCAGGGGTGCAGAGGGTGCAGTCCATGGCCGGCTGCTCCAAGGCGGGAGCATCATGGTGGACGGTGTGGGGAGGAGAGACGCTCCCATCATGGTGGCCGGGAAGCAGAGAGAGAAGGGAGGAGCTGGGGACCAGAACACAGCTTAAAGAGGGAGCTCAGTGTGGCTCAGGGGTGCAGAGGGTGCAGTCCATGGCCGGCTGCTCCAGGGCGGGAGCATCATGGTGGACGGTGTGGGGAGGAGAGACGCTCCCATCATGGTGGCCGGGAAGCAGGGAGAGAAGGGAGGAGCCCCAGAACACAGCTTAAAGAGGGAGCTCAGTGTGGCTCAGGGGTGCAGAGGGTGCAGTCCATGGCCGGCTGCTCCAGGGCAGGAGCATCATGGTGGACGGTGTGGGGAGGAGAGACGCTCCCATCATGGTGGCCGGGAAGCAGGGAGAGAAGGGGGGAGCCGGGGACAAGAAACTTGGCACAAGATAGAGTCCCCGAGGTCAGTTTGTGACGTGTTCCATGCTGTCCTGGCCCCACGTCCTGCCTCACCTGCCAGGATCCCTGAAACCACGGTCCCTCCCCGGATCACGCAGCCCTTGAGGAAATCCACTCTGTGCTCCGTTCACCCCCCGCAGACTCCTCCTCTGCCCACAGCCATGTTGGGGACCGAACCCCGGCCCGGGAGCCTTCTGGCCTTTGGGATGTAAACCACGAGGACGCACAGCTGATGGCCGTTGACGGTGGCCAGGACCACAGAGGCAGGCTCGTTCCGGCTCATTACCGGCGTCCAGGGAGATGACAGCGAGCTGCCACGGGGCGGAGGCCGCGCGCCCCGGAGAGCACCCCGCTCGTTACCCAGCGGCGGTGACAGACGCCTCGCGAGCTCAGAAGTGGGTCTGTGGAATGCACAACACAATTACAGGCTGGTGGAGACCAGAGGGCCGCCCGTGGCACTGCGGACTTTGTGGCTCGGCGCTGGCCGCAGAGCCGGGAGATGAGGGCAGGAGACGCTTGCCGAGCTGTGATCTCTCCCTGTGAAGTGCACCCCGGTGCCCCTAATAATTGTGCGTTATTAGCACAGTGGCCCGGAGCTCGGCCACGTCAGGGCCGGCCGGTCCAGAGCTGGCTCTCCAGGAGGCTCCGTCCGGTTTTCAGGCACTAAACACCCACAAAGTCCAGCCGAGGGCCGTCCTGGGAGAGATGGGAGCATGGCGGCCGCGCAGGATCACCCCGTTCCTGCACCCCGCCCGAACCCCTGGTCCCCACCTGCCTTGTGTCTCCCTCTCCGGAAAGATTCTGAGACTTCTAATTAGTCCAAAAGTTCTAATGGCGTGATTTATCCTCAAAAGTGATCTAAAAATAAGAAATACACGGTGGAAGCCAGTACCCTCACCGAGCTCATCAAAGAGAAGCCGCATCGGGGTGCAGCGTGCCCCCCTAATGATTGGGAACAATTACGGATTAAGGCTCCAAAGCAGGACAATGAAACCCTCTCACGGAACCCCTCTTAATTACAGAAATCGGGCTTCATAAATATGGAAAGGGCTCGTCGCCGTGTATGCCCTGGTTTTGCAGCCCTGCCTGTGCGCTGAGTGCAATTATTTGGTGATTAATCTGTTTTTTTTTTTTTAACTTTTCTGTTCATTAGTCTTTTGATGAAAGTTTCTCTAAGCAAAGCTCACACGGAGTCCGTGTGCAAGGCAGGTGTGTCGGAGGCCGTGAGGCCGGCCGCGGAGGTGCTTTCCTCACGACCAGCATGAATCTGGACTAAGTTTCCAACCCCGCTGGCCGACGGGGAGGATCAATACATTTGTATAGTCAGTCAGCAGTCTCACACAGCCGATCAGCAAACCCACGGGACTGCCCTGTGTTTTCCTTAATGGAGAAGAGTGGGCCACATGACGGTGCCTGCATTGAACACTGCAGTCCCCCCACCTGGAACCTGGACATCCAGGGCCTCAGCTACAAACGGTCTCTGCAGCAGGCCCTGGAGGAGGCTCTGGAGAGGAGACTTTCCCGCCTCGGCCTCCTGAATTCATCAGCAGCGTCCTCGTGAGAGACCACCCCTGCTCTATCCAGGCCCACACCCTTCCCTCCACCTCCGTCCGTCCGTCCATCCCTCTGTGCCTTTCTCCGCCCGCTGTCTCCACCCTCCCCGGAGCGCCTGGGCGCAGCTTTGGGCCATTTCCGTGCTGGCCGTCTACGTCCCCCCACTACGCCCCGTAATCTGTCCTGTCCACTCCCGTCCAGGGTTCACCTTCTGGCTCCTGAAGCCACACGCTGGGCTGCACCCCGGGCCTCCGCTCCGAGCTCAGTCCTCAGCCGTTTGCAGTTTGCATTTGAGGCGGGAACCCACGATCCTGCTGCGGCTGAGACGGGACTCCACCTTGAACCCTCCTGCCTCAGCCTCCCGGAGGGCGCCTGGTCACCCGGTCCGGCTGTCCATCTTCTGTGCCTCATTCCTGGGGGGTCAGAGCTCTGGAAAATGGCACCCTGGTGACGGGCGCTGTGCCCGGGTCCTCCTGTCCGGGACGCAGCTGACCCGTGTGACCTGGAAACCCTGCCCAGCGTCTCCCCGCATCTGGGGTTGGTCACTGAGCGCCATGGCGAGGGTGCCCAGCTCGAGATCTGGTGGACCTAATAGCCGCATGTGTGGAATCCAAATCCCTGCCTGTGTGGGTTGATTTTTATGCTTTGGGTGTGCTTACCTTTGTCTCTTCAGAAGAAAGAGCTCTTGGAAAATGAAAACACGGTTTGCAGACAGTGCTCAGGGCTGCAGGGTGTGAACTCCTGGATGGTCACGTTGAGATGCTCAGCCCAGGCGTGAGGTCAGGCCTGGACCTCAAAGACGTGCACAAACACAACGGGGCTCGGAGGACAGAAAGGCTCTGTTTGCTGAGGTCCTCAGCGTGGAGCCCGATGGATGGGACCCCGTTCTCAGCACAGAGACCCAGGGAGCTCCCGCCCCGAACACCAGGGAGGACACAGCGGGTGCTGGCTGTGACCAGGAAGCAGCCTCAGCAGACACGGGCTCTGCACCCTGGACCTCAGCCTGCAGGACGGACCCCGAGGGCTGCTGGGAGTCAGCGCCCACCCGGCTGTGCATTGCATATGGCGGCCCTGATGGACGGAGACAGGGAGAGACCAGCACAGGGACCTCAGCCTGCAGGACGGGCCCCGAGGGCTGCTGGGTGTCAGCGCCCACCCGGGCTGTGGGATGGCACAGGGTGGCCCTGATGGACGGAGACAGGGAGAGACCAGCACAGGGACCTCAGCCTGCAGGACGGGCCCCGAGGGCTGCTGGGTGTCAGCACCCACCCGGGCTGTGCATTGCATATGGCGGCCCTGATGGACGGAGACAGGGAGAGACCAGCACAGGGACCTCAGCCTGCAGGACGGGCCCCGAGGGCTGCTGGGTGTCAGCGCCCACCCGGGCTGTGGGATGGCACAGGGTGGCCCTGATGGACTGAGACAGGGAGAGACCAGCACAGGGACCTCAGCCTGCAGGACGGGCCCCGAGGGCTGCTGGGTGTCAGCACCCACCGGGCTGTGGGATGGCACAGGGCGGCCCTGATGGACGGAGACAGGGAGAGACCAGCACAGGGACCTCAGCCTGCAGGACGGGCCCCGAGGGCTGCTGGGTGTCAGCACCCACCCGGCTGTGCATTGCATATGGCGGCCCTGATGGACAGAGACAGGGAGAGACCAGCACAGGGACCTCAGCCTGCAGGACGGGCCCCGAGGGCTGCTGGGTGTCAGCGTCCACCCGGGCTGTGGGATGGCACAGGGCGGCCCTGATGGACGGAGACTGGGAGAGACCAGCACAGGGACCTCAGCCTGCAGGACGGGCCCCGAGGGCTGCTGGGTTTCAGCACCCACCGGGCTGTGCATTGCATATGGCGGCCCTGATGGACTGAGACAGGGAGAGACCAGCACAGGGGACCTCAGCCTGCAGGACGGGCCCCGAGGGCTGCTGGGTGTCAGCGCCCACCCGGCTGTGGGATGGCACAGGGCAGCCCTGATGGACGGAGACTGGGAGAGACCAGCACAGGGACCTCAGCCTGCAGGACGGGCCCCGAGGGCTGCTGGGTGTCAGCGCCCACCCGGCTGTGGGATGGCACAGGGCGGCCCTGATGGACTGAGACAGGGAGAGACCAGCGCAGGGACCTCAGCCTGCAGGACGGGCCCCGAGGGCTGCTGGGTGTCAGCGCCCACCCGGCTGCGGGATGGCTCAGGGCGGCCCTGATGGACTGAGACAGGGAGAGACCAGCGCAGGGACCTCAGCCTGCAGGACGGGCCCCGAGGGCTGCTGGGTGTCAGCGCCCACCCGGGCTGTGCATTGCATATGGCGGCCCTGATGGACTGAGACAGGGAGAGACCAGCACAGGGACCTCAGCCTGCAGGACGGGCCCCGAGGGCTGCTGGGTGTCAGCGCCCACCGGGCTGTGCATTGCATATGGCGGCCCTGATGGACTGAGACAGGGAGAGACCAGCGCAGGGACCTCAGCCTGCAGGACGGGCCCCGAGGGCTGCTGGGTGTCAGCACCCACCCGGGCTGTGCATTGCATATGGCGGCCCTGATGGACTGAGACAGGGAGAGACCAGCACAGGGACCTCAGCCTGCAGGACGGGCCCCGAGGGCTGCCGGGTGTCAGCACCCAGCTGGGATGTGGGATGGCACAGGGCGGCCCTGATGGACGGAGACAGGGAGAGACCAGCACAGGGACCTCAGCCTGCAGGACGGGCCCCGAGGGCTGCCGGGTGTCAGCACCCAGCTGGGATGTGGGATGGCACAGGGCGGCCCTGATGGACGGAGACAGGGAGAGACCAGCACAGGGACCTCAGCCTGCAGGATGGGCCCCGAGGGCTGCTGGGTGTCAGCGCCCACCCGGCTGTGGGATGGCACAGGGCGGCCCTGATGGACTGAGACAGGGAGAGACCAGCACAGGGACCTCAGCCTGCAGGACGGGCCCCGAGGGCTGCTGGGTGTCAGCGCCCACCCGGCTGTGGGATGGCACAGGGCGGCCCTGATGGACTGAGACAGGGAGAGACCAGCACAGGGACCTCAGCCTGCAGGACGGGCCCCGAGGGCTGCTGGGTGTCAGCACCCACCCAGCTGTGGGATGGCACAGGGCGGCCCTGATGGACTGAGACAGAGAGAGACCAGCACAGGGACCTCAGGCTGCAGGACGGGCCCCGAGGGCTGCTGGGTGTCAGCACCCACCCGGCTGTGGGATGGCACAGGGCGGCCCTGATGGACGGAGACAGGGAGAGACCAGCACAGGGACCTCAGCCTGCAGGACAGGCCCCGAGGGCTGCTGGGTGTCAGGGTCCACCCGGCTGTGCATTGCATATGGCGGCCCAAGCTGAACCATCAGCTCACAGCAGCCCTGGTGGACAGTCCTACCAGGAAATGCTGTGGCCAGCTGCGTCACTGGCTGTGAGTCATCCTGCAGCTTGATCCCATGCCACGAATTCCTGCCACCCACATCGACCCTGAGGTCCGTCCCCAAGGACTAGGGCCAGATCTCCGCCCGCGTGACCTTAGGTTACATCTCAGACCCAGCCTGGGAATGGCTTCCTCTCCCCACACCCAGGGAAAGAGGGCCGCATCTCCATAATTTCCATCTGCATAAGAAAGATGCCTTATGATATGCTAATCAGGAGGGCAGAATGCTTAATGAGTACTACAATTAAGAACAAATAATTAAATGCTCACCTTTTTGGGTTCTTTGATCATCAACCTCAAAGACATCTGCACAAACAAAATGGGGCTCGGAGGACAGCACGGCTCTGTTTGCTCTGATTACGTCGGTGTCCATGACTGTACTTTTAGGGCTCTGTGGTTTGTCGACCGCCTCTTAGAAGGTTCTGCCCAACAGAATTTGCATGATCGTGAGTGTCCCCTGACACGGTGGGCAGCACGAGGTAAGCAGAGGTCAAATGTACCCCGAGTTCACCACATGTGAGGGACCCGGGCTCCTGTGCCAGAAGCCTGGAAGAGGACAACATGGATTGCAGTCACCCGCTTCCCACTGCTAGGGCAGAGGACCCGGATGGGGAGAGATTTCAGTGTGGTTCAGGGGTGCAGAGGGTGCAGTCCATGGCCGGCTGCTCCAAGGCGGGAGCATCATGGTGGACGGTGTGGGGAGGAGAGACGCTGCTGTCATGGTGGCCGGGAAGCAGGGAGAGAAGTGAGGAGCCGGGACCAGAGCACAGCTTAAAGGGGGAGCTCAGTGTGGTTCAGGGGTGCAGAGGGTGCAGTCCATGGCCAGCTGCTCCAAGGCAGGAGCATCATGGTGGATGGTGTGGGGAGGAGAGACGCTCCCGTCATGGTGGCCGGGAAGCAGGGAGAGAAGGGAGGAGCCGGGACCAGAGCACAGCTTAAAGAGGGAGTTCAGTGTGGCTCAGGGGTGCAGAGGGTGCAGTCCATGGCCGGCTGCTCCAAGGCGGGAGCATCATGGTGGACGGTGTGGGGAGGAGAGACGCTCCCATCATGGTGGCCGGGAAGCAGGGAGAGAAGGGAGGAGCCGGGGACCAGAACACAGCTTAAAGAGGGGGGCTCAGTGTGGCTCAGGGGTGCAGAGGGTGCAGTCCATGGCCGGCTGCTCCAAGGCGGGAGCATCATGGTGGACGGTGTGGGGAGGAGAGACGCTCCCATCATGGTGGCCGGGAAGCAGGGAGAGAAGGGAGGAGCCGGGGACCAGAGCACAGCTTAAAGAGGGAGTTCAGTGTGGCTCAGGGGTGCAGAGGGTGCAGTCCATGGCCGGCTGCTCCAAGGCGGGAGCATCATGGTGGACGGTGTGGGGAGGAGAGACGCTCCCATCATGGTGGCCGGGAAGCAGGGAGAGAAGGGAGGAGCCGGGGACCAGAGCACAGCTTAAAGAGGGAGTTCAGTGTGGCTCAGGGGTGCAGAGGGTGCAGTCCATGGCCGGCTGCTCCAAGGCGGGAGCATCATGGTGGACGGTGTGGGGAGGAGAGACGCTCCCATCATGGTGGCCGGGAAGCAGGGAGAGAAGGGAGGAGCCGGGGACCAGAACACAGCTTAAAGAGGGAGCTCAGTGTGGCTCAGGGGTGCAGGGTGTGCAGTCCATGGCCAGCTGCTCCAAGGCGGGAGCATCATGGTGGACGGTGTGTGGAGGAGAGACGCTCCCGTCATGGTGGCTGGGAAGCAGGGAGAGAAGGGAGGAGCCGGGGACCAGAACACAGCTTAAAGAGGGAGCTCAGTGTGGCTCAGGGGTGCAGAGGGTGCAGTCCATGGCCGGCTGCTCCAAGGCAGGAGCATCATGGTGGACGGTGTGGGGAGGAGAGATGCTCACATCATGGTGGCCGGGAAGCAGGGAGAGAAGGGAGGAGCCGGGGACCAGAGCACAGCTTAAAGAGGGAGCTCAGTGTGGCTCAGAGGTGCAGAGGGTGCAGTCCATGGCCGGCTGCTCCAAGGCAGGAGCATCATGGTGGACGGTGTGGGGAGGAGAGACGCTCACGTCATGGTGGCCGGGAAGCAGGGAGAGAAGGGAGGAGCCGGGGACCAGAACACAGCTTAAAGAGGGAGCTCAGTGTGGCTCAGGGGTGCAGAGGGTGCAGTCCATGGCCGGCTGCTCCAAGGCAGGAGCATCATGGTGGACGGTGTGGGGAGGAGAGACGCTCCCGTCATGGTGGCCGGGAAGCAGGGAGAGAAGGGAGGAGCCGGGGACCAGAACACAGCTTAAAGAGGGAGCTCAGTGTGGCTCAGGGGTGTAGGGGGTGCAGTCCATGGCCGGCTGCTCCAGGGCGGGAGCATCATGGTGGACGGTGTGGGGAGGAGAGACGCTCCCATCATGGTGGCCGGGAAGCAGGGAGAGAAGGGAGGAGCCGGGGACCAGAGCACAGCTTAAAGAGGGAGCTCAGTGTGGCTCAGGGGTGCAGAGGGTGCAGTCCATGGCCGGCTGCTCCAAGGCGGGAGCATCATGGTGGACAGTGAGGGGAGGAGAGACGCTCCCATCATGGTGGCCGGGAAGCAGAGAGAGAAGGGAGGAGCCGGAGACCAGAACACAGCTTAAAGAGGGAGTTCAGTGTGGCTCAGGGGTGCAGAGGGTGCAGTCCATGGTCACTGCTCCAGGCGGGAGCATCATGGTGGACGGTGTGGGGAGGAGAGACGCTCACATCATGGTGGCCGGGAAGCAGAGAGAGAAGGGAGGAGCCGGGGACCAGAACACAGCTTAAAGAGGGAGCTCAGTGTGGCTCAGGGGTGCAGAGGGTGCAGTCCATGGCCGGCTGCTCCAAGGCGGGAGCATCATGGTGGACGGTGTGGGGAGGAGAGACGCTCCCATCATGGTGGCCGGGAAGCAGGGAGAGAAGGGAGGAGCCGGGGACCAGAACCCCCCTCCAGGTCACCCCAGGCCTGAGCTCCCGCAGCACGGTCAGCCTGGGAGTCACCCTGGATGGGTCCATGGAGGAGCCCAGCACCTGGCACCCATCACCTTTCCAAAACCCCACCTGTGAGCACAAACTTTACAAGGAGACATTTTGACCCGAACCATCACCCGCACATCATCAGCCACACTCCGGGGTGCAAGGGGAGCCCCAGACCTCACAAGTTTTGCAAATTGTGGGCTCACTGCTGAGCGACCCCAAGACTGGCGCCTGTTGATGGGACGCGAGCTGAGCCTAGAAGTGGCGGCAAGGTGAAAGGTCAAGGTCAAAGGTCACAGGGTGAGCTGCAAAGGAGGTCAAAGGTCAGGAGTCGGGTCACCAGTCGCATCTGCTGCCCCGGGATGGGACTGGGCGGAGGTGAGGTCAGGATGACCTCTAGAGGGTACTACAGAAGGTCTCCAGGGGAGCACCGGGGTGCTGTGGGGTCAGTGACGATTCCAGAGTCTGAGGATGGAAGTGTGGCTGAGGCCGCACCTGAGGTCTCAGAGCTCGGACAGGAGCAGAGGTCGCTCCTGGGGTCAAGGGGCGGAGGTCGGGGTCAGAGGTCACAGGTGGAGGTCACAGGGGAGCTCAGAGGCTGACGTCACTCCCGGGGAGCTGATGAGGGTCAGGGGTCACCCTGGAGGCCCCCCTGCTAGGGGAGGACTGGTGTCCGCTTGGACCACGAGGCCCAGCCGCGTTCCTGTCCCCTCTGCTCCCCTGGCCAGGTGAGACGACCTGCTCTCCCCGTCCCCGGACACCTTGGGGACCTGCTTTCTGGAACCTTCTCCCAGGCCGCGACCACACAGGTGCAGCTGCAATGTGGCGGTGCCACCTGTGGGCACTGGGGACACTGGCCTGGTCCAGCCCACCTGTGACCCGCCGTCCCCGCGGCCAGGAACCCGCCCGGAGCTGCTGACCATGGTGGACGCGAGGCCTCGGAGCCCTGGTGTGCCGCGGTCCCGGCCTGGATAATTGCATGCAGCTTTTTGGGGCGCTAATGGCCCCCGAGTCCCGCAGGCCTGCAGGGTGCCCTGGACGCGGGCAACAGGCAGGTTATTTTCTACCTGCCTGGTCGGCAGCTCCTTCCTCTGTATGTGCAGTCACCGCCCCGAGGGCCCGCGCGTCCCCTGAAACCAGGGAAATGAGGCCCGCGGGGACCCGGGGATCTGCCGGAAGCACCCCGAACTCACAGCCTGATTCTCGGGACCTGCAACAGCGCTGAGCCCTGAGGGGCTGGAGCCGAGAGCGGCACCCAGAAAGTGGCCAGGAGCAGATGGGAGACGCGGCCTCGAACACAGAGCCCGGTCCTGGGTCCAGTCCTGGGATTTTGTTTCGTCCTTTGCTCATCTAGGAAACACTGACCCAAAGCCAGGGCCGCACGGCTGCCGGGGCCAAACCTGCACGGGACGTCGGGGTCCACGAGCTGCAATGGGGGTGCCGGATGGAGGCCACCAGCTCCCCGGCCAGCAGGAGGTCAGCAGGGGCAGCGGCCTTCGGGGACAGGAGCCCACAAACAGTTTAAAATCCTGCCAGTATGAACATCCAGGGTGAGCACCATGCAGAGGGAGAGGCAGAGAGGGGTGTCAAGAGGGGGGGAGCACTGCAGGGGAGGACGTGGAGGAGGACATGGAGGAGGAGGAGATGGAGGAGGAGGAGATGCAGGAGGACATGGAGGAGGAGCAGATG
>NW_026947516.1:1065577-1100021 GCF_034190915.1 Cavia porcellus | reverse complement strand
GCTGGTCGTGGGTGACTGGGTCCTGGTGCCTCAGTGGGCCCCTCGGTGCAGGGGGATCCCACAGGCCCCCCACAGCTCAGGTGAGTTATGTCACATGCCGCAGGCGGCGGTGGGGACCCACACGGCCTCCTCGGGCCTCTGTGCAGGGCCAGGGAGACCCCGCACCCTGACTTGGGGTCCCCGCGTCCTGGCCGCACCCTCGTGTGATTTGCATTCTTGGGGGGTGAGAAGAGGCCCCCGAGTTTCCCCAGGACGTGTGTGGGGTGTGTGGGTGCCTCTGTGCTGTGGATTCCAAAGCTCATGCTGCGGGCCAGGCATCGAGGCTGAGGCGGGAGCGTCTCTGTGAGTTCGAGACCGGCCTGGCTGCTCGGCGAGACCAAAATAAAGGGAGCCCCGCCTGGGGAGGGGTTCGGGTGGGGATGGACAGAGGGACGGACGGACGTCTGCCCCTCCCCAGGGTTTTCTGATCCCAGATGGTAGTTAGACGGGGCTGTGAAGTCCCAGGACGTGGGCGGCCGGGGGGAGTGAGGGTCCGGGGTCAGCGATGTGCACACTTAGCCTTCGGCTGCAACTGATGAGGCCAGGCCCACCTCGGCCCAGGCCGGAGTCCTCCCCAGCCTCGCCGCTGGGCGGTGTCAGAGCCCGCCATTCTCTGCTTCGGGGACCCCAGAACCCCGGCTCGTGGGCACAGAAAAGCCCAGCCTGTGGCTGCCTCGACATGGAGGAAGTGGACGCCAGGCCCGGCCGTCTGACACGGGGACTTGAGGGGCGCCCGACACCCCACGCTGTGCTGAAACTGTTGATCCTCCCGCCTCAGCCTCCCCGAGTCGGGGTGACAGGTGTGCACCCCCCACCACCCTCAGCTTTGCCTCACTGTGCCTCCCCGGGAAATGGGCCCGCGGGTGACCTTTCACCCCAGGCGGCCTGTGGAGCCATGTCCATAGTCGTGGGCCGGGCGCCCCGTGTCCCAGCTCAGGAGCCCTAGAAGCCGAGCCCGCTCCCCTCGGGGGGGCAGAGGGTCCCGGCCGGCACCCCGTCCGGGCCTCCCGCTGTCCGCCTGCATTTTCCGGCCTCTGCGGCTGTTGGAATTTGGACTCTCAACCACTTTCGCACACAATGAGAACAAAAACAGAAAAGCAAGCCCGGAGCTCGCCCTGGACGGTTACCAAGCCCGCAATTACGCTCGCGTCACCCTAATTGGAAGCAACTCCCGCCCGCTGCCGGCCTGCAAATTGCTGCGAGGTGACCCGGGGCCGCGCCAGGCTGGGCAGGGGGGCGGCGCGCCGGGCTCCTAATCGGCCGCCGCGGCCCGGTCATCTGGGCCCCAGGGAGAGCAGTTTGCTTTGCAAATTGTGGGAAAGCAATTTGGGTCCGGCTGGGCGGGAGCGGAGAAGACTCGCCGCGTGAGTTTGTTCCTGGCTCGCTCGGCCGGCTCTGGGAAGCTTCCCAGGTGGATGCAGGGGGAGTCGGGCCGGGCCGGGCCGGGCGTCGGGCGCCTGCTCCCCGGGGCCCGGCGGCTCCTGTCTGCAGATGGCGTGTGCCGGGCGGGCCGGGGACCGGGTCCAGGAGGAAACAGCAACCAAGCCAAAGCCTGTGAGCAACCTGACGGCGTCCCTGGATTTGTGGGAAACGTTTATGTCATGAATCACAGCCAGGAGCCGGCCTGGGCCGAGCGGAACAGGCTGCTTTGGTCTCTGTCCCTCCCGGTCTCCTGCGCCTGGGCGGGAGGAGGGTCCGGCTCCCTCCTTCCTAGCGTCTGTCTGACAGTTTGCCCTTTAGGTACACTATTACCGTCTCAAGATGCCTCAGTTTCCCCACACATGATGAAGCTCATCCTTCTTTGTGGCAGCATAGTACTCCACAGCACATGAATTCCACGTTTTCCTCACCCGTCTGTCCATGGGTGGACACGGAGGCCGCCTCCCGGATTTAGCTGCGGGCGTCGTCCTGCTGCGGTGCACACGGGCGTCCATGGGCTGCTGTGCTCCAGTGGGTTTTTGTTATGAGACAAACGTGGCACATGCACAGGTTGGCCTCCAGTTTGTGGGTCCTCCTGCCTCAGCCTCCCGAGTGCTGCCACGGCAGGCGTGTGCCACCTTCCGGTGCTCCTGGCTTCTCTCATTCACCCCGGTGCTTTCAAGGCAGGAGGAATCAGAGTGCCGTCCCTTTACATGACTGTATAATATTCCACCACGTGGACCGCAGTGTGTTCATGCCCAGCGTCCTCCCCTGTCCTGCCCTCCTTCCCGCAGGGGCTGCTGGGGGACACGGAGCCCTGCTCTGGCACCGGGGAGCCGTGCCCGCTTCCGCACATACCTCCGCCACCCCGGATTGCGTTCTGCGGCCCGGCCTCGGGGAGGCACCACCTCTAGTCCTCACACTTCTGCTCTGCACCCGGCCGGGCTCTGTGGATTAAACTCGTGGCCCGTGGATGTGCAGACAGGAGACCCCAGAGGCGGGAGCAGGGTCGGCTATGTGTTCACGGACAGAGAAGGGGGTTGGGCTTCTCGGGCACTGCCTTGGGCGGGGGGGGGCGGATTGGGGACGTTTGGTAAAGGTCAGTCCACTTCCCGTCTAGGCGTCTTGCCGGAGGAGCTGAAGAGGCCGGTGACCCCCACGCACCCCGATCCGCTGATCTCGGGGGAAGGAAATTGCGGGTACGGGCCGTGGAGTACTACACAGCTGTGAATAAGGATGTGGTGCAGGCCCGTGTGGGAAGTGGGTGCGCCCGGGACCAGGCTACAGATCAGGCCCTCGAGCCTCAGTGCCACGTGGTTTGTCTTCTGCGAGGAACGCAGAGCGTACATAAAAAACAAGATAAAAGACGGGCGATGGGAAGCGGGGCGCACGGTCTCTCTGGGAGGGGAGGCGGCCCCAGAGCCGGGGCTGGGGGGGCTGAGACGGGCGCTGCCTTGAGTCCCGGCCCTGGCCCTTCCTTGTGTTCTTCTTGTCCCGCGAGGTCTGCAGCTTGCCCAGGCGGAGACCGTCCTGCCTCAGCCTCCCCGAGAGCCGGGCTGCGGGGTGCGCCCCCCTCGTGGCCGGATGCAGTGTCGTTGAGTGAATCTGGGGCGTCAGACCTGGACGGGAGGCCAGGGGACCGGGGCGCCTCCTGGCGACGGTCACGTAGGAGTCCACGTCTGTCTGTCCGTCCATCCGTCAATCCATCACCCACCCACTTACCCGTCTGTCTGTCTGTCTGTCTGTGCACCCCGCATCCTCCTGCTGCACCCCGTCGTCCATGGATGCCGTCTCTGGGGTCCCGGGGTGGGCGAGGGTCACGCAGGGAGCCCCGATTGTGCCAGGTCCAGGCCGAGCTCTGCGGAGGTCGAGGCAGGAGGACCCCGAGTCTGAGCCCTGCCCGAGCGCCTGGGAGACCCCGTGTCAGGAAGCAACGCTGGGCTGCAGCGACGGAGCCAGAAGCCAACCAAAGCAAGCAGAGGGAGAGGGAAACTGAGGAAGGGAAGTGTGCAGACTGAGCAGGCCTCGCGGAGCGGCCCAGGCCGGGCCTGAACTCACGGGATCCTCCCGCCTCGGCCTCGGGGGTGAGCGCAGGGCCTTTGCACTGACTGCTGCAGCCCGTGTGAAACTTATTTTTTAAAATTGTGGGTCGAGGGCCTGCTCGCGGGCTCAGGACTGGGCTGGGCTGCATCGTCCCGCCTCAGCCTCCCGGACGGCTGCAAAGGTGGGCTCCGCCCGCGCCACAGCTACGGGGACCTCCGAGGGGACTCTGGGCCCCAGTGTCCACCGTCACCCCGACCCCCTCCACGGGGAAAGGCGGGCGCGGGGGTCTGCGTCCCCAAGGCTGCACGAGGGGTGCTCGGCCCAAGGGGCTCCCCGGGACAGGGAGAGGCCAGCGCAGGGACCCCAGCGGGCAGGACGGGCCCCCCAGAGCTGCCGGAGCAGGACGGACAGTCCAGGAGCAGGCGGGGAGCCGGGACCCCGGAGCTGGCTGCTCCCCGAGGTCACAGTGACCGGGAAAGGTCAGGGTTTGGGGTGCACTCGGGACACGGAGGCGGCCAGGACGGTGCAGCCAAAGCCCCCCAGCACAGAGCACCCCGAGCTGTGGGAGAGCGGCCAGACCTGGGGGAGCCGGGCAGGGCGGGGGGACTCGGGGTGACTCGGGGACTCGGGGGTCCCTGGCCGGGGCCTTTTATTGTGATTGTTTAAAATGCCAACATTTCTGTTCAGGCCTCATGCATTCCTTTCGGGGTGTCCCCAGCACCCCACTTGTAGGCCAAACCTTCCTGAGCCTTCCAGAGCAGGAGGAGAAGAAATGAACCCCAAACCTCACGACCCCGCACCCCGACTCCTTGGGCCTCACCTGCAGGACGGCTGCAGCCCTGGAAGCCAGGGACTTTTATTCCGTGAGAAATGGGGGGCCCTGACAGTTCCCCAATGCGGGGTGGGGGTGGGGCTCCAGGGTGCGAAATTCAGGCTGGGGGGGGAGCCCCTCCCCTCCCCCACGCTTCCCCCTCCCCCACACCTCCCCCTTCCCCCTCCCCTTCCCCTCCCCTCCCCCACCTTCCCCTCCCCCCTCCCCTCCCCCCTCCCAGCTCTGCCCGGCTTTGAAAATTACATTTGCAAGTCAAACGAGCAGCAGGCCAGCAGCCTGCAGACCCGGGCGGTGCCCGCCCGGCTGGCCCAGGAGACCCGCGTCCCTCCCCGGCCGGGAAGCACCAGGCCTAGCAAATCCTCCCCCACCCCAGGCTCACCCCTCACCCTGGGCCGCCCAGCCCGAGGGAGCCGGAGGAGACCTCAGTTTCCCTTCCTGCGGGGCTGGGAGAGGGGAGCCGGCTCCTCCCTGTGACCCAACAGAGCCAGCCGAGGCCCCCCACCTGCCCGCCCAGGCCCCTTCCCCACAGCCCGAGACCCGCTGGGCCATGACCCCAGTCCATTTGCTTCTCACCAGTGACCACAGTCCATTCGCTTCTCATCCATGACCACAGTCCATTTGCTTCTCACCAGTGACCACAGACCATTTGCTTCTCACCCAGGCAGCACTCACAGCCGTGCTTAGGGCACCAGGGCACGGAGGGGCGGCCACCTGTTGGGAAACAGGTTCAGAAGTGACCCTCACTTGCAAATCACGTGCAAGCCGGGTGCGCTGGCACACGCCTGTCACCCCAGCACCGGGAGGCTGAGGCAGGAGGGTCGCTGTGAGTTCGAGGCCAGCCTGGGCTGCAGGGCGAGACCCGGCCGCAAAAACCATCAAGTCACGCAGCAGCGCTCACACTGTGCGCCCCGCGGGCCGCGTCCCCGACGACCCTGGCTGAACTCACCGTCCTGCGCTCCCAAAATGGTGTCCCCGAAACGCTGACCGCCGGGCCTTGTGACGGCCGCGCAACCCGCCACGCTGCGTGCTCCCGGAAGGGAAGCCGAGGGAGGGGAGCAGCTCGCGCCTGCCCGGCCGGGCGGGGCTCCTTCTGGAACCTTCTTGCCACCACTTTCTCAGCCGGAGATCAGGGAGTCAGTTGAGGCCAGAGCGGACGCCTTCAGGCCACCGAGACCCTCCTGCCTCAGCCTCCTGCAGCCCAACAGCACCAGGTGTCCGGGGCCCGGAAAGCGTTTGTTGAGCGCTCACAACGCCTAGGCAAGAAAACGGGCCACGTTCCTGGGAAATGACGGGGAGCCCCGCCCTTCCCCGCTCCGAGTGAACATCTCACAGGAAGTCGGGGCTTGGCCAAAGCCACCCGCTCCTGCCGTGACCTCACCTCCCGCCACCGCCCGGAGCACCACCGGGAGCCACGCCTCTAACACGTGGCCGTGGGCACATCCAGCATCCGGGCCACGGAGAGAATCAGCCGCACACCCCTCTCGGGGTCTCCCCGAAAACCTAGCGGCTGCGTATCAGGGACCCCGCACCGCACAGTTCACAGCGGCCGCATCTCAGAAGCCGCCCGGGTGTGCACCCGCAGAGGCGTGGATCAAGGAAGCGTGGCCTTTGGGCGCCGTGGAGTACTACACAGCCATGAAGAAGACTGAGCCTGGGCAAAATGGACACAGCTCGAGACCTGGATGCTGAGGAAATAAATCAGCCGCTCGAGCCTCAGTGTCAGGGTTTCTCTTCAGAAAGGGACGCGAAGGGGCAAAATGGAAGGGGCAGCGCGGACAGCGGGGAGATGGGGCTTTCCCCGATAGGAGGGGACCGGCAGCACGGGGCGTCACAGGCTCCTACAGAACCAGCAAAACCCAGCCCTGAGGGTCCCCACGCCCGGGCACACAGTATACACCCGATTTCCCATGACTGACTTCTCCCCGAGGGGTGTCCACAGAGAGAATCAGCGGGACGTCCGGCGGCCGAGGCAGGGGGTCCCCCCGCACCCCGGCCACCCCTATAGGCAGGTCTCCGGCTCCAGCAGCTCCGGGACGGGCGGGGCGGGAGGCCCGGGCCGAGGCTGGCGTTGGCGGGATTTACAGCCCTGGAGGAAATGGCGTGTACACACCCCGTAAATCAGCGCCGCCCGCCCGCGGGGAGCCGTGCAGAGGCCCCGGTCATCCATCACGGGCGCCCGCGGCCGGCGGGATTTACGGCCCTGTCACCGAGTCCAGGAGGGAAATGCTGGCCGCGGCCGGGCCGGGGTGGGGGGCTCCCGGGCGGGGGTGAGGGGAGATGGGGGGGCGGGTGAGCAGAGCCAGCTCCGGGCTCGGGCCCACTCGGGGTCCCCTCCAAGCCCAGCTCGGGCTGCCCGGGCCTCCTGTGCCGCGGGCTGGCCGGACCGCCAGGACCCTCCCGCCTCAGCCTCCCGCGCTGCTCTGCCCCTCGAGTGTGAAATCCTGGCTCATCGCTGCTATTTTTCTTCCTGGTTTTATTCAGTCAGCCGCGCGCGTCTGCAGGACCCCGACTCCCTGGTCCCCTCACCGCCCGTGTCTCCGTCTCCTTCAGGCCCGCAAAACATCCGCCCCGCTCCTACCCGCCTGCCATGCTGCTCTTGGTTGGCACCTCGAGGCCCGCTAGGACAAGCCCTGCCGTTCGCCAGCTCGTAGTCGGATTTGTTTCCCTTCACTCACGGTCTCCAGCCACGTCGTTTCCTTCCCGGGACCTGAGAGTGCCCTTCTTCCTGGCCGTGTAGTACTCCACAACGTGTGAACAACACGGTTTCTTTACTGGTTCCCCCGACGTCCGGCCTGCAGGCTGTTTGCAGGTGCCGCCGGTGTGAACTGTGCCAACATGGGTGAGCACGAGGTGGGGAGCGGGAGGCCACCCAGAGCCCCGGAGGAGGCAGAGGCGGGCGGGTCTCCCCAGGAGCCTGCTGGCAATCACAGCTCGGGTGCCTCCGTCCTGCCGCCCGAGCTCAGGGCTCAGAGAGCCTAAACCGCTGCCGTTCCGAACTTGGTGCTTGCAGTGCTCGGTCACAATACAGAGACGCACGATCCCGCAGTCGCGTCTCTGACCCCTTCCGATGCCCAAACCCTCGTCCGCCCGTGTCTCTGCTCCCCACATGCCCAGCATCCTGTCCATGAGAAGAAGAGAAGCTGTGTATCTGACTGACTTCACTAACATGATGGTTTCGAGGTGCACCCGTTTGTCCACCCAGGGTCTGCGTCTCATCCTTGTTCGTGACTGCATAGTACTCCACTGTTTTCTGAAGCGACTCTGTCATCAGCCATGACTAAATGCACCCCCCACCCTGTGACTACCGGGTGCGAGGCCCCTCACGGCCATGAGTGTTTCCCTTGGTCCAGCCTAGGGCTGTGCACTTGCTGGGCATCAGCTCGACCACCGGGCCTGACTTCCTATCCCGTGCGTCCTACGCAGGCCGTGGCCTGACCAGAGTCCCGAGTCCCCGCCGCTCCCCACGGCCTGAACGACCAGCTCCCTTTAATGTCCACCGGCAGAGGCCAGCCGGCTGGTCTCCTGACTCGGGGTCCTGCAGAGGCCGGAGCTCGGTGGAGCTGCCCACGCTGGTCCCGCTGGCCGCCTCCGTGGTCTCCGGGTGCAAAGCCTAAGTGTCCACCACGAGGGACTCGCTGGGCCCAGTGCAGCGCCATGTGATGCAGAATTACAAGACGGATCCCAGACTTCAGGCTGAGCGCCATGTGTGCGTCCCCACCCGCGGGTCGGTGGAGCTGTGAGCGGCGCGCTCTGCCGTCCTGTAGTTCGAACCCCGAGCACCTCTCCAAGGCCCACGGGAGGGAGCTTGTTCAGCGGACGGCTGCTGCGGGAGCCATGGCAACCATCGATGGGCGTGGCCTAGCAGGAGGAGGGGATTGCTGGAGGTGTGGCCTAGTGAGAGGTTGCTGGGGGTGTGGCCTAGTCAGAGGTGAGGTTGCTGGGGGCGTGGCCTAGCCCGAGGTAAGCATGTTGGGGGCGTGGCCTAGCAGGAGGAGGGGATTGCTGGGGGTGTGGCCTAGTGAGAGGTTGCTGGGGGCGTGGCCGAGCCAGAGGTAAGCATGTTGGGGGCGTGGCCTATCGAGAGGATGGGAGGTTGCTGGGGGCGTGGCCTAGCGAGAAGAGAGAAGGTTGTTGGGGACATGGCCTATCAACAGGCAGTAAGGTAGCTGGGGGCGTGGCCTAGCAGGAGGTAAGCATGTTGGGGGCGTGGCTTAGAGGAAGAAGTTTGTTGGGGGCGTGGCCTAGCCAGGGGTGGTGAGGGTGTTGTGGGCGTGGCTTCACCCAGCGAATAAGGTTATTGGAGGTATGGCCTGGCGGGAGGAAGTGAGGTCACGACGGGGTGGCCACGGGGACCCAGGGGTCTCTCTCTGCTGCCTGTGACTATCCAGCCGCCATAAGCACCATGAGGGGGAGCCTGTGTGCATCCCCCAAACTCTACACGCAGGCGTCTGTCTGAGGAGTCCAGGGAGCCGGGTGAGCAGGGTCTATGTGCTCACCTAAAGCAGTAAACATAAGTGTACACACACACATGTAAGTGTTTACACTGGGGGATGTGGGAAGCTTGTAAATCACATATTTATCACGGTATAAAAGCACCCGCAGGATCCAAACATTCAGACACTTCCAAATTGCCACGGCTGACACACAGCAGCCCTCAGGCCGGGCTTGGAGGCTGCGGCCCAAGGTCCAGGCTGGGGTGATGCACATGGCGGCGGATGGAGTAACCCCGTGGACTCCCCTGGTACCCGGCCACGCACCCAGCTAGCAGTGTGTTGTGCGGCTTTGTGAGGGTCATTTTCACACACTGAGCTGGGTTTGAGGTACGTAGGTGGGCCTCACCGCATCAGTTGAAGGACTCTGCGTAATTACTGAGGTTTCCCCAGTGAGACTTTCCTCTCATGCATTCAGCCTCTGCTCCTGCCTCAGTTTCCACAATGTCCTCCCTCACTGCAGACCTGGACTGCGGCCACCGCACAATGGGCCACACCGTTACTTTCCGTGGCTCCGTGACTCTGTGACTGATACCGGCCCCTCCTTCCTCCCCATATTTCCCGTGGTCCAACCTCTCACATGCACGCCAAGCCACGACACCGTGGAGGCCACAGCTGCCCCCAGGCCCCCGTCCTCGTCCCCTCCATCTCCAGCCCCGCACCTCGTGAACGCGGACACGGGTTCCTGGCTGCTCCGAGGGAGAAGGAGGAGCCAGAAGCAAATCGCCAGGTTCACCAAGTGACACCCAGCTTTGGGAGGACCCTGCATGTCCCCGCCGCAGCGCTCTGGGAGCCCCAGAACAAGCTGAGCCAACACTTCGGGGTCCCTGCTCCCCAGTTCTTGGGCCAGGACCTGACCATAGCCATCTCGGGGCCGCCGCTGTGCCCCCACGGCCAGCTCTGCTCCGCACGGAGGAGGCTGAGGCAGGAGGATGCAGGCTCCCTGCGGCTGGAGGATTCTGCTCGGGCTGAGGCCCTGGTTCCGTCCCCGCCGCTCCCCAAAGCCGTCCCCAGTTTCGGGGTCCGCTGCCCAAGCTCCCCGTAACTGTGCAGCCCAGCACGGGGACCCCGGCCTGCCGGCGTGTGCTCCTGCTCCTGCTGGGGCGCCCCCGGGGGTCTGGACCGCACAGGCGCTGCCCCGGATCCCCGCTCCTGCACACCGTGTTTTCCTTGGCAGCCCGCCGCTGCCGTAAATCAGCCGAGCAGGGCGCAGTGTGCGGCCGTCCAGTGCCGGCCCCGGGAGGCTGAGGAGGGAGCGTCTCCGCCACGTCCAGGCCCCGGGCCGCGGGCACCGGCCACCTCTGAAGGTGGGCACAGCCTCCGCCTGCGTCTCCGGCCTCTGGGTCCCCGCCGTCCCCCGGGGCATCTCTGTGTCAGACCTCTGCCGCTCTCTCTGTCTCTCCGTCTGTCTGTCTGTCTGTGTCTCCTCCTCCTCCCGCCTCTCTGCCTCCTTTGTTCCCCAAACACATAACTTCTCCATGCCCACCGTCACACAGTCAGTCAATGATCCCCTCCTGTGCTGGGGATCAGCTTCCACCCTGAGCCATGCCCTGCACACAACAAGGTTCCGGGGACTCCCCTCGCACCCCGTTCTCAAGGTGACCCCAAGAAGGCCTTGTGATCCACCCCAACCCCTTCCCTGCTCCTCCTGGCCCCAGGACACCCAGGACAGTCACCTGTGTGCACCTCAAACTCAGGACACAGCGACGGCGACCTGGACGCTGGCCGGCTTTCCCCGCCCGCCCAGCGTGACCCAGGCCTGGTTTCCAACGGTCGGCACCCACATCTGGGTGTGAAGACGGAGCAGAGCCCGGCCGTGGTGCTGGCACACACCGGGGAGCCCGGCTACTCAGGAGGCTGAGGCGGGACGATCTCAAACTCTAAGCGAGCACCCTCAAAAGGCTGAGGCAGGAGGATCTCAAGTTCCAGGCCAGCCTGGACAACTTAGCAACTCAAAAAGGATTTTTCAAAGGGCCGGGACTGAGCTCTGTGCGAAGTCCTTGGATTCAGTCCCTACCACCAAAAAAGACAGAGCGGGCAGAGGTGTAGCCCCCACACGATGCATATAAAAATCGGCTCTGCATGTGCCGAAGACCAAAATTCCTAGACAAAAATGCAGGCGTGCGTTCATGGACTCGGCGTCCACGGGGATTTTGTAGCTAAAGCCAAAACCACGCAAAAAAGCAGAAAACAAAGCTCAATGGCACACAGCTGTCACCCGGCGCTGGGGAGGCTGAGGCGGGACGGTCTCCATGGTGTGTGGCAGCCGGGACCCGTAGCAAGCCCTGCCCGTCAATGAACAAATAAAGGTTACAACAGGTCCGTTTGGACCTTGTGCAGCTCTGGGCTTCACAAAGCATTCTGGAGAATCGCAGGGAAGACTCGCAGGGCACCATGAGCAAACGCTGCGCCCGCGGGGATCAGGAGCGGGAGCGTGGAACGGCGGCCCGGACAGGAGGTGGCAGCCCGGCTGCAGGCCGAGCTAAGTCCTCAGGGGAGAACCGCCCCGGGAAGGCCCAGTGTCCACACGGCACGCAAACCGAGCCGCCAGTCCAGCAGACCTTGGCACAGAGGGGCGGACGGTACCGGGTGGAGGGAGGCAGAGTTTTCCGTGATTCCCGGAGGACAGCTCGCGGCTGCATCAGAAGCCTCCTAAAGAGGGAAACATGCGTCCTCACCAAAGCAGGAAAACACAAGCATTGTCCTTGGCACCCAAAAAGCAAACAGCCCGAACATTCCTGGATGGACAGATGGGTGGACAAGCACACCGTGCCCCGTACACATGGCAGGGTGTATTACATAGCCATGAAAAAGGAATGGGTGCTCAGATCTGCTGGAACTCGGGACATGTGGCCTCGGGAGGAGCAGCGCCCCGAAGATCAGAGTGTGGGCTCTGCCCGTCCGTCCCATATAAACAGAACAGAAAGTGGACAGACAGAGACGTAAACAGCAGCTGCCTGGCACGGGGATGTTTTCCAAGTACATGAAAGATCACAGCCTGCTGCCTGCCGGCCGGAATCCAGACAAGCTGGAAATGGGCCGCAGAGACGCCAGCCGCCATCAGAGGAGCCCGGGGTGTGGGGACCCCCCCCCGGGGTGGCAGCAGCCAGGCTGCCATCGGATGTGGACGCCCCAAACCCCTGCGCCCCATGCACGATGCTAAAATACACACGGTGGACCTGGGCAGGGGCAGAGAGCGGAGATGTCCAGGGTGGTGACCGAGCCTGCTACAAACGGGCAGTTTTTCTCCAGTTGATCGGAACCCGGGGGCACCCGGCACCTGTGACCAGCCCTCGGCCCGGCCCGGGCTGCCCCCTCTGGACCGAGCCAGGACGTCTTCACCATGTAGACATTTTGGTCCTTGTATTTTGTTTTTTGAGACAGGATCTCTCTCTGCAGCCCAGGTTGGCCCCGAACACACGGCAACCCTCCTGCCTCGGCCTCCCGAGTGCTGGGAGGACAGGGGTGCCCCGCTGCGTCCACTCCGAGTGGGCTTTAGAGACCGGACCCTGAATCTGTCCCCCGGCTGCTCTTTGGACAGCCAGGGTCTGAGGGGGCTGCAGATCGGTGCCGGGGTTCACTCTGCGTGTGGTGCAAAAGTCGCTCAAATACCTGCTTCCTGCTGGGGGCCGCCCACCCGCCCGCCAAGCCCTTCCGAGCAGCAGATTCAGCACTGCGGCTGCGCCCTCCACCCAGGCCACCGGGCCGGCCGTAACGAGGCCCCGAGGAGCCCGCGTCTCCTCCAATTTCCTCCGCTCGGCTTCGGAGTTCTGCACGTGTCAGCCACAGTCAGGCAGGGCGGAGGCTCCCCGGCCGGGCCGGGTCTGCACGGGCAGCTCTCCTGGGCGGCCCTGCTCCGGGGCATGATCAGGGCTGGAAACGGGGGGCTCTGGTCCCGGCTCCTCCCTTCTGTCCCTGCTTCCCGTCCGCCATGGTGCTCCCGCCTTGGAGCAGCGACCATGGACTGCACCCTCCGCACCCCCGAGCCCCATCGGCCTCTCGTCCTCTGACCGGCCCTGCGTCCCCAGCCCGATTTGGAGACACAGCATCACTGAGTCCACAGATTCCTTGTCCAGGCTGGGCAGGAAATCACGGTCTCCTCCTGCCTCAGCCTCCCCATCTGGGTCACCAGCACAGCCAGCCGTGCATCAGTAATTCCCACCCCGTGCTTTGGATCAGCAGATGCGGTGGATTCTGTTTCCCGGATTCCAGTCTAAGCAGCAGGACAGAAAGCTTTGAGCAGCTGATCCGGTTACCCGACGCCGATTCTGCAGGGGGCTCCTGCCGCTGGGTCCCCAAGAACCCTCTCCGTCGCCTGTGACACCCAAGGGTGAGGTGTGGTGTTTATTTAATCAATTAAATTTATTTAATTAAAACATGTAGCACGTGCAAGGGCCCTGTTCCCATCCTGTGCGTGCCCAGGTCACAGTAAAGCTTCCGGGAGACGCGTGGCTCCTGCTGCAGCCCGGCAAATTCCCCAGCTTGAGAGCTGCACCCCGGGGTGCCGGGCCTGCGAGGTGTCCCCAGGGACGGGGTCCAGCAGGTGCCCGGGCCCCTCGCTGACCGCAGCCCAGGACGCAGGAGCCGGGCGGCTCCCGGCAGGGCCAGCAGAGGTCGGGGGTCCCGCCTGCACCCGACCACCCACCCGGTGTCCCGGGCAATGCTTAGCTCTGCGGATTCCTGAGCAGCTGCGGGGCCCACCCGGGACCTCGGTGTGGCCCCCGCGGCGGCCCTGAGTCGCTGCCATCCTCCGCCCTCCTGTCCTGCTCTGTCCCCCACGCCATCAGCGGTGCCCTGACGAATGTCCCCTCCCCGCGCCCAGCTGCCGGCTGTTCCCCGAGCCTGCATTTTTCCCCAAATCCCGGCTTTCCGTTATTGAGCTCAAGCGTCAGCCGCGACCTGCGGCCTCCCGGAGACCGGAGACCGGGAAACCGCAGGCCGGGCCGCCAATCTGCTTTACTGTTTAACTCGAGCTCCTGCGGAAGCCGCCCCGGCCGCCCCGAAAAGCCCAGAGACGCCGACCCAGAACACGGTGCCGCCGGTCTGCAGGAAGACAACCCTCGGGCAGCGGCCGGCCCCGGGCCCCGTCACCCTGGCAGCGTGGCCGGCTCTGGGCCCGAGCAGGGATGGCGCTGCCTGCATCTCCCCGCGATGCCTGCCTGTGTGGCACAGACACAGGAAGCCTCTCTCTGGTGATCCCGCCCCCCCACTCCCCGCTGGCCCCCGTGTTGCATTTTGCACCCCCAAATCCAGGCCTCCGCCTGCAACGCACGGATAAGAAGCCTTCAGGCCCGCAGCGGGGGAGAGAGACGCGTTTAAAAGCTGATTTCTCTCGGGCTGGTCGGCGGCCGCCTGTCATCGGCCCGCGGGGAGGCTGAGGCAGGAGGGTCTCTTGCGCGCTGCAGGCCAGCCTGGGCTCCGTGACCGAGACCCGGTCTCAAAAAGAGTCCAAGTGGCCCCAAAACACAAGCAAGAAAGGGGGGGGCATAAGTTTTCTGTTTTCTTTTCTTTTAACCGTTTGAATACAAATACTTAGAGGTTTATTTAAATCTTGGTTTTACAAGCCGGACGTTCAAACCGCACGCTTTGCCGGAATTCACGGCGACGTGCCGGGACCCAGAAGCAGCCAGGGCCGGAGGGAAAGGGGCCCAAAGAGAAGGAAGCCGCGGGGAACGGGGCTCTGCACACCCGCCCTCACCTCCCCCCGCCGGGCGGACGGACGGACGGACGGACGGAGATCCGCTTTTGTTCTGTATTTTTTCCCCAAGGCCGGGCGTTTGGGGAAAAGCGGGGTGATTTCTCCGCGTCTGCACAATCCCCCAAAACGCGTGTGCAGAAATCCCCGGCCGAGCCGTAAATCACTGTAGCTGCTCGTAAATCCAGGGAGAAGACAGAGGGGGGGAGAGGAAACACGAGACACGGCCGAGCTGCAGAAACCCAGAAGCACACGGCCTCAAGCGGACGCTGGACCGCGCGAGCCTGCCACCAAATTCAAAAGGCAAACACGGGGCCACTCACGCCCAGGGCTGGTCCTTTCTGCTCCCCGACTTTCTCTTCAATAAACAGTTTCTTAAACGGCCCCATTCCTTGACTGACTGCTCGTGAAATATCAGCTGCCCATAAAAGGTTTACAGATCGCATCCTGGTCTGGGGCTCGGAAACCAGCGATGCACGACACGGCCAGGTTGTTTCTTTCTTTCTTTCTTTCCTTCTGTGTCCCTCTGTCTTACGAAGCGAGGCCGTGCCCCGTGGCCTCTGGACACTTCTCCCAGACCCGGGAAAGGACAGCCTTTGGGGAGCTGCCCTGCGCCCTAACAGGGATCCTGTTAACGTGGCCACAGGCCGTGCCCGGCCCCGCAGTGACCACGGGATGACGGCCAGGCCCACGCCATGCGGGGCTCTGCAGAGCAGCAGCCCTGTAGTCCAGCTTCCCGCTGACCACACAGAGCTCAGGCGTCCGTCTCCATCTGTGTCCACCCCGCCCGCTGCCCGCTGCCCAGGAGGCCCAGCCCTGGCCACGGAGCCCGGTTCTGCAGGAGCTGCGTCCGCCCGGACCCGGGTCCAGCCAGCTGGAACCGGGCGGCCAGAGCTCTGCCCAGGAGCCCCGAGATCCCCAGTCCCGGCCGGGCTGTCCACGGGGAGAAGGCCCCGCTGCTGGACACCCGGCCCCCTGCAGTGGACACGGCCAAGGTCCCTGGCTGCAAAGCTAAAAATTAAAAATCAAACACAGAGCGCATGAGCGAGGGTCCCCACAGCCCCCCAAGAGCAGCCCTGCCTGCCCGGCCTGGCCCGGTCTCCGTGACCACAGCAGCCAGAGCCGGGGACACCACAGAGCCGGGCGTCTGGGCCGAGCCGGCTGGCCTCGCCTGGCCCCGGCTGTCCACCCAGCGGCCCTCCCGGCCCTGCCGGTGGACATGGAGGCTCCCACGGCTGCTGGCCGCTGCCGGGGCAGAGTCAGAACCTCAAGACCGTCGGAGGGGACAGGAGCCGGCCACCCTGGCGCTCCGGGAGGCTGAGGCGGGAGGGTGCATGTAAGCTCCAACTTAGCAAGAGCCGGGCCAACATTTAAAAACAGAAAACAAATAATTCTTTAGAAGAAGAAGAAAAGGTTTGGGTGTCGGTAACTCGCCGTGAGGGCCTCGGTCCACTCGGGGACCCTCGGCCAGCTCCCAGCGGCGTCTGTGCTGGCACAGGGCGGGGAGGTGGCAGTGTCCACATCCGGCTGTTTTCTTGGAGACAGAGGAACCAGGGTCCAGGGTTAAGGAGATGACACCGAGGCGGACGCCGGGGGATCCAAACCTGTCTTTAATTATTTTGGAAACTTTAGCCACCGGGCCACCAGGGCCAGCCCACACACCCGGCTGAGCCCCGCGCTGCCTGGCCAGCACCAAGTCCACACGCCGGTCCGGCTCTCGGGGGCAGGCCCTGCCCTGCGCCCCTGGGACCCCGGTGGACCGCGCTGGCCCATGCTCCACGGCCTCCTGCATTTTGGCCAGGACTCCCCACCCGCCCCCCACCCACCGACCACCGCGCGCGGCCAGGCCCGCACCACATGCAGGACAGGGCGGATGCCCTTCCGGCCGTCGCCTCCTTAAGTGTCCACTATGTACAGTATTGCACTTGCTGCGTCCTCCCCTGTCTCGCTGGCCTCCGTCACGCCCACGCCCGCGCCCCACCCCGCGCCTCCAGGAAATAAAAGACAAAAGCAAATCCATGTCCATTCCGGGGTGCCGGTGCGGGTTGGGGTATCAAAGGCAGGGTGCAAACGTTAGCTGGATGCTTTTGCTGGGCACCAGGAGCTCCCATCTGTTCCGGGACACAGGCGCCCCTGGCATTGGGGTGCCGGGGTCATTTCCCCAACCCTCCCTCTCCAAGGTGCTGGGGGGCCTCGGGCACTGGCTTATTGCTGCATTTGGGGTTCGGGGTGGCAGAGGCAGGGGGGAAACAGCCCTGCCTCCTGGGGGTCGGGGTGCGTGTCCACATTCACACTGACACGCTTCGCAGTCAGGAAGTTCCAACTTGTCCGTGGAGACCAGCCCCAGGGCGCGTGTCTGTGTTCGTGTTCCTAGCGTCTAGGGTCTTCCAAAGGTGTGTGGTCAGCCGCATGCACAGGCTTGGGGACCCTCGGTCAGCAGCAGAGCGGGCACGGCGCGCGCGGGGTCGGCTTGGCACCGGGTCCCAGGACGCTGCGTGCGCCCAGGGCGCACGGCGAGCTCTGGAGCGCGCAAAGCAAAGGCCGGTTCCCGCGCGCGCGCGCGCCTCCCCGGATCTCCGCGAGGGTCCGGCTGCGCGGTGCACGAGCAGTCCGGGTGGAGGGGGGACCCTGCCCGGGTCGTGTCACACGGGCTTTTGGGGTTCGCTGGCCGGCGGTGCGGGACCCAGCGGGGCCGGACGGCGGGTCAGAGCCCCAGGGCCTCCGCGTGTTTGCGCGCCTTGAGCCGCAGGTCGGCGATGCTGGAGTTTTTGCTGTTGCTCTTGGCGGCGGCGGCCACCACGGCGGCGGCGGAGGCGGACTCGGCCAGGGACGCGATGGGGAGGCCGAAGGGCGGCGGCGGGAACATCAGGTAGGGCGCGTGCGCCGCCAGGTGCGGGTGCAGGTGCGGGTGCGCGTGGGCCACGCCCTCCAGCTGCAGCTGCGCCTGGACCTGCGCGAGGGAGGAGAGCAGCGTGGATGGGGGCGCCCCGGAGGGCACCCCGCGGACCCCCGAGGTGCCTCCTCTTCCCGGGACCTGGAGACCGCGGCGCACGGGCTGCCCCTACCCGTACCCCTAAACCGCAGCCTGACCCGAACCCCGAGCCCCGAGTCCAACCCTGCCCAACTCTACACAAAGCCAACCCCACCCTGAACCCTGGCCCTTGGGGGACCCGAGCCTTCAGCCCAATCCTGACCCGAACTCTGACCCCACCCCCGACCCCAATGCAACACTGACCCCAACCTGAGGTCCCCCCAACCCAGCCCAGCCCTGACCCTGAGCACCTGCTCGTCCATCTAGACCCCCCGGTGGGCCCACTTCCGCCCCAGCTCTAATCGGTGAACCCTGCGTTTTTACGCAGCAGCCCCGAAGCCAGGAGGTCCTCACTAGCACCCCTGGGAACCTATGGAGACTCCGGGGCCTCCCCAGGTCCTCTCCAAGGACGTGTGGCAGCCCCCGGGCGCTGCCCACATGGGCGTCCAGGTCAGGACAGGGCGGTGCCCGCAGTGCCCAACCTGGGTAAGGGTCCCCCCGGGATGGTGCAGGCCAAGGCTTGGCCTGAAGCTGGGCCACAGCCTCGAGGGCGAGAGGCCTGGGCTAGGAGGACCCCGGCCTCTCCGGTGCCCTCTGTACCTTCCCCGAGGGGCACTCATGCCCAGAGGCTGCACCCGACTGGGGTCCACAGCAGGGTGCCGCCCAGGGGATTTGGGGTCCCCCAGGGGGAGAAGCCACCTAGGCCCACACCAGGAGGCCCCAGACCTCCCAGCTGGCCGGGTCCTGGCACCCCAAGCCCTGACCAGCAGCCCCGCCAGGCGCCCCAAGCTGGCACGGTCAAGGGGAGGAGGGGGCGCGGGTTGCGGGGCCCCGAACCCCCAGCTCGGGCACCCCCCCCCCTTCCTTTCCAGGCTTCGAGCCCCGGCCGGGTGGGTGGCTCGGGGTAGGTGGGATTTTTTTTTCCTCTCTCAATTCCGTAAAAGCGCATTTGGGTTTGGATTTCTACCCTCTCCAAGGTGCCTTGGAGTTTTATGGCCTGGTTTTAATACGTGCCAACGCGCCTATAAATGGCCCCTTGTAAAAGCAGCGAGCTTTCTTCTGGGAGCCAGGGTCTGAGTGAGAGGGCAGGGAAAGAGACACGGGGGGCGGGCGGGGAGGGGAGAGGGGGAGCTGGGGTCCCCCGGGAGGAGGCCCCCCATACCCGCCCGCCACCCGCCGCCAGCTACCTGTTGGAAAGGCATTCGCAGCGCGCCCATGTTCACGTAGGGAGCCACCCTGCAGGCGTCCAGGTGGCTGGCGGTGCCCAGGATGACGCCTGCGGAGAGAGAGCCGGGGACCCCAGTCAGCGTGGCCGAGTCCAGCCCCCGGCCCGCGCCCCAAAGCCTCCCCGCGCACAGGCGTGCACCCACCTTTGTGCATCTGGTTCTCCTGCTTCCGACACTTGGCCCTGCGGTTCTGGAACCAAACCTGAGGACCAGAGACAGGCAGCGCTCAGGCCCGGGTCTCGGGGAGGGGACCCCAGCTCCCCCTTCCACACACATACACACACCCACCTCCCGCGTGGCTGGGGACCCGGCCATGCCCACATGTTCCAGGCTATGGGGAAGCGGTTCCTCGGTCTCTGGGGGTGCACGCCTCCCCCCACTCCACACTGCAAGGTGGACAGGCGCCCCTGCAACGTGCCGCACCCCCGTCGAGCCCGGGACCCCCCAGGCACTGCGGCTCCCTGGAGAGGGGCCATTCGGAGGCGCAGGTGCCCGGTTAGTGCTGCCGGGGTCCTAGCCGTGCCAGGGCGCCCCAGGATCCAGGCCTGCACCCTTTGTAACCCTCAGATATCTGGGGCGCCCATGGCAGCGGTGGGGCCCTGTGCTCCCCACGCCAGCCTGCTCCCCAGACGGACCAGGCTCCCCCCCACTCCCATCCTGCACCACGCGGGCAGAAACACTGACGGCCAGGCGGAGAGATCAGCACCCACATCCTCTGCGAGGCCAGCACAATAAGTCCCCCCCGCTGGGGAACCCCGCTCCCCAAAGCCCCAGGCAGGAAGCAAAGGAGGGGACTTCCCGGCCTGGCCCACTCGGAGCAGAAGTTCGGCCGCCGGTCTCCCTGCAGCCGCCGCAGGCCTCCTGCTCCTGCTCTCGGTGCGAATCCGGGGACCACAGTCGGGGTCCCGCCGAGCCAGCCGGCACCCAAGAGTCCCGTGTGTCCCCCGCTCCCCCAGTCCTCCACGTGGAAACCGGGGTCCCCGGGCGGGCGCAAGGCTCGGCCAGGTCCTGTCCTCCTGTGCCCTCCTCCTCCCGGGGAAGTTTTTCTCATTTAAATTCTTGCAAACGTGGCGCTTAAACCCGGAGTCAGACCGCAAGCAGCCGCGCTGGCCCGGCCTGCAGAGCCGCCTCGGCCGGCCGCGTGGGGCTGGGTTTTGGGGGGCAGAAGGGCGCGGTGAGGAGGGAAATAAAATTATGAATAAACGTGAGGGCTGGGGGCCTGCGTCGGGCGCTAATAAATCAGTCCTGGGTGATTGGCGATCAATTCCAATTAGGCCCGAATATGCTCAGCGACGTGCGGCCGGCAGTTCGGAGACGAGACGCGGCCGGCTTCGTTACCGGCCGCCGGCGGCCTTCGCTCCACAAGGATGTAATCGGATTTCCCTTTGATTTCCATTACAGACAGTGAATAATGACATTTAATTTAGCTCTGAGCCATAAACCCGAAGATATTTGTTGTAATTAAATTACCGCCTGCCCCTCACCGGCGCTCATAAGTTCCCATTATGAGCTGACAGCTGGGGGATATAAGTTTCCAGTACAACACAAAAATAAGAGGTTAATAAGGACCAGAGTCCGTAGGATGCTCAATTTATTTACACCGAATTTCCCCGCTAAATTGAAACTCTATCTTTTAAGCACACGAGACGGGCTTTTCCCGGGGAAGAAAGCGGTCGTCGAGCCACTCAGACGCGGACAGGATGAAAAATAAATTTCAAACATTTTTATGTCTGTGTCTCCGAGTCTTTCTCCCCCACCCCGAGCCTGCGCTCCCCGCCCGTCTCTCCGGCCCCCTCGGCCGGCCGGTTTGACTAATTGATTTTTATGAGCACTTTCTGCAGCCCTAGAAGACGCCTTTCCTCTCCGGGTTGTTTTTATGATTATTTACAGTCGTTAATTTTTAATCTGCCCCCCCAAATCGATCCATCTTCATTTGGCACCATGCACAGACACGTCCCAGCCCCGAGCCCGCACACCCCGGGGCTCGCCGGCTCCGCGGCCCCCCACGACCCTGTTTGTGCTTCCGTCCGGGGCACCCCAGGACCCCGCGGGGACACCGGCTCCGGGAACTCGGCTCCGGCCGGCCCGCTGACGTGCTGTGCCGTGCGTAATAGACTTCTGCAAAGAAAGAGTGGCCAATTCAATTACGAGTCATTTATTTTTATAGGAGCTGTACATCAAGGCCCAAGGTTATTACGGGGACCCCGGCAGGGGACAGTCGCAGGTGACATAAAACCTGACGTGCCCTAAAGCGAAAGTTTAATCTTTTGATTAATTCCTGCAGCCAGGGCTCCCTGCGTCTCCGCACCAGGAGGGTCGAGGTGGCCGGCGGGCCGGGGAAGGGCGTCTCCACGGTGGCCCCGAGTTCCTGCCTGTGGGGGTGCCCGGGGGACCCCCGGGTTGGCTGTCAGCGCCTGGCTGGGCCCAGGATGCCCCGGGCGAGCCGGGCTTTGCTGCATCATGAGGGAGGGAGCCTGGCTGTCACCGCCACTGAGGCTGGGCTCACACACACACACACACACACACACACACACACACACATGCACACATGCACGCATGCACGCGTGTGCACACACACGCGCGCACACTCGGATCGTGGCACTAAAGATCTTATGAAATGCTTTCTCTCTGTCAGTGCAGCTGGACAGAGCCCGCCTGACTTTGGTGACCGGTGAGCCTCCGGCCAGGCCAGCACAGCTTGCTGTCCGCTTTGGGAAGGGACGCTGGCGCGCCTGGCTTTTCGGTTCTCCGACTGCGCTCCCCAGAGCTCCGGGTCCCCGACCCGCGTCTCACCAGCCCTTCCGCGAGGCTCACACGTGAGGGGCGCCGGGGTCCCCCACCAGGGGCCGGGGCGCAGCCACCTGGCAGCTGCAAGGCGCGCGCATCCGCGCTCGCTCGCACACGCGCGCGCGCCCAGCAGACACATCGATACATTTAAGCAAATGTTTGCAAAGCACAAAACGCTCGGCCCGGGCCAGGCCCCGCCACTGACTGCGCCGCGCCCCACCCCGCCCGCCTCTCCGGGCGCCAGATGGAGCCTCATGAATCGCGCGCTCCCGGGGGACCCGCTGGAGAGACGGCGCCCGCGACCCCGCGCTAATCCGGCCCCGGGCGGGGTGGCCCGGCTCACATGGAGATGCCCCCGCCTGTGCATGCTCGCGCACGCGTGTGTGTGTGTGTGCGCGTGTGTGCGTGTGCAGAGCGCCCCTCAGCAGCCCGCCGCGCCCGCCTCTGCGCCCCGGCATGGAGAGGGGAGCTTGGAGAGGCGCGGAGGTCACCGCGCAGGGACACCGAGCTCCGGGAGGTCCTGACGGCCCGGCGCGCACGCTGAGACTCGGCCCGAGAGCCCGGCCCCTGGACACACGGACAGACTGACGGACGGGACAGGACGCGCGCCCTGCCCAGCCCGGGTGTCCGGGCGCACCGCGCTCCTCACCTGCACGCGCGCCTCCGACAGCCCCAGGCGCTGGCTCAGCTCCTCGCGCATGAAGGCGTCCGGATAGTGCGTCTCGTCGAAGAGGTTGGTGCGGCTGCGGCGCTGCTTCAGCTTGGTCTGCCCGTCCTCGTCCTCCGACTTCACGTCCTCCCGCTTCTCCCTGCAGTCGAAGAGCCCTGCGGGCGCCAGGGCGGGCGCGCAGCTCAGAGCCGGGGACCCCCGCACCCCGCGCCCTGCACCCCGCGCCCCGCGCCCTGTGGAGAGGGAGGCGCAGCGCGGCCTCTCCGTGTGTTGGCTGCGGCTCAGCCGCGTTTCCTCAATTATCCACTTGGCCGTGTTGACTCGGCCCCAGCTGGGCTTTTTTTTGGAAAGCAACGCAGCTAAATATTATTCTTAAGGCAAAGGAGCTCCGGAGAGTCGCCCGAGGACGTGGGCCGCTGTCCCCTCGCTGTCCTGGAGCCCCGCTCGGCCCATCTCTCCCTCCTGTGTCCCTCTCCCTGTCTGACCCCAAAGCCGGCCGGTCCGGATGTCCAGCGGGCAGCTGAGCGGGGAGCCCTGACCCCAGAGCTCTCTGGCTCCCCCACGCACTGCACCCCACTGGGTCCCGGTTTTAGGGGCTCAGCAGGGCAGGCGCAGAGCGGCCAGGGCTGCAAGGCAAACAGAGAGCACGGCTCGGAGGTCCCCGTCCCCCGACTTATAAACCGTCCCAGGCCCAGCTGGGGCTTTGCAAAAGGCTCCCGGGGTGTCCCAGGCACCCCGGCTGGCCCTGCCCCAGGGATCACCCCCTGTTCTAATTAGAGGTCCAGGCCCAGATACGGGGCTGCTTAGGGAGGACGGCGGGCTGGGCGACCCCACCGTGCTCCCCAGAGCTGCGGGCGCCCACGAGTGGCCTCCAGGGTGCCCACCAGCCCCACTAACAGGAAACCCTGGTCCTGGGCTCCTCGGCCGGCCGGGCTCCCCCCGGTACCTAGTCCCTGTCTTTCTCCAAGTGTCCCCTCCCCGGGCAGCCTGGCCACCCTTCCCTCCTGCGGCCTGGGAGGAGGCCGCCACACCGGCCCGTTGCCCACCGCCCGCCTGTGCTGGTCCTTGGTGTGTACCACACCCCTTCCCTCTCCTCGCCCCGAGGACCCCAGCACCACACCCGGCGGGCACCGGGCCTGCCTGCTGCCTTCCCGAGGAATCGCAGCCCCGGCCGGCCGGACGGTCACAGCAGAAACTCAGGCCTCCACCCCGGCCTGCTCCGGGCTGCCCCTGCTGAGCGGGGCTCCCTCTGCCCCTCCGGGTGGCACCTCCGGACTGTCCGGGTGCCAGCAGCTGTGGGGCAGGAGACCTCGGGCCTCCGATGGGTGGGGACGCGGGTGCCCAGGCCCCGAGCAAAAACTCTTTTGTGCGAGTCCCAGAACCAGGTGCGGAGCCGGCCGGCGGGGCGCCCGCCCTTACGGATGGAGCCGGGGCCAGGTCCGGAGCTCGGCGCCCAGCGCCACTTCCTGGGCTGCCAGCGGCTCTGGCCCAACAAGGCCTGGGGAGCCCCGTACGACGGAGCTGCATCCTTCAGCCCCAAAACCCACACTCTGACACCCCAGCCGCAGGCCCAAGAGGAAGCCCCAGACTGAGACCCGGGTTCCAGCTAGAACCGGACCGAACACTGGGGACTTCACGCTGACACCCCCATTCTGAGCGGGGCAGGACGGGGATGCATCTTTTCTTATCCATACAAATCCTACCCACGAGCGGCCCCCTCGGGGCACCACAGATGTCTAACCGACTGGTGCGGCCTGCGAGCCCCCGAGCCTGGCAGCGGCTCCCCCCAGCTCCGTCACCAAGGTGTCAGGAGGCGGTGGAGGAGGAGGAGGGGGACCTGCCTCCCCGCCAGACCCCGGCCACCCGCGGCACACAAGTGGTTTTAATTTGCAAACCCAACCTCGAGTCTCCGGGTTCCAGGGGAAAGTTTTCCTCCCCGGGAAGGGGACCCTGACAGCGGGGAGCTCATCCTTTCCGGGCAGCTGGGGCGCCCCCAATCCTGCCTGTTCCTGGCTCAGGCGAGCTAGAAGCCCCCCTGTCCCCAGAGAGATAAGTGAAGCTTTTCTGTGTGGGCCATACAGACAGACAGACAGACAGACAGACCCGGCTGCATCCTTTCAGACAAGTCTGGGGGCTCAGCCCGGGAAAGTTCGCGCTGCGGACCGGGCAGTGCCTGAGGCCCGGCCGGCCTGGACCCAGGGCTCCCCGTGTTGGCCTGTCTGTGCTGTCTGCGCCCTGGATGCTGCGCCCGCTTCCTCCTCCTCCTCCCTCCTCCTCCTCCTCCTCCTCCTCCTCCTCCTCCTCCTCCTCCTCCTCCTCCTCTTCCTCCACCTCGTCCTCCTGCTCAGCTGCTTTTCCTCAAGGGAACCCTGGCGACCCCGGGCCCAGGCCTCTCCCGGCCAGATGTAGCCTCTCACCCTCTGCTGCTGCAAGAGTTGGGGGTGGAATGCCAGGCGAGGCCGGGGGAGGCCGGGGGAGGCCAGGAGAGGCCAGGGGAGGCCAGGAGAGGCCAGGCGAGGCCAGGGGAGACCAGGAGAGGCCAGGAGAGGCCGGGGGAGAGGCCAGGAGAGGCCGGGGGAGACCAGGCGAGGCCGGGGGAGGCCAGGCGAGGCCGGGGGAGGCCGGGGGAGGCCAGGAGAGGCCAGGAGAGGCCGGGGGAGAGGCCAGGAGAGGCCAGGCGAGGCCGGGGGAGGCCAGGAGAGGCCGGGCGAGGCCAGGGGACCCCGCCGCCTGCTCCTCCCTGCGCGCACGAGGGCCAGCGAGGACCCCGGCCCGGCAGCAGCACCGCCGCGGTGCCCGCGCTTCTCCGGGCCGCAGGGGACTTGGCTGGAACCGGCGCGCGCGCACGCGCAGCCACCTCACCTTCCCCCGCGCCTCTGCCGGCGCCGAATTCCTTCAGCTTCTCCTTGTCGAGCTCTCCGTGGTCTTTGAACAAATGCATGGGACAGTGGCCTCCCCCGCCGCCGTCCGTCACGTCCTGGAGCGCGGCGGCGTCCGCGGTGCCCAGCTCCCTGGAGCGCGCCAGTCCGCTCTCCAAAACTTCCCTGTAGGTGATGGAATCCTTCTTGGCCCCGCTGCCTCCGCCTCCGCCGCCGCCGCCGCCGCCGCCCGCATTCTCCTTGGTCTTCTGGTCGAACGATTTGGACACGAAGGCGGTGAGCTCCTCCATGGCCACCCCGGAGCGCGCGGGGCTGCGGGGGTCGTGCGCCCTGGCTGGCGGCCGGCCGGGCTGCGGTCCGCGCGCTCCTCCTCCTCCTCCTTCTCCTCCTCCTCCTGTTCGTCCTCCTCCTCTTCCTCCTCCTCCTCTTCGTCCTCCTCCTCCTCCTCCTCCTCCTCCCGCTCCCCGCGCGCACCGAGGAGGAGGACGCGGGCCGGCGCTGGCTGCTGGCTGCGGCTGGGCGCGGGTGGCGAGTCCCTCCCCGCCGTTATTTATGCCTCGCAATTTGCGATCTCACTATTTATACGCGGCTACCTTCGCCCAACCCCCTGCGCCCCTGTCTCGAGCAATTACGGCTGCTCCGGGGCTCGGAGGAGGAGGCGGCGGCGGGGCCGGGACGCACGCGCGGGGAGAGGGGACGGCGCCTTCTCGCCCCCGCGCGCCCCACCCGCGGCCCCCCCAGGCCCGGCACTGGGCTCGGCCTCGCATTTCATCACCGAGTGGCGTCTCGGACCTCGGCGTGGAGAGGTGAAGAGGACGCCGCCCCCCCTTTGGAAGGAGGAGAGAGAGACAGACAGAGCGCGCGCGCACTGCAGGACGCAGCGCCAGCGCCCCAAACAGGTACCGCGCGCCCGCCCTGGCTGCGCCGGGCCCCAAACTCCAGGCGGACGCGGTGCCGCGGACGCGGGGCTTTCGGCAGCCGGGGGGTCCCCAGGAGCCTGGGCCGCCCCTGGCCCAAGCCTCGCCCCGCCTCGCCTCCTCCTCCTGCCCCCTGCGGGGAGGCCGAGGCAGGAACGTCTCTCTCCACGTGCGCCCCCGCGGGGGAGCCGGAGCCCGGTGCGCTCGGCCGCGCAGGCGAAGCTGCTCCAACTTGGACGCGGCCGGATGGCGAGGGCGCGCGCCCTGGGGACCCCGACATCCAGAGGAAAGCGCCGGGGGTGCCCGGGGGTTCCCGGGGGTGCCCGGGGGCGCGGGCGCAGCGCTTGAGGACCTCGGAGGGGAGGCGGGCGGCGCTGTCACCGAAGCCCGGGGCGCAGACGCGGAGGGTCCCCGAGAGAGAACCGGTTGGTGACGTCTGTCCTGGGCGCACTGGTCACCCCCGGCCCGGAGTGACAGACGCCGCCTGGGCTTTGCTCCGGGCTGTGGTCTCGGGGTGCCGGGGGTTTGTTTGTCCTGTTTTCACAGAGTGACCGCTGCTCCCCGGGCCCTGGCCATGGCGCCCGGAGACAGTCATTTTCAGGACCCCGAAGCCAAACTGTCACCCCGTCCCCAAATGCCATCTGTCAATAAAGTTGACGCCCCTGTTTTTCTAAAAAAAAAAAAAAAGATACCCGCGCACCCCAGTTCCCCGGACCGGTGGACGCTGGTCAGTTATCTTCCAGGAAATGCTGATTTTTTTCATGAGTTCTGTCTGTCTGTCTGTCTGTCTGACTGCTCTGCGGAGCTGTGTGAGCCACATCCCCAGCCCTGACCCCATTTTCCCTTCTGAGCCGGGGTCTCACCAAGTTGCTAAGTAGCCAGGCGTTGGGGGAACAGGATAGGATGGGGGGCTCCAAACTTGGGACCCTCCCGCCTCGGCCTCCTGGAGCTCTGGGCCGATCCCTGCCCAGGTGGCACAGCCGCGCCCACCTGTCCACTCTGGGTCCCTTAAAGCAGTTTGCCCTCTGAGGCGAGTGGGCGGCCGACCTGGACACCGGGGTCAAGTCCACCTTGGGGGGCCTCCTGAGCCCTGTCGGGCAGATCCAGACGCAGCCCTGCAGGCGCCATGCAGACCCCGCCATGGGGCGGGGGGACATCGAGGCAGAAGTGCAGAGGTTGGGGCTCAGGATGGGCACGGGGCCTGCGCCGCCTGGGGCTGAGACCCAGACCCTTCCTGGGGGCACCCTGGGGTCCCCCTTGATCTGGAGCCCCGAGGGGCCGCTGAACCTGCAGCTCTCCTGCCTCAGCCTCCCCGAGTGCCTGGGACAGATGCCCCAGAGGCCTGACGGGGAGCAGGGAAGGGACAGACACCCCAAGAGTTGCAGACCAGATCCAGGCCACAGGGACTGTGGGGGGGACCCAGGCTTGGGGAGACTAATTCTCTTTTGGTCCAGGGCTCTGTCTCTGCAGTGTCCAGTGAGGACCAGTCACTGCACCCCAGCAGACTGGCCCTGCCTCCACAGGGGTCCCCAAACCTGAAAGAGGCCCCACCTTGCTGCACCCCTGGCTCATGCCCTCTTGGAGGGCTCCCCCAGCACCTGGCCACACGAAGGGAAAGTGGACACCTTAGGAAAAAATCCGGGTAAATCCAAGCCAGGCGTGTGGTGGCCGTCCGTCATCCCGGCACTCGGGAGGCTGAGGCAGGAGGGTCTCTGTGAGTTTGAGGCCAGCCTGGACTGCATAGTGAGACCCTCCCTCAGAGAAACAGAAAGCATCAGAGGTGACCGCGTCCACCGTGTTCCCCGGTCTCCCCGGCCTCCTCTTATGTTATTTTATTTATTTATGTGTTTATTTATTTGATTTTGTTTTTCCAAAGTTACGGGCTCTCTGAGCGAGGTCACCTTTCCTAGAACCCAGCTTGAGTCTTGCAGAAGAGCAAATTCACAGCCGTGCCTCGGGGGATGGAGGAGCCCGGGGTCCCCTGAACCCCTGAACCCTCGTCAGTGAGGAAGGGAGGAGGAGGGAGCCGCCCGTAGCCTGTCAGCGCGGACGGCCCAGGAGCACCCCGGCGCTGGTGACGGCACCAGGGACCCACTTTCCCCCCAGAGCAGCCCCCGGCAGGCTGAGGGGCAGCGCGGGTGGTGGACCTGCACCCCTGCCTGGCCTGGTGCCCCAGATCCGCTGGCAGCTCGCAGAGGCCCGGCCGTGGCCGCAGGGCCTTATCACAGCAGGGAGCGGAACTCTGGCTCCCGCGGGCGGGCGCTGCTGAGCCCCAGTGCCGGGTGATGCGGGGTCCCGGGTCCCGGGGAGCCGGCCGGGGAGGTCGGGGTACAGGCTTTGCCTCCCGTGGAAGAAAAGGGAGCCAAGGAGGGGCACGGAGTTTAGGAGGGACAGAGGAGGAGGAGAAAGAAACAGAAAGAGACAGAGCACGGGCCCGGGGGGCTCACGGGAGGGAGGGAGGGACGCCCCAAGTCCCTGCCCGGTGCCAGCCTGGCTCCCCAATCCCGCCCTTCCCGTCCTCAGTGCCGTGACCGCAGCGGGGGTGCTGTCTCTGTCCATCCGGCCGTCTGTCCTCCCGGCACCAGGGCAGGGACCCCAGCCGGGTCCTGGGGCTGAAGTCGGGGGCGGGACGGGGCCCCCCCAGGCTGGGCGCGTCCAGCGGGTGGCTGAGTGGACACAGCCGGCGGGCAGCATCGGGTGGCGGGTTTCCTTCTCCCCTTCCCCCAGACAGTGAAGTCCCGGGGGCGCCTGGGCGGCTGGCACCTCGGGGAGCCGGTCGGGAAGCCTCCGGAGGTCGCTACGGACGGATGGACGGACAGATGGGCGGAAGGACGCCTACCGCCGGTGTCCAGTGTCCGATGCGGGCATCAGATTCAGCGAAGGTCACGGCTCGGCCGGCAGCCGAGGGACTGGGGTCCCCGCCCAGGTGCCCCTTCCGAGCCGGCGGCCCTGCTGGACACGGGGTGACTGCTGGGGGACCGTCTCTCCCTCCGGTCTCCTCTCTGGTATTTATAAGCCCAGGCAGAGGACGCCATGAATATTCAAATGTTTAACATGTGATGCATTCAATGCCTCCAAACGCAGGGCTGCTTCCTCCGGCTCCCCGTTATCCAAACATATTTATTTTCAATCACATTTCTCGCCTGCCCGGGGCGGGGCGGTCGGGCTGGGAGCTGAGCACAGACCCGGCCAGAGACCCTCCTGCCTCGGCCTCCCCGGCCGGAGTTTGCTCGGGCATTGGGCCTCAGCTCCATCTCCACCCGCACCCCGGGTCCCCAGTCATTCCTCACGCAGACCGGCGCCTCGGAAATGTTTTGGGGGACCCCCGGCCCTGGCCAATGTCTGTGTGGGTGGGGCTGACGGTTTCCAAGGCCGGGAGCCGCCGCCTCCTCACACATTCATTATTTACGGGTATCGACCGGGGTTTGGGGTTTGCTAGCCGTCTGTGCCCATCACAGCGGCCTCCCTGCCCGCCCTCCGGCCGGCCGGTCCCGGGCTGAATGTCGGGCCTGCCCCGAGTGTCTGTCCCTGGCTCCCGGGCGGTGTTCATCGATCGACTCAAGGACTGTCATCGTGGCCAGGCGGGCGGGAGAGCGGATTTCCCGGTCCAGCCTGCGTGGTCAGGCCGGCGAGGCGGCTCCTCTGCCGGGTGGTCATCCGGGAGGCCCTGGCGGTGGACACTGGGCTGCCCCGGCACGGCCTGGCCCCTGCCTGGACGCTGAGGTGCAGGCTCCCAGCCCAGCGGCCGAGAGGCCGTGCGGCTCTGCGCCCCCCCGCTCCCCTTCTCCCCTTCTCCCCGCTCCCCTTCTCCCCGTCTCCCCGCTCCCCTTCTCCCCTTCTCCCCGCTCCCCTTCTCCCCGTCTCCCCGCTCCCCCTTCCTGGCTCCCCCGGCAGCCCGGCCTCTCCGCCTGCTCGTAGGCAACAGATGTCCACCATTACAAGGGTTTCCCTTTCAGCCTTAATCATGAGACCTTTGCTTTATGTTTTATTTAAGAAAAACATTATTTTTTCAGGGAGCAAAGCTGTTTCCCGCGGACGGAGCCGCCGCCGTTTGCCGTGGACCTCGGCTACATAAACAATGACAGGAAAAAATGAGGCGCTGGCGGCCGCCCGCCGCGAGCCTTCCCGGGGAGACTGGGGGGGCTGGGGGGCCTGGATTCCCCAGCCTCGCCCGGCTCCAGGGTGGCTTCATTTTAATTTCCCCTCCTCCTCCTCCGCACCTCCTCCAGGCCCGGCTTTGGAAGGTGGAGCAGAGGCCGGTGCTCTGGGCTTCTTGGCTGCAAATTTTAAAGCACAGGTGACAGGGACGGGCTGCTGGCACCGGGGACCTCACGGTGGCCGGACGCCACGCACCCGGCTGGCAGCTGCACCCCAGAGCTCACGGCTCCCGTAGGCTGCACCCCAGAGCTCACGGCTCCCGCATGAGCCTCGGGGAGCCTGGCCCGGACCTCCCTCCAGGGTGTCTGTGGGGTGCACAGGGCCGGGGCGCTGTCCCCGAGGCCAGGCTGGATGGGGAGCCCCGAGAAGGAGCCCGTCCCTGAGGCTGGACTCAGAACCCGAGGCCCTGAGCGCCTCTGTGGGGACCCGGCCTAAGCTGAGCGGGGTCGCCCCAACTCCCTAAGGCCAAGGACGGCTGCTGGGGAGGGGGGCGCCCCTGAAACCAGGCCCCGGGGTGGGCTTGGGAAGGGACGGCTTTCTGCAAATGGACAGGAGAGGCCTGAGGAGGAGGAGCGGAGCCGGAGGGGAGGGAAGGAGGCTCCCCATCCCCACCCTCCACCCCCTGGTCCCCAGGAAGCAGCCTCTCACCCCGTCACTCCCTGGGCGCATCCTGGGGAGCCGCACCCCAAGCCTTGGGCCCCTGAGTGTCACCCGCCCCCGTTCACCAGGGCCGTGGATGCTGAGGGGCTGGAAGGGCTCCGTCCGGGGGACCATTTCCTGTTCCCCACTAATGAGGCGTCCCCCTGCCACCCCGTGCGTGCGCCCGGGATGGGACTCGGGGTCCCCAGAGGCCAGGCTGGGCAGGCGGGAGCGTGGGGCGCAGGGAGTGGACTCGGGGTCCGTGGCTCCCGCCCGCGCCCGGCCTGGCTAATTGGGGAGCAGAGCGCGGACGCGGACGGGCGCCCGGGGCGAGGGGGGCCGCGGCTCCTGGGCTCAGCCTCCTGGCCTGAGGCGAAGCTCCGGGCGAGAGAGCCGAGCTCCGGGCTGGACGCGCTCCCGGCCCACCAGGGCGCTCCGCCAGCGCCCCTCTCCAGCCGCGCGCCCCGGGCACCGCGAGCGGGGCCCGCACCAAGCGGAGCTCAGGGCCCCGGGCAGCGCCGGGGCGGTTCATTATCTCGGTCCCGGCGCTGAACCCACGCTGGGCTCCACACCCCGCCCCGCCCGGCCCTTTGCATTTCTTAGTTTGAGGCAGGCTGTCTGTGCGTTGCTAAACTGCACCCGCAGAGCTGGCTTTGCGATCTTCCTGCCTCGGCCTCCTCCTGCTGGGGCCCCGGACCCCAGGTCTAGCTGCAAATGTCTCTGATTCTCCCTCTGTCTCCTGCGTTAGGAAGTGAACGCACAGCTTTGCACTGAGCTCCTTCCCCGGCCCGGCCCATTCCTGCCTTTCTTTCTCTTGATTTTGAGATGGGATCTCACTGAGACACTAACTGACCATGCTGGGCTGGAACCTGCGACCCTCCTGCCTCAGCCTCCCAGAGTGCCGGGATCACAGGCTTATGCTAAAGTCAGCCTGGGAGCAGGGTTCCTGTCCTGCACCTGGGTAAACTTGGTCAGGAGAACACAAGCAGAGACACTTGGTCAGGAGAACCCGACTGCCCCCAGCGGGCCCCAAAAGGGTCCTCATCTATCCCAGGGTCTGGAGGGCCCAGGGGGCTACATGCATTGTACTGTGACTCTGACCAGCTCTGGGACCAGTACCCAGGCATGCAAAGGGGGTAGCCAAACCCTAACTCCAGTGTAGGTGGGGCCTGCTGGGATTCACTCCAACCACCCACCCAACCAACCAAGAACACATCCATCCATCCATCCACCCATCCACCCATCCATCCATGCACCCATCCATCCATCCATGCATGCATCCATCAATCCACTCATCCATCCATCCATCCACCCATCCATCCATCCATCCATCCACCCCTCCATATCCACCCATCCATCCACCCATCCATCCACACATCCATCCACCCATCCAACCATCCAGCCATCCAACCATCCACCCATCCATCCATCCATCCATCCACCCATCCATCCATCCGCCCATCTATCCATCCACCCATCCATCCACCCATCCATCCATCCGCCCATCTATCCATCCACCCATCCATCCATCCATCCATCCATCCATCCATCCACCCACCCATCCATCCATCCGCCCATCTATCCATCCACCCATCCATCCACCCATCCACCCATCCATCCATCCACCCATCCATCCATCTACCCATCCACCAATCCATCCACCCATCCACCCACCCATCCATCCATCCACTCATCCATCCACCCACCCATCCATCCAACCATCCATCTATCCACCTACCCACCCATGCACCCATCCAACTATCTACCCATCTATCCATCCACCAGTCATCCACCCATCCACCCACCCATCCATCCACCCATCCATCCACCCATCCATCCATCCACACATCCATCCACCCATCCAATCCTCCAGCCATGCATCCATCCATCCACCCATCCATCCACCCATCCATCCATCCACCCATCCATCCATCCATCCATCCACCCACCATCCATCCATCCATCCACCCACTCATCCACCCACCCAACCACCCACCCATCTAGCCATCCACCAATCCACCCATACATCCACCTGCCCATCCATCCATCCATCCATCCATCCATTCATCCATCCACCCACCCATTCACCCATCCATCCACCCATCCACCCTTCCACCCATCTATCCACCCACCCACTCATCCACTCATCCGTCCAACTGTCCACCCATCCACCCTTCCATCCATCCACGCACCCATCCACCCATCCTTCCATCCATCCACCCACGCACCCATCCATCCATCCTTCCATCCATCCATCCACCCATCCATCGACCCATCCACCCACCCATCCATCCATCCATCCATCCATCCATCCACCCATCCATCCATCCTTCCGTCCACCTAACTATCCACTTCTATTTCAGCTCCTTAGCCCCAAGCTCAGGATCTCTCCATCTGTCTTTGTGTCCATCTCTCTATCTGTGTCTCTGGTCATCCCACCCAGTCTTCAGAGAGGACCCCTTTCCTGACCCAGAACCCCATCCCCTCCGTCTGGACTGCAGGTCCTGTGAGGCCTGTGAATGGGCAGCCTGGCCCGGTCCGTTCTCCGTGGACCTGGGCAGAGGTTGGGGCGCCCCAGGCCTCAGTGGCCTTGTGTCCCAGGGGCCCCGGGGCCACATGGATGGAGGTCTGTCCTTTCAGGGGCCTGGGCCTCTCTGGGCCTCTTCAACCTGGGCGCTGTGGGAGTCTCTGGGCAGAGACACGAGAGGGCCAGAGCGCTGAGCCTTGTGACCTGGAGCAGCGGAGCAGTCAGTGGGCACCAGCAGGGGCCCCTGGATGTGTGACCATCTGTCCCCGCAGCCGCGGGAAGCAGAGACGTCCGCTCCCACGGGCACCGGTGTACGTGGCAGGTCCCAGGGGCCTGGGGCAGCACAGTGACATGTGTGTGCTCAGAGGGTTCCCACGCCCAGTGACAGCAGCCACAGACTGGCGAGCACACGCAAAAGAGCAATCAACCCCGGGTGGCTTTGGGGCTCGTGGTTTAGGAGGGGTCCTTCCACGGTCACCAGCCCCAGCGCTCTCCGGCCGAGGTGTGTCCCCCATTTCCCTTCCCAGGTCCCCTCAGCAGCTCTGGGTCCTGGCTGCTCCAGCCAGGTCCATCCGTGCTGCCCTGATGGCTGCTGGACACCAGCACCGGTCACCCCCAAGCCACCCCGGGCCCCTGCGCCCCAGGCTGCGCCCCCTGGCTCTAGTGAGACTCCGGCAGGAGCCTGGACCACAGGCCCGGCCTGGCAGCCTGGGCACCACCAGCCACCAGCTGGCCCTTCCTGGCTTGGGGTCCTCTGCCCTGCCCTGAGCTGCTCTGGCAGGGGATGGAGTTTCCACAGGCTGGGCCTTCAGTCACGCTGGACATGGGACGCAGGGATGGGAGACAGAGGATAGAGTGGATGGATGGATGGATGGATGGATGGATGGATAGAGAGATGGATGGATGGATGGATGGATGCATGAATGGATGGACGGATTGAAGGACAGACAGACTAGATAGATAGATAGATAGATAGATAGATAGATAGATAGATAGGATGGACAGATGGATGGATGCATGGATGCACTGACGGATAGATAGATAGATAGATAGATAGATAGATAGATAGATAGATAGACAGATAGGATGGAT
>NW_026947516.1:1064308-1065377 GCF_034190915.1 Cavia porcellus | reverse complement strand
TGCCCCCGTGCTGGAAGCTCCCTGAAGGGCTCCGAGGCCGCCATCCTCCCCTTTGGGGTGCAGGGCAGGCGTGCGGGGGTCTGTCTGCGAGCCTGTTCTGTATTTGCTGAGTCTCTGTTATGCACAAAGCAGGCGTCTCATTGTATCCCGTATTTGACATCGATGTGTTCCCTTTGAAGACAAGATGAAAAGAAGCCTTCAGAGTCGAAGATTATGTTTGTTAAAGAAGGTTTGTGCCTGGTCCCCGCCCCTCCGAAGCCAGAGTAGTGAGGAGCGGGTTTGTTTGCGGTGTGGTTTGCAGCTCGGCTGGCAGCAGCTCAGCTCGGGGCCTGCAGCTCGGGGCGCAACCCTCCCGCCTCCGCCCTGACCCCTCTCCCTCCTCCTCCCTGCAGGTCAAGCCAGAAACAGCCAAAGACTTGCACAAAGGTAGCGCCCAGGGAAACCACTGTAGCAGTTCATTTAAAGGTTTGTCAAATGACTGAAGGATCTCAACAGCTCTGGTCCACAGGGTTTTATTTGTCTGACTTGAAATGTGTTCTTCGGACGACAGCTCGGCCACCCCGGGCTGATGCAGGCTGCAGAGCTCACAGCCAGATAGGACTCCGCCCAAGGGCGGGTGACTCTGGAGCTCTGCTTTTGTTGTGAGCAGGAGCAGAGATTTACCTCACAACCCCGGCAAGAAGTAAGAGGGATCACTAGGCACACAGTAGGTGTTCGTGCATGGATCAGCCAGGCACGGTGCTGCATGCCTGTCATCCCAGCACTCAGGAGGCTGAGGCGGGAGGGCTGCTGCCAGACTGAGGCCGGCCTGCGCTGCACAGTGAGCTCAAGGCCGGCCTGGGCTGCATGGAAAGAGCCTGTCTCCAAAAGAAGAAGCAAACAAGAAAAAAAAAAAAAAACCCGTAAACTGTAGCAAAACATGCTTTAAAATACGCCGGGGGAAATTCACCTCAGTACGATGGTGTGGCATAAATATTCGTGAGGTCCTGGGTTTGACTTTTCCCCAAAATTTTGTCCACCTCTGAGGTGGACAGAACAGCAGAACCAGATTTTTCCTCCATGGAGCAAA
>NW_026947516.1:1051808-1056808 GCF_034190915.1 Cavia porcellus | reverse complement strand
ACAACCCGGCCGTAACCGCGTTAGCTAGAAAGGCCCATCCGTTCTCCTCCATTTCGGCCGGTAACCACAAGTGACAAGGGTTCTCTGCGTGCTAGGGGCCGGGCACCCCACCATCTGTCCCCGTGTCGTCAGAGCGGCCGCCCTGCATATGCATGAGCCGCTCCGCCAGGGCCACCGTGCAGGGCACCAAGGAGGCTGCCCGGCGGGCACCGGGTCAGCGGGGCCTCTGTGCCCCTCTGTGCCGTTCAGGGGGGCCCCCACGGCCCCAGCACCGCCCACCCACAGCATCACAGGGAGCCGGGCCGCCGAGCCGAGGTTTCCGTTGGATTTTCCTGCATCTGGCCCGGGCCCGGCGGGGTTCAGACCCGGATCTCGGGGCTCCGCGAACACCAGAGTCACAGCGACCCTCCTGCCTCAGCCTCCCGGTGCTGAGTGTGGGGGGAACAGCCAGATGCTTCAGCGAGGAGCAGCTGAGGTCCCCACGGACACCCCCAGTCTAAAGACACAAGCCTCACCGCGGCCAGTGCGTGAGCCTGAGAATGTCTCCTTTAACATCGTATATGCAGCTGTCTTAAAATTACCATTTATCAATTATTATACTATTGTTATTTGATATATATTCCCATTTATCAATAATTATATTATTTGATATATATATTATTTGACATATATTACCATTTTTTATCAATTATATTACTATTGTTTTGCTACTCGGGACTGAACCCAGGACCTTTGCATAAGCTGCTCCCCCGGCCCCCATTTCATGTCCTCGTGTTGTTTTTATCCCCATCTGTGACACACAGCGCTCCAGCGGCCCAGGCTGGCTCCAGCTTGAAACCCTCCTGCCTCAGCCTCCCCGAGCCCTGAGGTTGGAAATGCGCACTCTGCCGCGAACCCTAAATTTCCAGGGAGAAGCCGAGGCCACAGCTGACCTGCGTGGAAACCGGGTGCAGAGGTCGGAGGCCCGAGAGAAGCAGCCAGCAGAATACATGCATGTGTGCGTGTGTGCGTGTGTGTGCACACATGAGAGTGTGCGTGTGGAGAATCTACACGTGTGGGGCCGACCCGAAGGGCCGAGGTGGAATCCTTTCCCGGCCTCTGCTGTTCCACGGCCTTGGAGGATGGCCCAGCCGCACCAGGACGGGGCCAGGGAGCCCCGGGCATCGCCCCCACCGGGGATCCCCTCCTGTGAAACAGCGGGGTCCCGCCCGGCCCCATCCCTGCCCGTCCTCTCGGGTGCAGAAAGTCAGGGCCTGCGGGAGCCGGGGCCTGGGGGGGAGCAGGAGAGCAAGGCAGGGCCCGGAGCACTCGGGACACAGAGCTGAGCACAGCCGTGTACACGGGGAACCATGCACACGGGGAACCATGCACACGGGGAACCATGCACACACAGAACCACGTACACGGGGAACCATGCACACGGGATCCACGTACACGGGGAACCATGCACACGGGATCCACGTACACGGGGAACCATGCACACACAGAACCACGTACACGGGGAACCATGCACACGGGATCCACGTACACGGGGAACCATGCACACGGGGAACCACATACACGGGGAACCATGCACACACAGAACCACGTACACGGGGAACCATGCACACGGGGATCCACATACACGGGGAACCATGCACACACAGAACCACGTACACGGGGAACCATGCACACGGGATCCACGTACACGGGAACCATGCACACGGGGAACCATGCACACGGGGAACCACGCACACGGGGATCCACGTACACGGGGAACCACGCACACGGGGAACCACATACACAGGGAACCATGCACACACAGAACCACGTACACGGGGAACCATGCACACGGGATCCACGTACACGGGGAACCATGCACACGGGGAACCATGCACACGGGGAACCACATACACGGGGAACCATGCACACACAGAACCACGTACACGGGGAACCATGCACACGGGGATCCACATACACGGGGAACCATGCACACACAGAACCACGTACACGGGGAACCATGCACACGGGATCCACGTACACGGGGAACCATGCACACGGGGAACCATGCACACGGGGAACCACGCACACGGGGATCCACGTACACAGGGAACCACGCACACGGGGAACCACATACACAGGGAACCATGCACACACAGAACCACGTACACGGGGAACCATGCACACGGGATCCACGTACACGGGGAACCATGCACACGGGGAACCATGCACACGGGGAACCACATACACGGGGAACCATGCACACACAGAACCACGTACACGGGGAACCATGCACACGGGGAACCACGCACACGGGGATCCACGTACACGGGGAACCACGCACACGGGGAACCATGCACACGGGGAACCACATACACGGGGAACCATGCACACACAGAACCACGTACACGGGGAACCATGCACACGGGATCCACGTACACGGGGAACCATGCACACGGGGAACCATGCACACGGGGAACCACGCACACGGGGAACCATGCACACACAGAACCACGTACACGGGGAACCATGCACACGGGATCCACGTACACGGGGAACCATGCACACGGGGAACCATGCACACGGGGAACCACGCACACGGGGATCCACGTACACGGGGAACCACGCACACGGGGATCCACGTACACGGGGAACCACGCACATGGGGATCCACATACACGGGGAACCATGCACACACAGAACCACGTACACGGGGAACCATGCACACGGGATCCACGTACACGGGGAACCATGCACACGGGGAACCACGCACACGGGGAACCACGCACACGGGGATCCACGTACACGGGGAACCACGCACACGGGGATCCACATACACGGGGAACCATGCACACACAGAACCACGTACACGGGGAACCATGCACACGGGATCCACGTACACGGGGAACCATGCACACGGGGAACCACGCACACGGGGATCCACGTACACGGGGAACCACGCACACGGGGATCCACGTACACGGGGAACCACGCACACGGGGATCCACGTACACGGGGAACCACGCACACGGGGATCCACATACACGGGGAACCATGCACACACAGAACCACGTACACGGGGAACCATGCACACGGGATCCACGTACACGGGGAACCATGCACACGGGGAACCATGCACACGGGGAACCACGCACACGGGGATCCACGTACACGGGGAACCACGCACACGGGGATCCACATACACGGGGAACCATGCACACACAGAACCACGTACACGGGGAACCATGCACACGGGATCCACGTACACGGGGAACCATGCACACGGGGAACCACGCACACGGGGATCCACGTACACGGGGAACCACGCACACGGGGATCCACGTACACGGGGAACCATGCACACACGGAACCATGGGGACAGTGCATGCACAGACACCGTCTACGGAGGCCACAGCCGCAGGCGCACACGCGGACACACACACAGACACGCAATCCTGCTGGGCGCGGTGGCGCACGCCTGTCATCCCAGCATCTCTCGGGAGGCTGAGGCAGGAGCATCTCCCTGAGTTCCAGGCCGGGCCAGCTCAGGGGTGTGCAGACAAGCTCTCGTCTCCTCTCCGTCCCTCTCTGTCTCCATCTCTCTCTGGGTCCCTCGCACACCAGAGCCGCTTTGCAATGGACCTCAGCCCCAGCCACCTGCCCTGTCCACGCCGGCCCCGGCCCAGAGCGAGGGCAGCAGCCCCCACCGTCCCGTCACCCAGGACTGATTTGTCCCCGTCGTGGGGTCCTTATCTGACAGACCAGAGCGGAGACGGACAGCAGCCTCCAAACCCCGCCAGGAGGGGAGCTGGGGCCGGCCCCGCTCTGCGGAGGACAAAGCCTGCGGAGTTAAATCCCACACTCAGCCTCCCCTGCTCCCATTCAAGGCCTGAGGCACCAACACCCCCGTCTCCAGTCTGAAGCTCACCTCGCTACGGGGACCCGTGGACGCCCACATTTGTGGCAGCGCGACTCAGAGTAGCTGCACGTGGGACGCAGCATCCACGTCCATCAGCAGAAGAGTGAATAAAAAAATCGGTGGTTTACTCCCGCTGGAGTACTACTCTGTCATGAAGAAGGACCAGCTTGTCCCCAAGTGGCCTGCATTGGCCATGGGGTATTTCCTAGGTGATGTTCTGAGTCCTCCTGGGTGATGTGCTAAATCCCCTGGGTGATTTACTTAGTCCTCCCGGGTGATGTGCTGAGTACTCCTGGGTAATGTGTGGAATCCCCTGGGTGATGTACTGAGTACTCCTGGGTGATGTGCTGAGTTCTTCCAGATAATGTTCCTGTCTTCCTTAGTGATGCATGACAGTCCTCCCAGGCGATGAGGCAGCATCCTCTGCTTTCCCCTGGGTTCTGCTCACAATCTGTCTTGACCGCAAGCTGTCCATACGTCAGTGTTCACCTGCCGACCCTGGTGGGTCCTCAACCCCTCACAAGCAGCGCCCCGTGACTCAGCCTCTCCGCAGCATCTACAACACTCAGGGGTGACGCTGGGCTCTTTTTCCTAACACAGGAGGCTTTCAGAAGGTGAGATGCACCCCGCACAGAACCAGCCAGGTCTCCCGGGACCCAGGTCTCCCGGGACCCAGGACACCTGGCAGTACCCTACATCCAGCACCTCTACTGCAGAATGCTGCTACCAGCCGGAGGGGAGGCCCAGTCCTGGTCACCACCGCTCGCCCTCCACCACCAATAGAAGCAGAATCACTCAAGGCTCACTGGTGACAGCATCATACACACAGGTCCAGCCAACACACACCCGCCCACCCATCCACCCACCTTCCCAGCCTCCTGTCTGTCCATCCTCACCTCCCCTTGGTCACACCCCCTCCCTGTCCCTCCTGCCCACCCCTATGCAGTCCTCTCTGAGCGTCCACCCATCGGAGACCCACAGCCATACCTGCGCACATCGCCAGATTCACCATACAAGGCTGTCCCAGGCCCTGGAGGGGGACATGGGGACACAGCTCCACAGATTATGGAGCATGGAACCTGGCACAGAGAACCCGGCCCAG
>NW_026947516.1:1036808-1046808 GCF_034190915.1 Cavia porcellus | reverse complement strand
TTGATTATTTAAATCCGCGCGTCCGTCCGTCCGGCGCTGCCCGAGCCCAAATGCAAGCAGCCCGGCTGCTAATTGTGCTGCTGCCACCGGGGCTGTGCTGTCCGGGGAGGGGGGAACGGATGGACAGGAGGACGGGAGGGAGGACGGGAGGACAGAGGATGGAGGTGCTGCGGTACCGGCCCGAGCTCCCCGCCCGCCCACAGCCGCTGCCGCTCCTCATCCGCCTCCTGCCGGGCAGGCTTGATGTCCCTCATTAGGGACCGGGCGGCTGGACCGTGGGGTCACCTCCCTCCCGGCCCCCAGCGCTCAGCTCGTTAAAATCCTCATTTGCATCTCCCCGGCAAACGGGAACAGGACACACAAAGACTCAGAGGAAGTGGCAAGCCGGCCAGAGCGTGCAGATAAACCCTGCCGTGCGGGAAGAATCCAGGAATCAAAGGGACGCCCAGGCCCAACTGTGGGAACCCAGGCTGGGCCGGGCGCCCGGGCACAAGGGCCGCCTCCCTCCACGGCCGCCGGGGGTCAAGAGGGCTGCCGCGCGCCGGCCACGCTGCCTGTCATCCCAGGGCAGAGCCTCTGCCGCCTTCCTGCCGGTCCCAGAGAGGCCGAGATCGAGGGCCCCGCCAAAGGCCACCGGGCACTCGGTCCAGGGGTCGGGAGCTGGACCCACCTTGTCGCTTGGGGTCCTGGGACACAGCACGGCTTTGGTACCACAGCCCTGCCCGAGCCTCAAAAGCCACTCGGCACCAGGGCCCTGCAAGCTCTGTGTGACCACGGCTCCTGCAAGACACAGGGCGCGGGAGAGGCCGTCCGGCACCAGGCACCCCGCATGGAGGGTCCTGCACGCGGGGCACCACCCCGTCACCCTGCAGGTGCAGGCGGCCAGGACCTCGGCCTCAAGGAGACTGGGGCACCCCCAGAGCAGAGGGCTCCGTGCTCCGTGGATGCACCTCTGGGGTTTCCTCATTGGTGGCAGGAAATGGGGCCACAAGGCTGACGTGATCCTGGGACCACACACAGACCTCAGCCTGCAGGACGGGCCCGAGGGCTGCTGGGGTCAGGGGCGGCCTCGGGGAGGTGACCACAGGCCTCTTGCATCACATCCTTTGTGCTCCCCGCAGCTCGTGGTTAGTTTTCTGGTCATTTCCAGGGCGCCATAAGAACCTTGGTGATTAGCGGGTTAAATTGAGTTTATTTTGTCTCGTGTCGGTCATGACGTCGCAGGCAGGGCCTTTGCACTTTGATCTGTATGCCTTGCTGTTTATTAAATTTTCTTTTCTCATTAAGTTTTTGAGGCAGGATCTCACTGAGCCTGTAAGTGTGGAAGCTGGGCACCCGCTTGAGAGCCTCCTGCCTCAGCCTCCGGGATCCTGGTCCGCTGTCTCTGCCCGTGTCCCGTCTGCCTGGCGTCTCATAATGGCCTGAAACTTTGCAGCCCGAGACACAGAAACAGCTGAGGGATCTTTGTGTGCGCACGCGTGTGCATGTGTGTGCACCTATGTGTACTTGTGTGTATATGTGTGTGTTCAGGTGTGTGTACGTGTGTATGTGCACATTTGTGTACTTGTGTGTACATGTGTGCATGTGTATGTGCACGTGTGTGTACATGTTGGGTGTGTGCATGTGTGTGCATGTGTACTTGTGTGTACATGTGTGCACGTGTGTGTACTTGTATGTATATGTGTGTGTTCAGGTGTGTGTACATGTATATGTGCACATTGGTGTACTTGTGTGTACATGTGTGCATGTGTATGTGCATGTGTGTGTACATGTTGGGTGTGTGCATGTGTGTGCATGTGTACTTGTGTGTACATGTGTGCATGTGTGTGTACTTGTGTGTATATGTGTGTGTGTTCAGGTGTGTGTACATGTGTGTGTGCACATTTGTGTACTTGTGTGTACGTGTGTGCATGTGTGTGTACGTGTTGGGTGTGTGCATGTGTGTGCATATGTACTTGTGTGTACATGTGTGCATGTGTGTGTCCGTGTGTATCATCCACGATCGACAGTGAAGGCTGCCACAGTCCAGCCTCAGACATGTTTCATTTTGCAAACGCCACTGATGAAGGTGCCGCAGACTCTGAATCAGATCCCCAGAGGGCAAGGAAGCGGGCGCCCTGGGTCACAGCCGGGCATCCGAGCACCCTCGAGGGACGGAAAGTCAAAATCCCCCAAAATCCGCAGCACGGCCAGGTGAGGGGTTGCCCACCTGCGATGCCAGCACTCTGGGAGGCTGAGGCGGGAGGACCCACCTCCAGGGCCCAGGGACACCCCGATTCTCAATCGCATCCCCGGGCCGAGACCCGATAAGCAAATCGGGACGGAGGCCACTGGTCAGCCGTGCGCGAGGACCACGCACCCCGCTAACCCGGGCACAGTACCGTGCCGGCCCCAGGCCTTCAGTCGGAGCACGTGGGGCTTTTCGGGACCTCGGAGGGGACCACAGCGTGGACATTCCCGTGATGATTCCACTGAAATGCTCCCTGTGTCCACGCGTGACCCCACAAGGTTTGCAGACTGGGACCCCGGGCCCACGTCCTTCTCCAAGACTCGGGGCCACAAGCCCTGGGCTTCCTGGCATCCTGATCAGCTGTAGGCACAGAAGGAGCTGCCCGGGGCCGGGCTGGCCCGAACCCTCGGCTTCTGGGGTCACTCGGGGTTGGGGGGGGTGGCCTGGCCCCCAGGACACATTTTCCCGATGTGGCTGGCGGGGGCTTTCTTGAGCTCAAGTAGTTTCTTTGTTTTGTTTGTGTTTTCAAATCCACTTTATTTCAAAGAGAAAAATATTTCAAAGCAGGTCAGTCGGGGGGGATCGTGGTGCACACAACTCACATTGTCCCCCCAAATCCTCCCCTAGAGCACAGGCCGTCTGCTTAGCATCCTACAACCTGCACAAAGTTTTCTCTTCGGTGAACTCAGAGAAGCCAACAGGTCAGCTGCCGTGACTGTCTCCAGCTTATCCTTCTTTATGGCTGAGTAGTACTCCATTGTATACAAATACAACTTTTTTATCCATTCCTCAGTTGATGGACACTTGGGTTGTTTGCAAGATCTGGCTATTACAAATTGTGCTGCTGTAAACATGGGTGCACATATATCACTGTGGTATGATGCTTTTGATTCTTCTGGGAAGATGCCCGGTGGGGAGAGAGCTGGGTGCAATGGGACCTCCAATCCTAGTTGTTCAGGACTCTCCCCACAGAGGCTGCACCCCTGCACTCCCGCCAGCGAGGAGGAGGGTTGTGATCACTAATTTCAGAGCATGTTCTGCAGTCATAATTACTATTACTCATCAATAACGTGGGCGCCCGGGCCTCTAGTCTCAGCACGCTCCAGGGTCACAGATGCTGGTCCTCATAAATGGTGCAGCGTCCCCCGGCATCTCCCACGCGGGGAGCAGACTCACCTCCGTTCTCTCCCCGCCTCCCCCAGACGCCGTGGTGAGGACGGAGGTCTACACACGACACACGCGCCCACGCTGTTCACTGAATCAAATGCCCTGTCTCGATAATAATTGTCGCCCATAAATAATTCTTATCAGCCATGGTCTCCGCTCCACATCGCTTGTTTCTGTCAGTAAATGTTCAGTAACCAAGGTGGGCGTCCACATTGTTCATGTCGCGTGTGATGGTTTTAAAAACACAAGACGTCCGCATCGATGTGGTTTACTTAAATGAGAAAATGTTTGTTGACTGACTCTCTGACTCACCAGACCTCAGGCTGCGGCTGTGTGTGGCAGCGGGTCTTAGACAGCTTCGGTGGGAAATTGAGACACACAAGATGGCACTGCCCACAACTGCCCTTGGCTCCAATCCAGGATGCTGGAAATAACCCGGGAGGGGGACTTAGCTGGGGCAGACGAGCACCCTCGAGCTCAGACCTGAGCAGTCACCTCTTCCGATGTGTTCCCAGCCTGGAAACACAGACTCACACTCAGAGCAGCACAGTACAGCCTGGCACAGAGCCACACGAGTGCCCATCACCCACCCAGCACTTGGGAGGCTGAGGCAGGAGGATTGCTGTGAGTCTGAGGCCAGCCTGGGACAGAGCCGGGGACAGCGGGTCACACAGCCCAACCCAGACCAGCTGGGGACAGAAACAGGAACCAAACCAGAGAACGCCCTGTGCCATCCCACAGCCGGGTGGGCACTGACACCCAGCAGCCCTCGAGGCCCGTCCTGCAGGCTGAGGTCCCTGTGCTGGTCTCTCCCTGTCTCAGTCCATCAGGGCCGCCATATGCAATGCACAGCTCGGGTGGGCGCTGACACCCAGCAGCCCTCGGGGCCCGTCCTGCAGGCTGAGGTCCAGGTCCAGGGTGCAGAGCACGCGTCTGGTGCGGCTGCATCCAGGTCACAGCTGGCGCCTGCCGCTGTGTCCTCCCTAGTGGACGGGGCGGGAGCTCCCGGGTCTCTGTGCTGAGGACCCGGATCCCATCCACCATGCTCCACTGTGGGGACCTCAGCGTACCCCAGCCCCAGTGCTCACCCCACCCCTCAGGTGAGAACTCAGCACAGGGACTCGGAGGCACTCAGCACTCAGCACTGCAGGGCTCACAGAGGCCACATGGTGTGGTAACTCGGAGAGAAGGCCATGGGCTGTGCAGGGGGTGCCAAAGGGTCTCTGGGCTTCCCCGCCTGGGCCCCTGGAGCACCCCGGCTCCCCCTCAGTCTGGCTCTGAGATACAATGGGACGCTGTCGCCCCCTGGCGGCTTCCCCTGAGTGCTGAGTGGAAAACATGCACCAAACCTGGTGGGAAGGGGAGCACCCTTCAGAGGTGGAGCACCCAGCGCCGCCCCTTCTGGTCCCACCGAGGGATCGTGAATCAGTTAGCTTCCGGGAATGTGTCAGCATGTCTGACAACGTCAACTGTGAGGAGGACAGGTCGCTTTGGCCCACGGGTGCAGAGGGTGCAGTCCATGGCCGGCTGCTCCAAGGCAGGAGCATCATGGTGGACGGTGTGGGGAGGAGAGACGCTCCCGTCATGGTGGCCGGGAAGCAGGGAGAGAAGGGAGGAGCCGGGGACCAGAACACAGCTTAAAGAGGGAGCTCAGTGTGGCTCAGGGGTGCAGAGGGTGCAGTCCATGGCCGGCTGCTCCAAGGCGGGAGCGTCACGGTGGACGGTGTGGGGAGGAGAGATGCTCACATCATGGTGGCCGGGAAGCAGGGAGAGAAGGGAGGAGCCCCAGAACACAGCTTAAAGAGGGAGCTCAGTGTGGCTCAGGGGTGCAGAGGGTGCAGTCCATGGCCGGCTGCTCCAAGGCGGGAGCATCATGGTGGACGGTGTGGGGAGGAGAGACGCTCCCATCATGGTGGCCGGGAAGCAGGGAGAGAAGGGAGGAGCCGGGGACCAGAACACAGCTTAAAGAGGGGAGCTCAGTGTGGCTCAGGGGTGCAGAGGGTGCAGTCCATGGCCGGCCGCTCCAAGGCAGGAGCATCATGGTGGACGGTGTGGGGAGGAGAGACGCTCACATCATGGTGGCCGGGAAGCAGGGAGAGAAGGGAGGAGCCGGGGACCAGGACACAGCTTAAAGAGGGAGCTCAGTGTGGCTCAGGGGTGCAGAGGGTGCAGTCCATGGCCGGCTGCTATGAGGCAGGAGCATCATGGTGGACGGTGTGGGGAGGACAGACGCTCTCATCATGGTGGCCGGGAAGCAGGGAGAGAAGGGAGGAGCCGGGGACCAGAGCACAGCTTAAAGAGGGAGCTCAGTGTGGCTCAGGGGTGCAGAGGGTGCAGTCCATGGCCGGCCGCTCCAAGGCGGGAGCATCATGGTGGACGGTGTGGGGAGGAGAGACGCTCCCATCATGGTGGCCGGGAAGCAGGGAGAGAAGGGAGGAGCCGGGGACCAGAGCACAGCTTAAAGAGGGAGCACAGTGTGGCTCAGGGGTGCAGAGGGTGCAGTCCATGGCCGGCTGCTCCAGGGCAGGAGCATCATGGTGGACGGTGTGGGGAGGAGAGACGCTCCCATCATGGTGGCCGGGAAGCAGGGAGAGAAGGGAGGAGCCGGGGACCAGAGCACAGCTTAAAGAGGGAGCTCAGTGTGGCTCAGGGGTGCAGAGGGTGCAGTCCATGGCCGGCTGCTCCAAGGCGGGAGCATCATGGTGGACGGTGTGGGGAGGAGAGACGCTCCCATCATGGTGGCCGGGAAGCAGGGAGAGAAGGGAGGAGCCGGGGACCAGAGCACAGCTTAAAGAGGGAGCTCAGTGTGGCTCAGGGGTGCAGAGGGTGCAGTCCATGGCCGGCTGCTCCAGGGCAGGAGCATCATGGTGGACGGTGTGGGGAGGAGAGACGCTCCCATCATGGTGGCCGGGAAGCAGGGAGAGAAGGGAGGAGCCGGGGACCAGAGCACAGCTTAAAGAGGGAGCTCAGTGTGGCTCAGGGGTGCAGAGGGTGCAGTCCATGGCCGGCTGCTCCAAGGCGGGAGCATCATGGTGGACGGTGTGGGGAGGAGAGACGCTCCCATCATGGTGGCCGGGAAGCAGGGAGAGAAGGGAGGAGCCGGGGACCAGAACACAGCTTAAAGAGGGGAGCTCAGTGTGGCTCAGGGGTGCAGAGGGTGCAGTCCATGGCCGGCCGCTCCAAGGCAGGAGCATCATGGTGGACGGTGTGGGGAGGAGAGACGCTCACATCATGGTGGCCGGGAAGCAGGGAGAGAAGGGAGGAGCCGGGGACCAGGACACAGCTTAAAGAGGGAGCTCAGTGTGGCTCAGGGGTGCAGAGGGTGCAGTCCATGGCCGGCTGCTATGAGGCAGGAGCATCATGGTGGACGGTGTGGGGAGGACAGACGCTCTCATCATGGTGGCCGGGAAGCAGGGAGAGAAGGGAGGAGCCGGGGACCAGAGCACAGCTTAAAGAGGGAGCTCAGTGTGGCTCAGGGGTGCAGAGGGTGCAGTCCATGGCCGGCCGCTCCAAGGCGGGAGCATCATGGTGGACGGTGTGGGGAGGAGAGACGCTCCCATCATGGTGGCCGGGAAGCAGGGAGAGAAGGGAGGAGCCGGGGACCAGAGCACAGCTTAAAGAGGGAGCTCAGTGTGGCTCAGGGGTGCAGAGGGTGCAGTCCATGGCCGGCTGCTCCAGGGCAGGAGCATCATGGTGGACGGTGTGGGGAGGAGAGACGCTCCCATCATGGTGGCCGGGAAGCAGGGAGAGAAGGGAGGAGCCGGGGACCAGAGCACAGCTTAAAGAGGGAGCTCAGTGTGGCTCAGGGGTGCAGAGGGTGCAGTCCATGGCCGGCTGCTCCAAGGCGGGAGCATCATGGTGGACGGTGTGGGGAGGAGAGACGCTCCCATCATGGTGGCCGGGAAGCAGGGAGAGAAGGGAGGAGCCGGGGACCAGAGCACAGCTTAAAGAGGGAGCTCAGTGTGGCTCAGGGGTGCAGAGGGTGCAGTCCATGGCCGGCTGCTCCAGGGCAGGAGCATCATGGTGGACGGTGTGGGGAGGAGAGACGCTCCCATCATGGTGGCCGGGAAGCAGGGAGAGAAGGGAGGAGCCGGGGACCAGAGCACAGCTTAAAGAGGGAGCTCAGTGTGGCTCAGGGGTGCAGAGGGTGCAGTCCATGGCCGGCCGCTCCAAGGCAGGAGCATCATGGTGGACGGTGTGGGGAGGAGAGACGCTCCCATCATGGTGGCCGGGAAGCAGGGAGAGAAGGGAGGAGCCGGGGACCAGAACACAGCTTAAAGAGGGAGCTCAGTGTGGCTCAGGGGTGCAGAGGGTGCAGTCCATGGCCGGCTGCTCCAAGGCGGGAGCATCATGGTGGACGGTGTGGGGAGGAGAGACGCTCCCATCATGGTGGCCGGGAAGCAGGGAGAGAAGGGAGGAGCCGGGGACCAGAACACAGCTTAAAGAGGGAGCTCAGTGTGGCTCAGGGCTGCAGAGGGTGCAGTCCATGGCCGGCTGCTCCAAGGCGGGAGCATCATGGTGGACGGTGTGGGGAGGAGAGACGCCCACATCACAGCGGTCAGGAAGTCCGGAGCAGAAACATTAGAGATCCATGACAGGGACGTGGCCGAGCCCCCAGGGTCACACCTCCGTGACCCAATTCCTGCAACAGAGTCCCAGCTCTGAAGCCTCCACCAGCTCCCAGTAACCACACGGACTCATGAAGTCATGGGTGGACTGAGCCCTGGCCAGCGCTGACCCCTCACTGCCCCTGAGGCCCCAGCTGCACACCCTGCTCCGCCGGGGACCCAGTGTCCACCTCGGGTCTGTGTGGCTCTCAGTGGGCCCAGGAAGGGCAGAGCTGGTGCACCTCAGACGCTCCCGAGCCTGGACTCTGCCGTGGTGCTCACTGACCCTGAAAACGGACTCCATTGCAGGGAGAGGGGCGGATGGTGCCCCACGGAGCCAAGTCTGAGCCACGCTTGGGCAGTGGGTGGACGTGGTGGGACCTTCGGGGTGGGACCCCAGGAGGCAGTCAGGTCTGGGGACTGCACCCTCCTCACCAGCCTGGTGCAGATCTGCAGAAGGAGCCACCAACCACGACACCACCAACCACAACACCACCCGCCATGACACCACCCGCCACGACACCACCAACCACGACACCACCAACCACGACACCACCCGCCAGGCGGTGTGGCCCAGCTGAGCCCAGACACCGCAGCGCGTGTGCCGTGCCCGCTCCCCGTGCCCACTGCCATCTGTGCAGACCTGGGTCAGGCCGCGTACGTGTGAGCCAGCCCCGCTGCGTCCACGGCACATCCACGGCCCCAGAGGAGCCACGTCCTGCGGGACGGGAATGGTGTGGGGACGGCTTCAGACGCCCCTGCACCAGGTCACAGGGCCAAAGAGCCGCGCCGGCCACACGGGGCCACCGTCCCCAGACAGGTCCTCCACACCATCCTCGGGTGTGCAGAGGTGGAGCGGTCCACGGGGCCACGGCTGGAGCCCCGGGCCTGGGCCTGGCCTCTGCTCTCCTCCCCTCCCCTCCCCTGCCCTGCCCTCCCCTCCTCTCCCGTCCCTCTGCTCCTCTCCTGTCCTCTCCCTCCTCCCGTCCCCTCCTCCCCTCCCCTCTGCCTCCTGGGAAAGAGAATTAGAAAATTGGGTCCAAAAATAAACACTTCCCACCGCCAGAGCGGCCACTGTTGACAGCAAATCCCCAAAGCAGGGCGGTGCGGGCAGGCGCTGCCGGGCGGGAGGAGACACAGCGGGCCACCAGGGCCGCGGGCTCCCGCAGGGCGTGGTCGGTGTGAGGTGCAGACGCTCATGCGTGCCACGGGACATGGCCGTGTACAGCCAGACCCCGGCGGGTGCTCATGCACACACGCACAGGGCCCGGCATGCACCTGCACACGGTGCTCACCCTCACGCAGGGACATCTGGGGTTTGTGATAGAGAGCAACACACACTGGCACCCGTGAATTTACACATAGGTACCCAAAGGTGCGTGCACACCTGCACACACGTACACACCTGCACACACCCGCACGCACCTGCACACACACCTGCACACACCTGCACGCACCTGCACACACACATGCATGCACTCATGCACGCACAGCTGCATGCACACCTGCACACACGTACACGCCTGCACGCACCTGCACACACACCTGCACACATATGTATGCACCTGCACACACACATGCATGCACCTGCACACACATGCACACAGATACACAGTGCATGTGTATATTTGCACACCTGTGCACATAGAACAACCATCCTGACACACAAACATATACACACTTGAACACACAGGGACTCACTTGTGCACACTAAGACACACACAGAGAGGGATGAGTGTGCACACAGGCACACTCACACATGCACACAGGTACACTCAGACTGACACACAGTTGCACACTCAGACACAAAGCGTGGTACCCAGGTGCACAGATCCACCCAGGCGCACACACTGGGCCACACGCGTGTGCGCCACTCCCACGCGGAGCCTCTGCCCGCACCCTGCTGTCCAGGGCCCCACAGCCCGGGCAGCTGACAAGCCCAGGGACAAGGCCCGGTTCCCCACGGCACCCAGCGTGCACCCCGTCTCCGCTCCCC
>NW_026947516.1:1001808-1031808 GCF_034190915.1 Cavia porcellus | reverse complement strand
GGGATGGCACAGGGCGGCCCTGATGGACTGACACAGGGAGAGACTCCGTCCCGTGCTAGCAGCAGCAGAGATGCCCCATCTTGGCGGGGGGTTTCCATCGGAGGAAGCTCTGTCTGCCTACTTCTTACCGTCTGCTGATAGAGTCTCTCATAGACCAAAAAAATCACACAGTAAATCTGTGTTAGTAATTTATTTCACTTAACACCCTGGTCCTGAGGTTCATCCACTTTCTTAGAAAACAGGCAAATTTATCCTCCTTCTTGGGTGTATAATACTCCAGGAAACGCCATGTTTTTTGTCATGTGTTGGTGGACACAGAGCCCACTTCCGGGACGCAGCTACTGCCGTAAACACAGGTGTGCACGGATTGCTGGGCCTGACGTCTCCTCCTCCATCTCCTCCATCTCCTCCTCCTCCATCTCCTCCTCCTCCTCCATCTCCTCCTCCTCCTCCATCTCCTCCTCCTCCATCTCCTCCTCCTCCATCTCCTCCTCCATCTCCTCCTCCTCCTCCATCTCCTCCTCCTGCCTCTGCCTCCTCCAGGGCTCCAGGTGACCGTGGGCTGTGGCCAGGTCTCTCCAGTGTCCGCCCCTGTCTTTGCATGGCGTCCCCTCTGTGTCTGGGTCCCCTCCCCTCTCAGGAGAGCACTGCTGTTGCATTCAGGAGGCCGAGGCAGGAAAGTCTCCTCCACACCCGTCACCTCACAGGCTCTGGGGCCTGAACTGCAGAGCAGGAGCCCTGCGGCTTCCTGGAATCCGAGCCGGGGTCTGTGACGGACCCCATGGGAGCCCGGTCCTCGGGAGGCTGAGGCAGGAGTCCTGGGGTGCAGCCCCGCCCAGCACTCGGTGAGTCCTCGAGTCGCTGGCTCTCTGTGAAGTGCAGAGCCGGCCTGGCCTGGGCTCACGGGTCGGCCCAGCCTCCCCCTCACGATGCACAAAAGCAATCAAGGAGTCGCCCCTGGGACTCCAGAGGCCGCTGTGTCCCTGCGAGGCTTCACCGGGACCTGAGTCGGTGCCCCTGAGGCCGCGGCGAGCCATTAGGTGTCTAAGGTACCCGGGCTGCATGAGGACTCGAGATCCTCCCGCCTCAGCCTCCCAGGGTGCTGGATTCCAGGCCCAGACGGTGGAGCCTGGAGATGCTGGTTAGGACTTGTAGGGCGCACAGCACAGCAGGGCGGGGCACCCCAGCCCAGCTCCTCTTCTCCCCTCCCCCATCTCTCGCTGGCTTCCCATTTGGGTAGGACCCCCTCCTTCCTCTGCCTGTGTTTTACCCTGCTGTGCTGGGCTTCTCATGGGAACAGAACTCGAGGTGTGGAGCTCGTGGGTCTGACCACTTTCCCTCGGCACCCAGGTCCTGGGGGGCATCCATCTTCCACTCGGGACCCGTTCATCCTTCTTCGTGGCTGTGTAGTACTCCGTGACGTGTGGACACCACAGTTTCTTACCATTCACCTGCTGAGGGACACAGCGGCCACGTCCAGGACTCAGCTGTCACCCTGCAGCCGTCACCATGACTCAGCTCCACAATTCCTCGTCTCCCCAAACCCAACCTCTGTCCCCAACCACTGTCACCTGTCCCCCCACTTCCTGTCCACATGGCTGCCATGATGCTGGGAGCCTCGGGTTAGTGGGGCCCACGCTCTGTGTCCCTTGCTGTCTGGCTTCTCCCCCTGGGCCCCAGGCACTCAAGGTCCCTCCACGCTGGAGCTGGTGTCAGAGCCCCATCCCTTTTCATGGCTGTGTAATAGTCCGTGTGGCACGGCCCGTGTTCCCCTTCTGACTCTCCTGTCCGGGTCGCTCCTGTCATTTCCAGTGTGTCATTTTTAACAGTGGGCACACCCCTTACCCTGTCCCTCTGTGAGGCTGAGGCAGGAAAATTTCAAGTTCAAAGCAGTCTCTGAGGTCCCCGCTTCACTTGGGACGTCTGCCAGCCACCGAGTCAAACCTCCACCGTCCTGTGACCCCACCACATGCAGACTCCAGTGTGTGGTGCTCACTGACTGACTAACTGACCTGCGCCTTCTGTGGTCCCCAGGGCAGGCGGTAGAGGCGGCCTGGGGTGCAGGGAGGCGCGGGGGACTGTTGGAACCCGCACGCCTGTCGTGGCGGCCGCCCAGGAGGCTGAGGCAGGAGGGTGTCCGTTTCCAGCCCCGCCTGGACCCCTCAGTGACTCGGGAAGACCCTGGCTCCCCACGGAGGGTGAGAAGTGGGGTGGGGCTGGGGCTGGGGAGCCCGGCAGAGGCCGCGTCACCCCGGGACAGAAAGGACGAGAAGGACACGGTCACCGTCCCGAGGAAGCTCATGTCAGGGAGACGGAGCCCCGCGGCCAGGCCAGGCCGGAGCCAGGTTAAGGGGACAGAGGCCGCCGTGCCCATGCTTACACTGCCACCGTGTGGCCGCCGGGGGAGTGACAGCCCGGCCTCAGTGCCCTCCGGACCCGTCTCCCCCTGCAGCCAGGCCGGCCTGGAACTCCCGCCCTGCCGGGGACCCTCCCGCCTCAGCCTCCCAAGTGCAGGCGTGGACACCAGGCCCGGCTGTGTGGCTCTGGAGACGCGGATTCAACGGTGGCCTCCGAGACGCGGCCACGGCCTGAGCCAGACCTCGGACGGGCCTGGTAGGGAGCAGGGTCCCTGCACAGGGGATGGCGGGGGATCTGGAGAGGAGACCCTCCTGCCTCAGCCTCCCGAGAGACAGAAGAGGCGACTCAGGCAGAGAGGAGAAGCCGCGCGGACACGGAGGCAGAGGCCGGAGCAACAGGAGGACATAGAGGCGGGAGGGTCTCCCCAGATCAGGGAAGGGCAGAGGTGGAACCCCAGCCCGCTGCAAAGAGGCTTAAGATGAAGCCTAGTGCACTTCTGTTTCCGGCAGCCGCCTCCGTCGGGGCCAGGGGTGAACGGTTCACGAGCACAAGGCCCACCCGTGTTGGGGAACACTATGCAGCCGTGAAAAGGAACCAGGCTCTGATGGTCGCCGGCGGCTGGCTTCACCCTGTCTCCCCAGGCAGCAGGACAGAAGGGGTACAGCCCGAGGGGGAGACAGAAATGCAGGGGACGCTTGGGTTTGGACAGAGGGAGTCACTCAGCTGGGAAGGAGTTGGCTGTGCCTCAGTTTCCCCAAACCCGCCCCAACCAGAGAGACACCAGCCCCAGCTCCTGTGCTGTGTGCAACATCAAAACCAAAACATAAGGAGGCGGGTGGCCCTGCATGAGGGCACTCTGTGGCCACCAAGTGGGCTGTGCCAGGACTTGGGATCCTCCTGCCTCAGCCTCCCGAGTGCCGGGCCGTGATCCACTTAAGGTGCAGAGTTCCGACCTGGGAGAGGAGGGGATGTCCAGAAGTCACTCAGCAAACCAGCAAGGGTGCGGCTCCGAGGGCTCCAGGGTTCAGGCATCCTAGGGCACAGAGGGGGGACAGCGCCTGGGCGGGGAGGAGCCGGAGAGCTTCCCGCCTCTGCGGCATCAGAGCCTGGGGGCGTCGCACCCCCACACACATCGAGATTTTTGTGAGGAGCCCCACGGGTTCAAGGCCAGCCTGGGCTACAGGGCGCGACCCTGTCTCCAAAAATACATAAATAAAATAGAATAAAATACACAAGCTGGGCACGATGCACAGCTACCCCGGAGGCTGAGGCAGGAAGATCCCCGAGCCCCGAATCTGCGCTTGGCCCGGGCACCGTAGCCAACCCCGTCTGGAAGCCGCACCGCCTGCCCATCGGGTGGCCGTGGCCGCCCTGGCAGCTGTGCCTCCCGCGGTCACGCCCGGCGGCTGCCTGCTCCTGTGTATACTCCACTCACCCAGCAACCGAGGCACAAACAACACCACCGGTGACAGCTGCCCGGGAGAGGTCGGCGTGACCCGAGTCCACACACACGGCATGGACATCGGCCCGTGGGTGAACCCCAGCGCCCCATCCCCCAGGAGTCGGGTCCCGGGGTCCGAAGGGCAGCGTCTGCATGGCATGGGGAGGGGATGCATCTCAGGACGGAGCCACAGCAGCCCCTTTGCGTCCAGAGCTCCCCAACCCCAGTGTCCACGTGGCCGGACCCTCAAAGTCCAGCTCGCCGTGATCTGGAGGAGCGAGGAGGTCCCAGGAGGCCGGGAACGGACACAGAGACGGGGTTGGGGGTGCCCGGCCCGGCCTGCCCTGGCCCGTCGCTATTCATAGCCACCGCCTTCCGGGACGCACGGCCCGCGCTGAGGAATTCGTGCTGGGCCCCGGCCAGGCCCAGGATAGAACGGAATCCACAGCTGTCCCCACACAGCTGTCCCCACCGCCCGCCAGCTGTTCTGTGTCCCCCGAGGCCTGAAGGCCACCCTTCCCGCCGACCGGTCAGTGGCTGATCCCTGGGCCGGAACGGGGTGGGGGGTGGCCGGAGGCCCTGCAGGATCCAGAGTGACCAAAGCCAGTCCCTGCCCACATGGCAAGGGCTGCCACCACCCCTGACCCTGGCACTAAACTGCTCAAACTGTGGGACCCTCGGGGACCCAACCTTGCATTGTCCAGCCTAAAGACCTCCTATACACCCAACAGGGGCCGGCCACCATGGCCCCAGCAGCTGTGAAAACCAGGAACACCATACAGCCTGGGGAGAGCCTCCTGCACCGCCCCACTGTGGACCAAGTGAGCCCCAGGGAGCTGGGAGCGGGGCCTGGATGCCAAGCCCCAGCCAGCAGCTGAAGCAGGAAACAGCCCAGGTGTCCGTCCAGGAGACACAAATGCAGCCACAGAACACAGTTTGTGCATGCCGTGGGGTACTACACAACCAGGAAAAGCAATGCGGGAGTTCACCTCGGTGGTGCACCCCTGAGATGCCGAGCACTCCGAGAGGCTGAGGCAGGAGGAGCCCGAGGTTAAGCCCAGGCTTAGTGACCGTGTGAGACCACATCTCAAAATAAAGTAAGGTCAGTCAGCAAACCAGCAAGAGTGGTTTGCTCCAGACGCCACCAGACGCAGCTCAGCGTGAAGCCCCAGGTGTGATGTTTAATACAGAGCAGTAAATAAATAAATGGGTGAATGCACGCCGGGGCTGAGGTGTGTGCTTACAAGCCCAGCACTCTGGAGGCTGAAGCAGGAGGATCTCAAACTCCAGCTCAGCCCGGACGATTTAGTGGGACCGTGTCCTCCTCAAACTGAAAAGTTACCAAAGGCCAGGGCAGGCTCAGGCGAGGAGCCCCGGGCTCCTTCTCAAGGGCTGCACAAGTCATTTTAAAGCAGTAGAATTTGGGGGACAGAATCTGAACCCCTCTACACGGGATGGGACGGGTCTGGGGTCCGGTGTGTGGCAGACACCGAATATTTTCAACCCCAGACGACAGAACATCGGAGATCAGGGCTCAAGCCCTGTGCGTGTTATTGTGACCAGAGAACCAGAGAAAAACCTTTAAACATTTATTAAACCAGAAAAGCATTTTTGAAATGGCAAAATATTTCCTAAAACTAGCAAAGTTGCTTTGTGGTTTTTTCTGGAGAGATCCTCCTGCCTCGGCCTCCCCAGGGCTGGGCTGGCAGGCGTGCGCCATCATGCCCAGGCAGAAAGGTGTTTTCTAAAGTAGGAAACCAGGGAATCTGTGCTCCGGCCTTCTCCCCTTCCCTCCCCTCCCTTCCTCCCCGGCGGAGGAGAAAGCTCCAAATCGATCTTGGGCGGTGCTGGCTCAGCTCTGAGCATCAGCACTGCCAGCCGGAGTCCGCGCGCGGGTGAATTATATCTCAATAAAGTGCTTTCTCTCCAGCTCAATCAATACCGCCCACTGCAGCCATAGAACAAGGGCCAGGCTCAAAGAGGTAGAAAAAGCATCAAAAAGAAAAAAGGAAAAAAACCAGCCAGGCGTGGTGGCTCACGCCTGTAACCCCAGCACTCAGGAGGCTGAGGCAGGAGGATCCTTGCAAGTTCGAGGCCGGCCTGGCTGCACAGTGAGCTCAAGGCCGGCCTGGACTGCACGGGGAGACTTCCTTTTGTTTTCCTTGTTTGGGTTTTTCTTGCAAAACTGAGGATGGAACCCAGAGCCTCCACCCTGAGCTCTGTCCCCGGCCCCTTTTTAGCATCTATTTTGAGACAAGGTCTCTCTCGCTAAGTGGCTGAAATGCCCAGGCTGCACTCAAACTTGAGATCCTCCTGCCTCAGTGTCCCGGAGTGCTGGGGTAACAGACCTGCCCTGACTTCACCCCGACAGCATGGATCTCTCTTTATTTACGACCCCCCGTGGACACTGGCCAGGGCACACTGGACCAGAAAGCAGCCCCTCATGACACCCACCATGCAACCCTGGCTCAGAGGGCACCATGGTGCATGCCTCTCAGCCCAGCACCCGAAGCTGAGGCAGGAGGATCCCTGATAGTTCAAGGCCCACCTGGGCTGCACGGCGGGACCCTGTCTCCAAAACACCAGCTTGACAAGAAACTGCAGAAACTTTGGGGCGAGAGGCGTCCTGGGTCATTTCCGCCCCCCGCATCTCCAGGGCAGGGCTGTAGAGGACGACATGTCCTGCCCTCCCGTGGCCAGCGGGGTATAGGGGTGGCCGGACCCACTGCCAGCCCTTTGGAAGTTCGCTACCCCTCCCGGCTCTGTAGGAGGGCAGAGCACACGTGTAATCCCAGCACTCGGGGAGGCTGAGGCAGGAGGATTGCATCACTGAGCCCAGCCTGGGCAACTTAGCAAGGCCCTGGCTCAAAATTAAAAGCATGCAAGGGGCCCGTGCAGCCCCCGGCCACACCCCACTGGCCTCACTCAATGGGGAAGGCGTGATTGGCAGGTGGTGGCCGGGTCGAGCAGCTGGACAGCTCTGCAGTCCCGTGTCCCTGGAGATGGGGCAGGGACAGCTCCCTCCGCAGGCTGCAGGGGAGACCCGCCCGCCTCTGTCTTCATCCCCTTCCCCTCCTGGTCCCCTCTTCTGTGTCTCATAAGGGCGCTGCCTTTGGATTGAGGAGGCTGAGGCAGGAGGGTCTCTTCCCCAGATTCTGTGCTAATTCCCTCTAGGTGGACTCTGGTTCCAGTGGGGCCCCATCCTGGATCTGGGGGCATCTTCGGGAGCCCCCATTCGACCCTCTTCCATCACATCACCTTCAGCCGGTCATTGGGGACCAGCCCTGACATCCGATCTTCCCCCGAACAGAGATGTGGATTGGAGACCCGCAGGCCAGGTCCTTATGTGATGGTCGGCAGCATCACCCCTGGGAGGTTCCAAATAACACCATTGCTGCAGTATTAAGACCCCTGGATTCCAGGAGGAGCTGAAAGTCTGGGGTGACTCGGTCTCCCCATTAGCTCACTCCAGGATCCCCATGAGGCCCCCTTGGTTCCCTGTCACCCACATCCCCACGTCACACAGTGGGGTCTCCATGTCCAGGTCCTTCATTGAAATTCATGTCCTCAGGCTCTAACCCATCTCGTAGCAAGTAGACCATTGCCCTTTTCATGGCTGTATACTATCCCACAGCACTGCACCATGTATAGGGTCAGTGACCTTGAGTCCTGGTCACAAAGGTCAGGGTAAAGCAGCCGTGCTCACTGTGCTGCTCCCTGGGGTGAGAGGAGGAGGCAGGACCAGCACCCAGGGTGCTGTAGAGTCCACCCGGGGAAGATCAAAAACATGCATTTCTTTTATTGAAAACATTTATTTGAGAAGTTGCATCTGGCCGGGCGTGGTGGTGCACGCCTGTCATCCCAGCACACAAGAGGCTGAGGCAGGAGGATCATTGCGAGTTCAGGGCCAGCCTGGGCTACAAAGTGAGCTCAAGGCCAACCTGAACTGCATAATGACAAAAAAGAGACAAAAAAAACTCCCAAAAAATATAGTGAGACCCTATCTCAAGGGTATAAACACGGATGATAGTTTTCTGTTCTTAATTCTTTATACTTTGTGAGTTCCTCCCAATCACTGTTTTCACGATCTGAAAACTTTTCCCGGTGGTTAGCCATGTGAATCTCTACCTCCGGGCTAGTCAGTGTCCCTCTGGCCACCAGGCTGGGCCGGGCTGGGTCAGAAAGAGGAGGTAGGCTGTCAGGGCCCAGCGCCACTGCCACATCCAATATGGCGCCACATCTAACATGGTGCTGCTGCCACACCCAAGATGGCGCTAGGATTGGCGGTTTCCACAGAGCAGTGGGGCCTTCCTTCCATTACTGTGGGTGTGGGAGTTTAAAATTGGGAAGGTCTTCCCAAAAGACTTAAAAACATCATATCTCAGCGATATATGTTTGCACATGTTTATAGCAGCACAATTTGTAATAGCCAGATCTTGGAAGCAACCTAAAGGACTGAGGAATGGATAACAGAGAGGTGGTATTTCTACACAATGGAGTACTACTCGGCCATAAAGAAGGATAAACTGGAGACTTTCATAGGTAAATGGGTGCAACTTGAGACCATATCATTAGTGAAATAAATCACACACACAGTAAACATCGTGTTGTCTCTTTAGTGGGAGAACCTGAAACAAAATATGTGTATGTATAGCAAAACACAGTGCTGGTCTTGTTCGGAGGACTGAGTCAGATGTCTCGGGCTCTGGGTGAATGATCTGGGGACGACAAGGTGCAATGTATGGACCATGGTTGCCCCCTAGTTGATGTGTTTTGAAATTTTGTTTTAATTTATTTTCTCCTTTTTGTTTTCCCTCCTTGAAATAAAATGGATTTGGAAAAAAATAATAAAAAAATAAAGTTAAGGAAGTCAGTCAAGCGTCACATGTGGAAACGCAGGCCTACAATGCCAGGGCTCGGGAGGCTGAGGCAGGAGGCTCCCTGTGGGTTCAAGGCCACAAAACCAGCTCAGCTCCTGAGGGAATCTAATTAGACTGGCACACAGGAGTCAGCAGTTTCGACCGACAACCTTCCCCGCCAGGGCGGGAGGAGCCAGCGGACCCATCCGGAGCTCTGGGCTCCCGCAGATGGAGGCAGAGGCAGGAAAGTCTCCAGCAGGCCAGGAAGATCCTGAGTTGCAGGAGGCCTGGTCTGTATTCCCACTTGGGATCCTCCTGCCTCAGTCTCGAGTGGCTGTTCATAGACTGCATCTCCGATCCCAGCCTTACTACAGCTGCGTGTAGAGACGGGGTGTCTAAAGAGCCAGAGAAGGTAAACTGAGTCTCCATGGTGGCTGACCCCACGGGACCGGGTCCCTCTAAGAAGAGGACAGGATGGGCGCTGTGGTACCTGCCTGAGTACAGAAGCAAAAGGCGGTTTGGATCCCAAAGCTTTGCCAGTGTGGGGGTGCACAGGGAGCTTGAGCCCAGCATAGCGCTGTTAGGAGGCGGAGGGCCCTTTAAAAGGCGGGGCTTATGGGAGGAAGTGACGTCATAGGGGCAGGGCCAGAGAAGGTATATTAGGCCCTGTCCCCCCCCCCTTTTTGGTCTTTTTTCTTCCTTCCTTCCTTCCTTCCTTCCTTTTGGCCAGGGCGCGATGAGCATGAGCCAGAATTCAGTTTCAAGCCGGGCATGTGGCGCACACCTGTCATGCCACACTTGGGAGGCTGAGGCGGGAGGATCTCTGCAAGTTTGCGAGCAGCCTGGGCTGCACAGTGAACCCAAGGCCAGCCTGGCTGCAGAGTGAAGCCCTGTCTCAAAAGACAGAAACGAAAGAGAAAGAAAAAAACACCTGAGAATGTATCCCAAAAGATCAATCGGGTCAATCAAACCTGATAAATACAGCAAAGCAAACGCACCGGCTGTGGTATCCACGCAGGGTTCCCAGCGATTTGCAAGTGTGTTTCAGGCCCCTTCTTTTGTTCCCTGGTGTCAAAGCTGATGAAAATAATTACCAAGGAAATAAAGTCGTGTTCTGTTTCTTTTCTAAGCGGCCGGGTGTTTTCCTGAGCAGGCTGATGAGGTAGGACAGGGCCCGCCCCCACCCACCCCGGGGACCAGTGGAGACAGCAGGAAAATGGTCTTGACATCTTTGACGAGGACAGAAAAACCGTTCAAAGGCCGCGGGGTGGGTCCCAGGCTGCTGTCAACCGCCTCCCGCCAGGCCTGGTGCAGAGGGGGGCCTGGGACAGACAGACAGACAGATAAGACAGACAGACGCCCAGCCATGCCCACGCCTGCAGAATATCAACCTTTTTTTTTTTGTTTGTTTGCTTTTTTTTAACCAAAAGATGTTTTATAGCAGTACAAGGAACCCAAACGCTGACAGCAAATCAGCCTGACCAAAAAAAAAAAACAGGGAAAGCCAGAGGTCAGAGAGCAGCTGGGGAGATCAGGCCCCGGTGCCCTGGCCCACGGGAAACGGGTTGAACTTAAAGAGGAAACCCGCGGAGGGGGCGGAGGCAGCTGCAGCCCGGATGCCCCTTTGATCTGCAGCCGAATCTCCAGCTTTCAGAGCAGGGTCAGGCCTGGGCCACGAGCCCAGCCCCAGGCCTCGGCAGCCCTCCTCCCCCAGCTCCGAGCCTGAGCCTGAGCCACGCAGGCTCCCTGCACAGCCAGGCTGACCCCCACCTGCCCTGAGGAACGTGGGGGGTCGCGTGCCCGGCCCCACGCTGCGCCCCGAGGCCCCCAGCCCCGCCCAGGGCCTACCCGCCTCCTGCACCTCCCACCCCGGCTCCTCACCGCGCCCCACCTCCCGGATCTGTGCTGCAGGCCTGGTAGGCCGCCCGGCTGAAGACGACCTCTGTTCCTGGCCTGACTATTTCTGTCCCACGGGCCTGGTGCTGCACTGGCCGGGCCGCACAAAGCCGGCTTGTGCCTGGGCTCAAAGCCGTCCCTGCCCCAAACCGGGACCCACCGTGAGCTCAAACCCAGCTGCCCTGAAAGACAGGCTGTGTCCGGGGCAGGAATGCAGCAGGGCCAGCCGCCAGCCGCCGGCCGCCTCCTGCAAACATTTGCCCCGCGATGCATAAAAATAGCGCCCGGGATTCCTGGCGGGCCGCTCCCCACCCACCACACGCGGGATCCGCTTTCAGCTGCAAACCCAGAGTCAGTCTGAAGCCATCCACACCCACAGGGCACAATCCGCGTCTGCGTGGCTGAATGCGGCCCAGTGTCGGCTGCGGACTGAGGCCAGGCCAGGAAAAACGTTTGCACAGCTGACTGCGGTAGGCATGCCTGCCTGGCAGCCCAGCACTCTGGGAGGCTGAGGCAGGAGGGTCCCAGGTTCCAGCCCAGCCCAGACCTGGACAACTTTGGAGGCCCCTCCCAAAAAATTTATTAAAAAAACCTTAGTAAGAGAGCGAGACATGAAGGGAAGCACGCATTGCTCGGGTGGTTTCGTGCACCTCCCGCCTCGCAGAGGATTTCTGCAATTATCCGCTCATTTTTTCTGCAATTATCAGAGCACTGTGTTTTCACCATCAGAGGACAGCGTTCAAAGGAAATGCACTCCTCCCATCTATCTTTATGGCCTGCTAACAATGACAGGCGCAAACAGGATAGCTGGCTTCCGAAGTCCCGGTTTTACCGCAAAACTCCATCCCTTGGCCCGGTGCGCGCTCCCAGAGCCCGCGGCGCGCAAGCTCGCTCCTGTGCTGGGGGGCGCGCACTGCGCATGCTCGTCCGTCCTCTGGCGCTCCCGCTCGCGCTGCGCATGATCACTCCAGTCGCCCTCCCTCCCATCGTACTCCACTAGGCCGCGCGACCGGTCCCTGCAGGCTTGCATTGCGCATGCTCGGCAGGCCCTCCTCCTCCTGCAACACGTCCTACCGGTTCGCTCTGCGCATGTCCGCTCTTCACTATTTCCGCCCCCCCCGCCTCCTCCCGCACCCTGGCGGCAGGCACGCACTGCGCATGCTCCAACGTTTGGGGTCTGCAGTTTGGCCTTCAGTGGTTCATACTGCGCATGTTCACTCAGACGCTTACCCTACCCCATTAGCACGCAGTGCGCATGCTCTCACATCTCCCCGGCGTTTAGCCCTTCTCTCCCGCATAGGCCGAATTCCTACAACACCCAGAGGCACAATGACTTCGGGCAGGACGACCCCCTCGCCCACCCATGGTCTTTATCCCAGCCCCTCAGTCGCACCCAAGATGCAAGGCTGCGCCCCCCGCCCCCGCGAGGGCTCGGAGAGCAGCGAGGCGCGCGTACGGCCGCGTCGTCGCCTGGTGATGGCGTCAGAGCGCGGTGACGTCGCGCGGCGCGGTGACGCAGGACGCGAGCGCCCTTGTTTGGGAGTGCGGCTGGCGCGCCCGTTTTGAAGCCGCTCGTCTCCTCTCCTCTCAGGGCGGCGCGGGCGTGGCCGCGAGCCCGGGTGTCTCCGCCCGTGCCTCTCCTCTCCCCGCGCCGGCCGCGCGGCCCGGGCCGCCTCCCCCGGGCCCCCCGCGTCCCCGCCTCGGCCCGGGACCCCGCGGCGCCCAGGGCGGAGGGTCCGGGCGGTGGTCCGGGCCGCGCGCCGCCATGCCGCCCGGCAAGGTGCTGCAGCCGGTGCTGAAGATGAAGGTGGACGAGCTGTTCCTGTGCTGGCTCAGCGAGGCCGGCACGCAGCGCATGCTGCAGGACGGGCTGCGCCGCATCCAGGCGTCGGGCCGCGCCGAGCTGGGCGCCGGGGACGCGTCCGTCCCGCCCGAGACCCCGGCCCAGCCCCGCACCCCGGTTCCGCCGCGGACCCCCGTCCTACCCGCGTCCCCAGCCGCGCGCCGGACCCCGACTCAGCCCCGGACCCTGGTTCCGCCCGAGACCTCCGTCCCGCCCCGGACCCTGGTTCCGCCCGGTACTCCAACGCAACCCCGGACGCCAGCCCAGCCTCGGATCCCCGTCCAGCCCGGGACCCCCCCGCTGCCGCTCGCGCCGCCAGCCGCCCGCAGGTCCCCAGGACCCCAAGTCGTAAGTCCACGTCCGTCCCAAAGTGGAGGATGGACCCCAGTGGTGCGCCACCGTCCCTCTGCGGGGGTGACGGAGCGCTGCCTCCTCATCCCTTTTGGGGAAAGCATTTGGCATGCTGCGCTGCGTCTTTGACAGTTGCTTGGTTTTCTGAGACAAGATCTCACGGTGCAGCTCAGGCTGGCCTGGAGCTCACTGTGTAGCCACGCTGGCTTCGAACTCGCGGCGTCCTCCCGTCTCAGCTTCGGTATCTGGGGTGACAGATTGCGCCACCCCTTCGGGCCGTTACTCTTGACACTTGGAGGTTCCGGGGGTCCTGGGTCTGGAGACCGTGTTCGGCTTTGTCGGCCCGCCCGGGTGCATTTCTCTGCCGTCGAGATGCGGGCTGCTGCTGCTGTTTCTGTACTTGCTTTGTGGTACTGAGGAGGGTCGCCAGGGCCTTGGCACGCTCGTTATTTTGAGGCTAGGGTCTCGCTAAGTTGCCCAAGCTGAAACTTGCCACCCTCCTGCCTCAGCCTCTCGGAGGGCTGGGGTGACCAGTGTGTGTGGATGCACCCCTCGACGGCCTTTATGTATACACGTGTATGTCTGTTTACTTACTCCTTTTAGGACAGGCTCCTGGGGATTGAACCCGGGCCTGTCACCCTGAGCGACATCCCAGCCCTGTTATTTATTTTATTTTGAGACAGTGTGCTAAGCAGCCCAGGCTGGGCAGGAAGTTGGGGGCTTCCTGCCTCAGCCTCCCGGGGTGCAGAGAAGTGTGCACCACCATGTCCCTAAAGGCTGAGCTGCAGGCAGTGCTGCGTACAGCTCCTCATCCGTGCGTGGTAACAGAGCTCCAGGGGGACCAGACCGATGGCTTTAGTGCCAGTCACCTGGCCCAAGATTCTGAGAGCCTGTGGGCCATGAGGGAAGCAGGGCTGGCCTAGTCCACCTGAGCCTGTGCTCTGTGCTTCCACAGCCCGCACCGCCCAGCAGCATGGGGCAGGTGTCATCTAAGGATCGGCCAGGGTCTCACAGCCCAGGTCCCCCTGACCCCTTCCTGAGGCCTGGGACGTGGTGGGGGGGGTGCCCTTCTAGGATCAGGGGCCCTTCTCCTTAGAGAGGGGAGCCCAGGAGCCATGCCCAGGAGGAGGAGGGAGAGGCCTGGCCCAGCCCAGCACTGAGCCAGAGTGTCAGGCTTCCCCGGGTGCCTGTGTGCAGAGGGGTGTGCCAGGCTCTCCCAAGCCAGATGTGCTTCCGGTCCTGTCCTGGGCCCAGCCTGGGTGTTCCCCACGCCATGAGGGTGTCAGCTCACTCGCTGGTGACCGGACCACCAGGAGGGCCACAAGTCTGTCGGCCCCGAGAACCTGCTGTGAGAGGCACTGAAGGGCTGGGGTGGAGCCTTTATATGATTACACGCTGGACCCTTTGGTTTCATCCAGTGAGTTCACCGATCTGTCTGTCTGTCTGTGTGTCCCTCTTCAGTACTGTGGCTGGAAGCAGGGCTTTTTCTTCTTTGAGGCAGAGTCCTTCCGAATCACAGGAGTGCAGGCCGGGCTGGATCCCCGGGTCCTCCAGGCTCTGGTCCGGTCTGCACCTGGGCCCAGGAGATGTGCTCTGTGCCCTGGGGAGGCAGGCAGGGGACCCTGTGTCTCCCGGTCCCTGGTCCTGGCTGTCCTGATGTCCTCCGGCCGGGGCTCCGTGTCCTGAGGAAGGCGGGGTGTGCGGTGCCCGGAGCCAGCTTCCCCCAGCCCGGCCCGTGGGAACCTGTGCGGCTGTGCAGGGCCACCTGAGCAGGCCGCATGGTTCTCTGTTTCCTGCATCCTCCCGTCCCTCTGTCCCCCACCTCCTCCCAGGTGTGTGGGTATCTGGAATCCTGATCTCAGCCCCTTCGGGTGAACCGCTGTGTGGACTGTTAGCATCCGGTGGAATTTCTGTGCCTGTGGGATTTGCATGTCGGTGGGGCTGGCTTTTGTCGAGTGTGAAGAGTTGAGTTCCGGGCACTTCTGGAGCATTGGTCCCCTACTGGGGAGCTGCTGGCAGAGGGCTCCCCGCCGCAAGGCTGCATCTCTGCCTTATCGAGGTGTGCCAGACGCCACTTGAGTTCTGGAGGACACTTCTGTGGCCGCTGAAGTCCTAAAGGTCCCTCTCAGAAGCCGGATTTAAGCACAGTCTCAGTTGTACAGGACACACAGGTGTCCGCCGTGTGTCTTGTAGGAGTTTCGTGGGGTGGCCTTTTACACTGAGAGGCTATGATCGCTCTAACTGGCTCTGAGGCTGCACGGGATGGTGGGGGGCAGGGCCTGGCACGGACCGCTGCTCTGTCCTGCCCTGGCCCCAGCCAGTGGGGACCTGGCAGCCGCGCTGTGCTGGGCTGGCCCATGTCCTGTGCCCCCGGGTGGCCAGTGGGTCTCAGAGCCACCATCTGAGGGAGGGAGACCACACACAGTGCTTGTTCCAGGCCTGGTTGTCGTGTGGCCCCAGAGATCCCCCAGGGAGGCCTCCGAGTCCCCGCTGTCCAGTGGAGGTGCCGCTGCAGGGCTGACAGCTGCGGGGTGCGGGTGCTGGGTGCGCTCAGCAAAGCAGCAGCGGGAGCCCGATGTAGTGGCCAGCCCCGTCATCCCAGCACTCCGGGAGGCTGAGGCAGGAGGGTCCCACGTTGGAGCCCAGCCCGGGCAGCTTAGCGGCTTAGTGACCAGCGGGAAGGTCAGAAGGGGCAGGTGAGCCCCATGCGTGCGTGGGGAGAGGAGCAGCTTGGGCGGCTGGGGCGAAGCTGGGGGTGTGCTGGGTGCCAGCTAGAGAGAAGCCCCCTGCTGGGCACGTGAGGGCTCCAGGGAGGTGGCACAGGGGACAGGGAAGGACGGGCGGCAGCTGCGGTGCGGATTCCGGGGGAGCTCAGGCCTGGGGCAGGGGCTGGGGGCTGGAATCCACCTGCCTCGGCCTCCCACTGGGCAGGACCGCAGCGCAGCTGTGTGTGCATCCGGGCAGCCCTGCACGGGGAACTCGCTCCTGCGCGGGGAGCGCCAGCCGGCTGGGGACTCGCGTGCCATCGCGGGGGCGGCTGAGCGATGACCCGGCAGGAGGAAGCTCCGGGCGGACGGTGGCCCGGCCTGCGCCCCCCCGGGTCCGGGTCCGGGTCCGGGTCCGGGGTGTGCGGGGCGCGCTCGGGCGGCGGGTCCCTGCGAGACGTCAGCTTCAGCCCTGCCGCGCGGGCTGGAGTGCGGGGCGGGGAGCGGGCAGAAGCGCCTTCCGGAGCCCGGGACGGACCGGTGCGCCCGGCCGGCCGCGCGTCCTCCCAGGGGCGAGGGGCGGAGCGAGTGTCCGGCCCGCCGCCCCCACCCCGCCCAGGCCCGGTGCCCACGTGACGGCGCGGCGCGGCTGCCCGGAGCCGGCCGTCCTGGCAGAGCGCGGGGCAGGAGGTGACGGAGACGCAGGGGCCGGAGGGCCGCCAGGGGCCGAGGACCGGGGCAGAGCGGAGGACCGCGGAGAGCACCGTGCGCCCGCCGGGCCGCCGCCAGCATGCGCCCCGCACCCCCACCTGTGGAGCGCGCGCGGCCCGGGCCCGGGACCCCCCTCGCCGGGCCCTGCCCGCATGGAGCGCGCTGAGCCCGGCCCCCGCCCACAGCGCCCCGCCAGCCCGCGCCCCGCGTGCTCTGCGGCCCGCGCGTCCCCCGTGACCCCGCCGGCCCCGGCCCCGGCCCACGAGCGCTGCGCCCGGGGCGCCCGGAGGCCCCTGCGGGCCGAGGCCATGCGGCTGCGGGAGCGCTCCTCGCTGCGCCAGGACCCCGACCTGCGGCAGGAGCTGGCCGCGCTGGCCCGCGGCTGCGACTTCGTGCTGCCCTCGCGCTTCAAGAAGCGGCTCAAGGCCTTCCAGCAGGTCGGTGCGCGCGGCCCGCCTGCTCCCCGCCACGCGGGCCGGTGCCCGGGTCCCCGCGTGCGGCTCTGGGAGGGAGGCGGCGCCGCCACCGCCCGCACGGTCCCGGCCCGCTGCCCCTGCCCTCGCTGGGTCCTGGGGTGGGACGGGAGCCCCGAGTGGGGGTCGCTGGGGCCCGCAAATGCCCATCGCTTGGTGTCTCCAGTGCCTGTGACATCCCTACACGCGGGAGTCCAGGTCGGACCACACACTGCCCAGCAGGCTGCTCTGGGTGACCTGTGCGGAGAGAGACCCTCCTGCCTCGGCCTCCCCAGTCCGGGGGTGACGTGCGAGTGCCACCTCGCCGGGGTGCCCCTTGTTCCAAAGCAGAGGGTCCTTATGGCTGCCTTTGCCCACACCTTCCAAGGCCCCTCTGCCTCCAGGTACCCTTGTGGGGTGACAGGAGCCAGTATCAGTACTTCGGGGTCCCCTGTGGCCGACATTGGCAGTTAGGGGGTCCCTGCTGCACAGTGTTGAGTGTACGGGGTTCCGGCGCCCACTGTTGGTGGTCAGGGATCCCCCCAGGCCAGTGTTGGTGGTTGGCAATCCCTGCTTTCCTGCTGTCGGTGTCTAGGGGTCCCCGCTGCCCAGGGCCGGCGGTTGGGGGTGCTCACTTTCCCAGTGTTGGTAGTTGGGGTCCCCTCAGCCCTTAGCCGGCAAGGACGCCGCGTTCTTGGAGACGCCTGCCCCGGCCGAGCCCAGCCATCCAGGCCTTTGAGACCCCTGAGCCGAGGCCCCCAGCGACCCCAAGCTGGGGGACCCTGCGGCCCAGGGTGCGGGGTTCCGTCACACACGCCCGTGGGAGCCTCTCTGGTTCCCCGCGGGGCCTCCCTTCCTGCCCTGTGTGCGCAGGTGTAGGGTTCAGGGGACGCGCTGGGCTGCATGGCCCGGGGCTCCTGCTGCCTCACTGCGAGCCCCGGCGGGGCACCCTGCGGCCCGGCCAGCTGTGGGGCTCCGTGCGTGGGGCAGGAGGGCGCCTGGCCGGGCTCAGGTCGGGGTGCTGTGCGGAACGCGGGTCTCGCCGTGTGGCCCAGCCTGCCTCAGCCTGGCGTCCTCCCGCCTCGGCCTCCCCAGGCAGCAGCACCGGCGCGCGTCCCACTGGCCCCACCAGCCTTCCCGAGCCCGCGCAGGCCGCTGGACCTGGCCATCGCGCCCCAGTGCCCTGGCCTGGGGGTGACGGCCCTGCCCCGGGTGCGTCCTCACGGCGCCCGGCCCGCAGCGGACACCCGGAGACCCCGCTCCCGCGGAGGCCGCGCCTCGGAGGCCGCGCCTGCCCGCCGGCCGGGCGCGTGGGGAAGGAATGCGCCGCTCGCTCGCTATTTCTGTCCGGAGATTAAGCCGAGAATCCGGGCGGCCGGCCCGCCGCGCCCCCTGCCGGCTTCTCCGCGCACCGCGGTCGCGCCCGTCCTCCCCGCAGCCCGCCGGCCAGGGCTGCCCGGCTTCGTTCCATCGGTTCCTCTCCCGCCCCATCCGCCCTCCCACTCACCGGCCGCCGGGCGGGACGCGAGTGGCCGTGGGGGGCGCACCCGGCACCGGAGGCTGAGCCGGGGCAGGGTGGGGTGCGCTCAGCCGGGTGGACGCCGCTGTCCCTCCTCGCCAGGTGCAGACCCCGAAGGAGGAGCCGCGGCCCCCGCCGTCCAGCCAGAGCATCCCCGCCTTCTACTTCCCGCGCGGCCGCCCCCAGGACGCCACCCGCGTGGACGCCGCCATCACCCGGATCGAGCACGTCTTCGCGCAGTTCCCGCAGGAGAGGGCCACGGCCGCGGACATGGGCCAGGTGGCAAAGGTGCGTGTGGCAGGGCCGCGGGCCGCCCTGGTCCCCGTCTGCACCCTCCTGCCTCAGCCTCAGCCTCACAGGCAGCCGGGACCCACGTCCGGCTCCCTGGTGCCACACCCACCCTTGGTGAAGGGTTGGCCTCGGGGAGCCTGCAGGGGGGCCTCCCCAGGGTGACCAGGGCCGACCCCAGCACGGCGGGGTCACACGGTGGGGAGGGCGACCCGCACAGCCCAGCCGCGGCTGTGTGTCCTTCCGGCCGCCTGCAGAGGCCCGTGTTGTGTGTACCTTTGGGTTTTATTTATTGCCCTGGTCTCCTCCGTTCCGGGCGTGGAACTCAGGACCCCGCTCACACCGCTGAGCTAACCCAGCCCAGTTTCTGGTTTTAGAGACCGGCTCTCGCTGCCTGCCCGGGCTGGCCTGGCACCCCCGGCGACCCTCCCGCCGCAGCCTGCGGAGCCCCGGGAGCCTCTGGTCAGGCACCGACCTCGGGGGGCTGCACCCAGGGCCTCCTGCATGTGTGTGTCCTCGGGGCCGCGGCAGGGACTCGGGTCTGCCCCAGGTTTGCCAGTGGGAAAGGGGGTCTCAGAGACCTGGGGGGCTCCCTTCCCCGGTGAGCGTGGCCTGGCCTTGAGCTGCGCCGGCTCAGACGTCCTCGGAGCTGAGGGGGACGCACTCTGCGGTGCCCAGGGCGGTGCAGGTCGCCTTCAGGGAAGCAGGCCCTCTTCATCCTGTAGGCTGAGGCGGGAAGCTCCCAAGTGGTAGCACAGCCTGGGAGCACAGGGATGACCCATCCCGAAAACGAGCTGAGGACCGCAGTGCAGTGCCGTGCCAGGCCCCGCGCCATCATAGGAGCTCGGGAGGCAGCCTGTGGGCAGCCGTGTGGGCCCCGTGGGCGGGCGGCCTGTGGGCAGCCGTGCACAGTGCGAGCTCAAGGGCACAGCTCGAGCGCCCTGCCTGGCAGCAGAAGCCTGCAGTTCCCGCTGCCTGTCTGTCTGCCCACCTGTCCGTCCACCCAGGGCCACACAGCGCTCTGCCCCCAGGCTCTGCAGCCTGCCCTGCCCTTCACATCCCTCCTCCGAGCCTGAGGACAGGTGTGTCCAGTGTCCTTGTGTCCTCCTGGGCCCCAGGTCCTGGACCTCCCCGATCTGTCTGTGTCCACAGCCGGGGGCTCTCCATCCCCGAGGAGCTCGGGTTAAGCTCTGACCGGTGACCCTCCGGCTCGGCCCCCAGTCGTGGGTCGCGGGAAGGCACCGTGTGCCCCCGGCCTGCTCACCGCCCAGCGTCCGGGTCCCACCTTGTGATTTCTGTGCAGGGCTGACCGTCCTGCTGCCTGCCCTGCGGTTCAGGGACCTCGGTCAGGGGCAGCGCCACCCCCACGGTCCTCCTCAGTATCCAGACAGGCGCTGGCTGTCCAGGATACTTAACTTGCCTGCTGGTTTCACCCTGCAGATGCCCTGCCTCGGCCTCCCTGCACCCAGGGAGATTCTCAGCTACCAAGGCACCGTCTGCAGCTTGGTCCCTCGGGCATCCGCTTCCCCGAACAGCGGCCCAGCCGGCCCAGGGTCCCCCAGCTCTCAGGCACCAGGAGGTGCAGGCCATCTTCATCAGGGCCTACACAGGGGCGCACAGCTCCTCGCACAGCAGCCCAGAGGCCTGACCTGGGGCTGGTGTCCCTGTGCTGGTCTCTCCCTGTCTCGGTCCATCAGGCCCGCCCTGTGCCATCCCACAGCCGGGTGGGTGCTGACACCCAGCAGCCCTCGGGGCCCGTCCTGCAGGCTGAGGTCCCTGTGCTGCTCTCTCCCTGTCTCAGTCCATCAGGGCCGCCATATGCAATGCACAGCCCGGGTGGGTGCTGACACCCAGCAGCCCTCGGGGCCCGTCCTGCAGGCTGAGGTCCCTGTGCTGCTCTCTCCCTGTCTCAGTCCATCAGGGCCGCCATATGCAATGCACAGCCCGGGTGGGTGCTGACACCCAGCAGCCCTCGGGGCCCGTCCTGCAGGCTGAGGTCCCCTGTGCTGGTCTCTCCCTGTCTCAGTCCATCAGGGCCGCCATATGCAATGCACAGCCCGGGTGGGGTGCTGACACCCAGCAGCCCTCGGGGCCCGTCCTGCAGGCTGAGGTCCCTGTGCTGGTCTCTCCCTGTCTCAGTCCATCAGGGCCGCCCTGTGCCATCCCACAGCCGGGTGGGTGCTGACACCCAGCAGCCCTCGGGGCCCGTCCTGCAGGCTGAGGTCCCTGTGCTGGTCTCTCCCTGTCTCAGTCCATCAGGGCCGCCCTGTGCCATCCCACAGCCGGGTGGGTGCTGACACCCAGCAGCCCTCGGGGCCCGTCCTGCAGGCTGAGGTCCCTGTGCTGGTCTCTCCCTGTCTCAGTCCATCAGGGCCGCCCTGTGCCATCCCACAGCCGGGTGGGCGCTGACACCCAGCAGCCCTCGGGGCCCGTCCTGCAGGCTGAGGTCCCTGTGCTGCTCTCTCCCTGTCTCAGTCCATCAGGGCCGCCCTGTGCCATCCCACAGCCGGGTGGGTGCTGACACCCAGCAGCCCTCGGGGCCCGTCCTGCAGGCTGAGGTCCCTGTGCTGGTCTCTCCCTGTCTCGGTCCATCAAGGCCGCCCTTTGCCATCCCACAGCCGGGTGGGCGCTGACACCCAGCAGCCCTCGGGGCCCGTCCTGCAGGCTGAGGTCCCCTGTGCTGGTCTCTCCCTGTCTCAGTCCATCAGGGCCGCCCTGTGCCATCCCACAGCCGGGTGGGCGCTGACACCCAGCAGCCCTCGGGGCCCGTCCTGCAGGCTGAGCTCCAGGGTTCAGGTGGCAGAGCGGTGTCTGGTGCGGCTGCTTCCTGAGTCACAGCTGGTGCCTCCCGCTGTGTCCTCCTTTGGTGGACGGGGTGGGAACTCTACACCAGGCATCTGTAAGGTGTCTCTCTGGCCACAGACATGATGTCCTCCCTCTGCTGTCACAGGCCGGCTCTCTGTAAGGACTGTGCCGGCCCGTGTAAGGCCGTGACATGGTGCTCTCCTGGGAGCCCCTGTCACCCCTGGGTGCGTGGCTGACATTGCTGTCGGGCTCCTGGGTGTGGCTCCCCTTGAAGGGGACGCGGTGTCCGCTTGTCTCTGGTTGCAGAGGGCTCGGCTGGCCGAGCCGGGTGGGTCGGGCGCCTTGGGCACCGGGTCCTCTGCTGCCTGTCTGCCTGCAGGGTCAGCACCCGGGCACCTGGCTGTCCCTGACCTGCAGGCCCTCTGTCCCCCTCCTGCCCTTGGTGCTTTCCTCCCCATGTGTACCTGGCTTGGCCCAGGCATCGGTGGGTCTGGACGAACGCCCGCCCGACCCCAGGCCATGCCCGCCCCTCTGAAGTGTACTTGGGGTCGGGGTCTCGCTGCGCTGCCCAGGCTGGCCTCCAGCTGGAGACCCTCCTGCTTCAGCCTCCTGTCGTGTGTGTGTGTGTGTTGTCTGAGCGCCGCTGCTCTGTCTCCTCGCCGTCCTCTGTGCATGTGCATGTGAGAGACACCACCCGTGCGGTCCCAGGTGCTCCCAGGCCCCTTCATGTATCCCGCAGCCCCGGCCCCTCGGGAGTACTGTGCGCCAGCACCCGCCCTGAGGGCAGGCAGGAGGGCGCTCTGGGTCCCGGTGGTGGCGGCGCTGACCGGGTGCCCCCTGCCCAGGCCTGCGGCTGCCCACTCTACTGGAAGGGGCCGCTCTTCTGCGCCGCCGGCGGGGAGCGCACCGGGGCGGTGTCCGTGCACAAGTTCGTGGCCATGTGGAGGAAGTGAGTCGGGAGTGGAAGGGGGCGGGGGTGGAGACCCGGGGTGCCCCAGCCCTGCTCCCGCCCAGCTCCGTCCTGGTCCTGGTCCTGGTCCGACCGCCCGCCCCGCCCAGGGTGCTGCAGACCTGCCACGACGAGGCGGCGCGCTTCGTACAGCTGCTCAAGCGCCCGGGCAGCGACGGCCTGGTGCAGGAGGACTTCGTGCCCTTCCTGCAGGTGCGCGGGCGGCGGGGGCGGGGGCGCGGGTGTGTGCGTGCACACGTACGTACGCGTGTCTGTGCACTGTGTGCGTGCCTGTGAGTGCGCACATGCGTGAGGACGCCCACTCTGCTCCGCCCCGCCTGCGCAGGACGTGGTGAACACGCACCCCGGGCTGTCCTTCCTGAAGGAGGCGTCCGAGTTCCACTCGCGGTACATCACCACGGTGAGTGTCCCTCCCCGCGGCCTCCACTTACACCTGGACCCTGCTCAGCCCTCAGCCCCGGTGCCAGCCAGGGAGGTGGGGGGCATGAAGACCAAAACCGTGGTGGTGCGGAACGGGGTTCACCCGCCCCAGCCCCTGCCGCATGGCCTCAGGGTGCCTCGGACCGCACAGCTTCGTCAGGAGGCTGAGGCAGGACAGTCCTGGCCGGTGCAGGGCCAGCCAGCCGGAAGCAGCAGCCGCCCAGGGCCACAGGCTGACCGTGCCGCACGCAGCTGTCCTGCTGCCCTGGGACGCCCCTGTTGGATGTCGGGACGCTGCACCCGCCTGTGCTGACCCGGTCCATCCCGCAGGTCATCCAGAGGATCTTCTACACCGTCAACAGGTCCTGGTCCGGCAGGATCACGTGCGCAGAGCTGCGGAGGAGCACGTTCTTACAGGTGAGGAGATGCGGGAGGAGGAGGAGATGCAGGAAGAGATGGAGGAGGAGGAGGAGGAGGAGGAAATGGAGGAGGAGGAGGAGGAGGAGGAGATGGAGGAGGAGGAGGAGGAGGAGATGGAGGAGGAGGAGGAGGAGGAGATGGAGGAGGAGGAGGAGGAGGAGATGGAGGAGGAGGAGGAGGAGGAGATGGAGGAGGAGGAGGAGGAGATGGAGGAGGAGGAGATGGAGGAGGAGGAGATGGAGGAGGAGGAAGAGGAGGAGATGGAGGGGGAGGAGATGGAGGAGGAGATGGAGGAGGAGGAGATGGAGGAGGAGGAGGAGGAGGAGATGGAGGAGGAGGAGGACGAGATGGAGGAGGAGGAGGAGATGGAGGAGGAGGAGATGGAGGAGGAGGAAGAGGAGGAGATGGAGGGGGAGGAGATGGAGGAGGAGATGGAGGAGGTGGCCATGTCCTCCCACCCTGCCGGTGAGTCCCCTGTCCCCGTCTCTGTCCCCAGAACGTGGTGCTGCTGGAGGTGGAGCCGGACATCAATCAGCTGCCCGAGTTCTTCTCCTACGAGCACTTCTACGTCATCTACTGCAAGTTCTGGGAGCTGGACACGGACCACGACCTGTTCATCGACGCCAAGGACCTGGCCCGGCACAACGACCACGGTGACTCCCGGGGGGGGCGGGCGGCGGCGGGGTGCCCGTGCCTCGAGGGTGCGTCCAGAGCTGCGTGGGTGGCGGGCGCAGGGCGGACCAGGGTGCTGGCGGTGACTTGCTGGCTCCACCCGTCTCTGTCCTGGTCCCGGCCGGCCCTGCAGCCGTGTCGTCCCGGATGATCGAGCGCATCTTCTCGGGAGCCGTCACGCGGTAAGAGCCGCCTTCCCCGTCCCCTCCCGCCCTCGCCCTCGCCCTCACCTGTCAGAGCAGGGCCCGGCCAGGGGGCAGCACCCAGGGCGCCGGGAACCCCAGCCCGCCCCTTCCCGCAGGGGCCGCAGGGTGCCCCGCGAGGGCCGGCTGAGCTACGCGGACTTCGTGTGGTTCCTCATCTCGGAGGAGGACAAGAAGACGCCCACCAGGTGCGCCTGCCGCCCGCCCACCCGGCCTGAGCTCGGGTCCGGGTGCCCCAGCCGCGCTGAGCCGCCTCCCCCGCCCGCCCCCAGCATCGAGTACTGGTTCCGCTGCATGGACCTGGACGGCGACGGCGTGCTCTCCATGTTCGAGCTGGAGTTCTTCTACGAGGAGCAGAGCCGCCGGCTGGACGCGCTGGGCATCGAGCCGCTGCCCTTCCGAGACTGCCTCTGCCAGATGCTGGACCTGGTCAAGCCGAGCAGCCCAGGTGCGGGCGGCCCCGATTACCCCGCCCGCACCCGAACCCCTGGGCCGGCCCCCCAACCCCGCCCATCCCGTGCCCCCCTCACCCCGCCCGCCCCTCGCCCCCCCTGCCCCGCGCCCCCTCGCCCCCCCTGCCCCGCCCCCTCGCCCCCCTGCCCCGCGCCCCCTTACCCCCCCCGCACCGTGACCCCCCACCCCGTGCCCCCCTCACCCCCCCCACCCCGTGCCCCCTCGCCCCGCCCGCCCCGTGCCCCCCTCGCCCCGCCCGCCCCTCGCCCCCCCGCCCCGCCCGCCCCTCGCCCCCCCCGCCCCTCGCCCCCCCGCCCCCCGCCCCTCGCCCCCCCTGCCCCGCGCCCCCTCGCCCCCCTGCCCGCGCCCCCTCACCCCCCCCGCACCGTGACCCCTCACCCCGCCCACCCCGTGCCCCCTCGCCCCGCCCACCCCGTGCCCCCTCGCCCCGCCCGCCCCGTGCCCCCTCACCCCCCCCGCACCCCCCCGCACCGTGACCCCTCACCCCTCCTTCCCCGTGCCCCCACCCCGCCCACCCGTGCCCCCTCGCCCCGCCCACCCCGTGCCCCCTCGCCCCGCCCGCCCCGTGCCCCCTCGCCCCGCCCGCCCCTCGCCCCCCCTCCCCGCGCCCCCTCGGCCCCCCTGCCCCGCGCCCCCTCACCCCTCCTTCCCCGTGCCCCCTCGCCCCGCCACCCCGTGCACTCTCGCCCCGCCCGCCCCGTGCCCCCCTCGCCCCGCCCGCCCCGTGCCCCCCTCACCCCCCCTGCCCCGTGCCCCCCTCACCCCGCCCACCCCGTGCCGCCCCCAGGCCGGGTGACGCTGCGGGACCTCAAGCACTGCAAGATGGCGCACGTTTTCTTCGACACTTCTTCAACGTGGAGAAGTACCTGGACCACGAGCAGCGCGAGCAGGCGGCCCTGCTGCGGGTGAGGCCCGCCCTGCGCCCCAGCCCCCTGACCCCGGCCTTCCCCCCCTGACTCCCCAAGTTCCCTGACTCCCACGTCCCCTGACTCCCCGTGTCCGCAGGACGGCGACTCCGACGGCCCCGAGCTGTCCGACTGGGAGCGCTTCGCCGCCGAGGAGTACGACATCCTGGTGGCCGAGGAGGCCGCGGGCGAGGCCTGGGAGGACGGGTCAGTGCCGGGGCCGGGCACCGCGGGCGGGCCCAGGTGTGACCCGGTCCCCGGGAGGCCTGATCTCTGCCCGCTGGAGGCTGAGTCGGGCTGCTCTCTGAACCTGGTGGCCGGTGCGTGCAGAGCTGAGTCCTGCACCGAGCTGCCACCCTGACCGGGCACACGGCCCAGCTCCCCGCTGCCCCACCCCAGCTCGGCCGGTCAGGCCTTGGCCCCTTCCTGGGGGGGCCCTGTCCCCCCAATTCACCCCCTGAGCCTCTGCTGGCGCCCGGCTCACGGCACCCGCCTTGCAGCTTGGAGGTGGCGCTGAGCCCCGTGGAGCAGAAGCTGCCGTCGCTCCGGGGGCAGAGGCCGGACTGCGGGGCGCCGTCCCTGCTGGGCGACGTGGACCTGTACGAGTTTGCGTGCGGGGACGAGGACCTGGAGCCCCTGTGAGCCGCCCGCCTGTTCTGGCTGTCACCAGCTCCAGCGCCGGCCCCGCAGGAGGAGGGCCCCCGTGTGCCCCCTGGTGTCCCCAGTGCGGGGTGCTGGGCCGCAGGACGCCCCGGTCCCTTGGGCCCGAGAAGGATGGGCGAGCGCTGGGCCCTGGACGTGGCCGTGGGGCCCCGGCGTGGGCAGTGCTGGCCGCATGCGTCCTGTGTACTTTGGAATAAAGACTTGAGGTTTTCAGCTGCGGCCGTGCTGCGGGGTGGACGGACAGGTGGGGACAGGGCCACCGAGACGCGTCTGGGGCAGGGCTGCCCTCAACACTGGGACCCCACCTGGACCCAGGTGGACCCTCCACCAGGACGCGTGTCCCCACAACCAAGGCCAAGGGGCCCACACAGCAGCCTGGGAGTCCGTGGCATCTGGGACCCCATCCTCGTGCTGGGCCCGCAGCGCCCACCTCTGCTGGCCCGCAGAGGCGGGATGGGCACCAGGGGACGCCCGAGGCGAGGGGCCGGGCTGCAGGGGTGGGGCTGGCCGGGCATCTGCACACGGGGCAGGCCTGGCGATGGGCAGGGAGGTGGCCCTGCGCTCACCCTGCACCCGCGTCCAGCACCGTGGGGCTGTGTCCTCCAGTCCGCCCCGGCCAGCTCTGCCCAGCACTGACGGGCGCACAGGCAGGGAGGCGGGGTGTGCGCCCTCCCTCACCGGGAGGCTGAGGCAGGAGGGGCCGAGCTCCGGCGCAGCGCCCGCCCCGACGTGGAAGTGTGACCCCGCACGGCGGCGCGCGGCTGTCCCGGCAGCTCCGGAGGCCGAGGCAGGCGCGCCCTTGTGAGTTCAGGGCGAGCGTGAGCCCGCGGCCAGCCTGGACTGCAGAGAAAGTGCCCCTCGGCGCCCTGCAGACGCCACAGTCCATCCCTGCGCCCCGCACAGAGCACGGCCTGAGTGAGGGCGCCTCCTCCCGGGGCGGAGGGGTCCAGGAAGGGTAGGGGTGCCGCGCTGCCCCCTGGAGGCCCTCCTGCGGCACCGGCGCCAGCCGGGCCGGCCTCGGTGCGGCGTGCCGAGCTCGGGAGCCGCAGCCGCGCCGGTGCAGGGCGTGAGGCTCGGGCCGGGGGCTACCCACCGCGGGGCCCGGCGGACGCAGGCCGGGTGCCGGATAGAACGCGGGCCGGTTCCGCCCCGGTGCGGACCGCGGGCCCAGGTCCGGTTCCCCCCGGCGGAGACGGCAGGACCCAGATCGGATCCCGACGCGCTGCCCGGCCACACGTGCACCGCGGCCCGCCAGGCCCCTAAGCCCGGCCGACAGCGACCCCGCGGCGGGCACTCGGGCTCGGGGCGCGCCGGGAGCAGCAGAACCTCCCGCGGCTCCGCCTGCCGGACGAGCCCAGAGCGGCCACAGCCGCGGCCCCGCCCCTCAGCACACGTGTCGCATCCCGCCAATCAAAGCCCGCGGGTGGCCCCGCCCTCCCGGAGCCCCGCCCCTTCGCGTTGCAGGGCCGCGGGATGTGGGCCTTGCGGGCCGCCGTCCGTCCCCGGCTGTGGCTCTCCCGCCTGGGTCGCAGCCGCCCGGCTCTCTGGGAGCCCCGGCCGCTCTATCCCGCACGCGCGCTCGCTGCTGCCGCCGCCGCCGCCGGCCACGGGGTCTCGGGCAACCGGGACAGGCTGGGGAGCCGAGATGGTCGCAGGCCGCCTGCCCAGGGAAGCCGCGCAGAAGCGGACCATGAAGAAGAGGAGGAGGAGGAAGAGGAGCTGCTGCGGAGCGACCCGTTGCTGCCGGCGGGACGCAGCGCGTGTGCCTGGTGCACCCTGAGGTCAAGTGGGGACCCGGAAAGCCGCAGCTAACCCGAGGTGATCCGCCGTGCTGCGGGAAGGGCGGGGACGGGGCTCGAGGAGGAACCAATGGGAGGGAACCAGGGGCGGGCATTCAGCCGGGCGGAGCCAATGAGGGTGGAGCTTCGGGAAGGTGCTCTCAGTGGGGCGGTACTCCATTAGTCATGCCTGGGGAAGGCAGCTTGATGAGCCGGTACTCTCTTACTCAGGCTGGGGAGGGGCGGAACCAAAAGAGGGCGGGGCTCTGCGGAGGCGGTTACTAGGCTTGTACCGTATTGGTCAGGGACTAGGAGAGGCGGGGTTAAAGCGGGTGGGGCTCAATACAATGAGCGGGTTCCTCATTGGTCAGGGCCGAGGAGGGGCGGGGTAAAGAACTGGTGGAGACTATTGGGCAGGAACTCAGGAGGGGCGGGACTCAGTGAAAAGACTTGGGGCAGACAAGTTAAGGGTGGGGATTCCCACGAGGGGCTGGCTGAAAGGCGGGGCCTGCGAGCAGTGAAAACCTGAGCCACTGTCCAGTTGCACACGTTGTGCACTGTTGTCGGTAGGGGCTGAGGCGGGAGGCGCGCAGAAACTCCAGGGCCTTCCCCAGGCCTGTCCTGGCCCCCACAGCGGCCTGGATTCGAGGCTGGGGAGAGGCAGTGCACCCTCCATCTGCATGTCCCACCCTCAGAACAAAATCCCAGCCCAGCAGGGACCTGGACCCTATTCCCAGTCCGGGTACCCAACAGCCACCAGCCACTTCCGGTCTTTGGAATGGCCTGTCCAGTTTCTCTCTTGTCTCTGGATTTACCAGCTGTACAGATAATGCAGCAGTAGTGTCTCTCATTGAGCACCGTATTCTCAGGGTTCACCCAGGTTGTGGCGGCTGTTAGAGCCTTGCTCCTTTTCAGGGCTGTATAGTGTTCCACCACGTGGAGAAATCTGCCATCCATTCATGTCTGCCTGAAAGCTTCTGCCTCTTGCTTCTGAAAACAATTTTGAAGCCTGGAGAGGCTGGAGGAATCAGGATGTGAACACATCTTTGGGGCCACATCTCAACCCACGAGACCCTCACCCCTCTGCCTTCTCACTAATTGTACCTCAGTGTCCAGCCGCCCCACCGCACCCAGATCCCACAGGAGGCAGGCCCATCCAAAGTCCCCACATGGGTCCCCATCGGTTTTATACTAGGTATAGGGTTAGGGTTAGAGTTAGGGTCCACGTGGATAAACCCAGGCTGCCTTAGGGGGCCCGACGCCAGGAGGCCAGGAGGAGGCTGTGGGGTGGATGGTTCTGGGCAGCTCGGACCGGGCCCTGTGCCGGCCCCAAAGGGAGGCGTCCCTGACCCGGCCTCATCCGCTCACGCAGCCGAGTGGCAGGTGGCAGAGGCGACCGCGCTGGTCCACACGCTGGACGGCTGGACAGTGGTGCAGACCGTGGTGGTGCCCACCAAGACGCCCAACAGCAAGCTGATCTTCGGGAAGGGGAACTTGGAGCAGCTGACGGGTAGGCCTGACCCTTCTCCTTCCCTTCTGAGTTTTTTCTTTTTCTTTTCTTTTCTGTTTTTTTTATTTTTTTGAGACAGGGTCTCCCTTTGCCGTCCAGCTGGCCTGGAGCTCACTGTGTAGCCCAGGCTGGTCTCGAACTCGCAACGGTCCGCCCGCCTCAGCCTCCCGAGTGCTGGGATGACAGGCGTGAGCCACCGCACCTGGCTTGGGTTTTTACAGAAGGAACCAGCCAGCCGGGGTGGTACAGCCCGTTTATCCCAGCGCTTGGGAGGCTGAAGCAGCAGGAACCCTGAAACCTCGATGCCAGCGTGGGCCTCACCGTGAGTACAAGGCCGGCCTGGACTGCAGAGAGAGACCCTGTTCCAAAAACACAAAAAGAAAGGAAGCGAAGGTTTCCTTTCTTTTAGCTCATGGTCTCAGAGGTCCTGTCCGTGGGTACTGGTGCCATTGCTTTGAGGCCTGTGGTGAGGCAGGAACATCGAGGTGGTCGCTGGGGTAGGACAGAGCTGCTCAGTCATGAGGGCTGGCAATGGCAGAGGAGCTGCAGCGGGGTGCTGTTACACCGTGTGGGCCCCGCTCCCAGTGACTTCACCTACTCTCGCTAGGCCACGCCCACAGTGACCTCACCTCCTGCTAGGCCACGCCCACAGTGACCTTACCTCTTTAGGCCACGCCCCAGTGACCTCACCTCCTGCTGCTAGGCCACGCCCCCAGCAACCTGGCCTCCTCCCAGTAGGCCACGCCCCAGTGATGTA
>NW_026947516.1:966536-1001608 GCF_034190915.1 Cavia porcellus | reverse complement strand
TCCGCTAAGCCACGCCCCCAGTGACCACTGCCTACTAGGCCACGCCCCAGTGACCTAACCTCCTCCCACTAGTCCATGCCCCCATGATCTCACTTCCCTCGCACTAATTATCTCACTTCCTGCTAGGCCACGCCCCTGGTGACCTCACCTCCACTGGGCCACGCCCCCCAGCGACCTCACTGTTTCCTGCTGGTTTCCACCCCCGCATGACCTCACTTCCTCCCACTCTCCCGACCTCTGAGATTCCACCCGAACTACAGGGACTAAGCCTTCAATGGTGGATCCCAACCACAGCGTTCACCACTGACCCTCAAAAGCATGTGGCCATCTGACAATGCAAAATGCATTCACCCCATCTCCCGGTGTCCCCAAGGCTGACAGTCCCAGCGTGACTCTAAAGGAGGACAGGTGGCTTTGGCTCAGGGGTGCAGCCATGGTCACTGCTCCAAGGCAGGAGCATCATGGTGGACGGTGTGGGGAGGAGACATGCTCCCATCATGGTGGCCGGGAAGCAGGGAGAGAAGGGAGGAGCCCCAGAACACAGCTTAAAGAGGGAGCTCAGTGTGGCTCACGGTGCAGAGGGTGCAGTCCATGGCCGGCTGCTCCAAGGCGGGAGCATCATGGTGGACGGTGTGGGGAGGAGAGACGCTCCCGTCATGGTGGCCGGGAAGCAGGGAGAGAAGGGAGGAGTCGGGGACCAGAACACAGCTTAAAGAGGGGAACTCAGTGTGGATCAGGGGTGCAGAGGGTGCAGTCCATGGCCGGCTGCTCCAAGGCGGGAGCATCATGGTGGACGGTGTGGGGAGGAGAGACGCTCCCGTCATGGTGGCCGGGAAGCAGGGAGAGAAGGGAGGAGCCGGGCAGTGAGATGGAGCCCAACAGCTCCGAGGCCGTCAATGGGTGACGCTCAGATGACCGCAGCACCCTCAGCGTCCACTGATTTCTGCAGAAGCCCCCCAGGTCGTAGGGGACACCGTGTGCCCGAGTGTAGCCCGCCCCCCTGCTGATGGCGCCCGCAGCGCGTCCCAGGTGTGGGGCTCTGACGGGACCCCGGTTCTCCCTAGAGCGGATCCGGGCGGCTCCGGAAATCACAGCCGTGTTCCTGAACGTGGAGCGCATGGCCGCCCCCACCAAGGTACTGGGGGCCCACCACGCAGGGCGGGGTTGGTGGGACTCGGGGTGCAGGGTCGTGGGCGGCCGTGGCGGGGTCCTCCGTGCACCCAGCTGGCTTCTCTGCTCTGCAGAAGGAGCTGGAGGCGGCCTGGGCCGTGGAGGTGTTTGACCGCTTCACCGTGGTGCTGCACATATTCCGCTGCCACGCCCGCTCCAGGGAGGCCCGGCTGCAGGTGGCGCTGGCCGAGATCCCCCTGCTCAGGTGACCGCGTCGCTGGCCGGGACGCCCAAGGTCCCACGTACATGGGGCTCGCTCTGTTTCCACGTGTGGGTCGCTCCCGGGCTCCTGGAGGGGCGCGGGGTGCTGCCCGCTGCCCAGACTGCCCAGCCTCTCGGTGACCTGCCCCCCCATCAGGAACCCACACGGTGACCACAGGGCCCTGCCACGTGCAGGGCCAGGTCCCACGGCCGGCACCTCCCTCCCTCCTCCCTCCCTGGCTCTCAGCAAAGAATCCTTCACCCCCGTGCTCCGTCCCTGGGCTTTGCCATGGCTTGCTGGCAGGGACCCCCGATCTGGGCTGCTGACGGGGTCCCCTCTTGTGCTGACCAGGGCTAACCTGAAACACGGCACAGCTCACCTGGACAGACAGGGCGGGGGCTCCCGGTACATCATGGGGTCAGGTAAGCCGGGGCCGGGAGGCCAGGTGGGCCCTGGGGAACCCCATGTCCTGCAGGTCGGGGTGTGCCTGTGTCTGTCCGGCCTGCTGCTGGGTGAGCCACCGTGCCCAGAGGGTGGACCCAGAGGCTGAGTCCCCGGGGTAACCGAGGTGACCCCCATCCGGGGTGGTCCAGCAGTCCATGCGCACAAGAACCTCCTACCCGTGCAGAAGGGGCCGCTCCGCTGACCACGCAGGGGTCAGTCCATTATCAGCGTCCTGGTCAGTGCCCTCGTCCACGAAGCCAAGAGTGGCGGGCACATTAGGCTGTGAACTGTGGGTCAGGGCACCGCAGTGCAGCCTCCTCCAGGGCGGGGCAGGGGACGCTGTCCAGGAGCGGCCTCTCCAGCCACAGTCCCCAGTGGACTAAGCCGTGGTCCACGCCTGGGCTCCTCGCCCACAGCGTCACGCAGGACCGACCACGGCCCGTGAAGCAGCTAACGTGGACGGGACGGGCCAGTGGTCCCCTGGAGGGCCGGGTCCCCCCTGAGGGGCCGTCCCCAGTGGGCCCAGTCCTGACCCCCGTCCCCCCACCCAGGCGAGTCCCTCCTGCAGCAGCGGCAGCGGCTGCTCCGGGACCGGGAGCTGAGGATCCTCGGGGCGCTAGAGCGGCTGCGGGGGCGCCGGGCGCTGCTGCGGGGCCGGAGGGCACAGCGTGGGCTCCCGGCTGTGGCCGTCGTGGGCTACACCAACTGTGGTGAGGCTCGTCCTTCTGTCCCCCGTCCGTCCGTCCCCCTGTGTTTCTCTCCCTGTCCATCTGTCCATCCCCCGGACCCCAGTCCTGAGCCGCGTCCACCCCCAGGGAAAACCACGCTGATCCGCGCGCTGACCGGGACACGGCCGCGCAGCCCCGGGACCAGCTGTTCACCACGCTGGACGTCACGGCCCACGCCGGCTGGCTGCCCTCGCGCCTGCCCGTGCTCTACGTGGACACCGTGGGCTTCCTCTCCCAGCTGCCCCACGGCCTCATCCAGGCCTTCAACGCCACGCTGGACGACGTGGCCCACGCGGTGAGTGGGTGCGGTGCCCGGATGTGGGGGACCCCGGCCCGGCCCCAGACCCAGGGGGAACCTAGGGGTCCAGGCAGGGCTCGAAACCCGAGGGCGTCGCCAGAGCCCAGTGTCCCCAGCGTTGCACAGAGTGGACTCCTGGGCAGAACCCGCCCGCCCTGCCCCTTCCCGGGACATGAGTGGCCCTGGCTGCAGCTCCGTCACCGCGGCGTCCGTCCCCACGCCCCTTCTCCTCTGTGCCTCTGTCTCCCACGAGGACGCTGGTTTTGGAAGCAGGAGGCTGAGGCGGGAGCATCTCTTGCCTTCCGACCAGCCCGGACCACGCAGTGAGACCTTATTCTCAAAAAACAGTGAGACAGTTAAAAGCCGGGCGTGCCAGTCGGTGCCTGTAATCCCGGCTGGGCAGGAGGCCGAGGCGGGAGGGTCTCGAGTCCCATCCCAGCCTGAGAGTTGGGCAAGCCCCGCTCGGGGACGGGGAGCCCCCACTCAGTGCCCGCCCGGCCCCCGCCCCCAGGACGTGATCCTGCACGTGCGGGACGTCAGCCACCCCGAGCGCGAGCTGCAGAAGGCCAGCGTCCTCTCCGCCCTGCAGGGCCTGGGCCTGCCCGCCCAGCTGCTGGACTCGGTGGTCGAGGTGCACAACAAGGTGGACCGTGTGCCGGGGTAAGTGGGGCGCCCTGGGGAGCGGCCGGGTGCCCACGGCCCCCATCACACTCTGTCCCCTCCCTCCGCCCGCAGGTACAGCCCCCCGGAGCCCGGAGCGCTGGCCGTGTCCGCCCTGCACGGGCTGGGGCTGCCCCAGCTCAAGGCCAGGCTGGAGGCCGCGGTGCTGGCAGCCACCGGGAGGCAGCTCCGGACCCTGCGCGTGCCACTGGCCGGGCCGCAGCTCAGGTGGGCGACACAGCCGGCCGGCGGGAGGCTGAGGCGGGAGGGTCCCTGAGGCTGAGGCCTGACCCCTGCTCCCCTGTCCCGCGAGGCTCACGGGGTCCCCCCTTCCCAGCTGGCTGCACCGTGAGGCCACCGTGCAGGACGTGGCCGTGGAGCCCGAGGCCGGGGCTGCCCTGGTCACCGTGATCATCAGCAGTGCCGCCTACGGAAGGTTCCGCAAGCTCTTCCCAGAAAGTGCCACCAGGGAGCCGTCCTGACTCAGCCTCAGAGTGCAGCAGCCCAGGAGGCCTCCGTCCTCGTCCCTTCGAGGCAGCCGCTGCTCGGAGCCTACTGGGGGCCGAGAGCCGGGCCCAGGCACGGCCGGTGCCACTCGGAGGCTGAGGCAGGAGGATCGCTGTGAGCTCCAGGTGGCCTAGTGTGTCGCCCGGGTGCCGTCTCCCCCCCAGGAGGGCAGCAGCGTCCCCCGAACAGGACACGGGGGAGCCGAGTTCGGCACGGGGCCTCCGTGGAGGGCCGGACCCGGACACCCGAACTCTGGTCTGCTCTGAACTCCCGGGAAGGACAAAGTGGGCCAGCGTTTGGGCTCCTTTTATTTATTTAAATTCTGGTGTGGGGGGGAATAAAAAGTGCCAGTAACATCTCAGCAGCTGGCACCATGCTGTCCACCTAAAGGCTGCTCACCAGGGAGGCTGAGGCAGGAGGGTCTCCCTGCATGAGCCCCGGGTGACCGCGATCGTCCGAGGGGCGGGAGTGGAGCCGGCTCGAGCTCCCTGGGGCCGCGTCCCGTGTCCGCCCGCGTGGGCCGTGTCCAGCGTGGTCCTCCCGCTGCAGTCCGGCCTCAGCCCCAGAGCAGCTTCTGGTTGAGGCCGATGACGTCGGTCACGAAGGAGCCTGCGCCGATGAAGTCGCCCGCGATGATGTTGGTGCAGGACGGCCCCGGCCCGGGCCTCTGCTGGCGGACCCAGGCGTCCAGGGCCGGCAGCGCCGCGCGTGTCAGTGTCGCCAGGGACCCCGCCGGGTGCCACAGCGCGAAGCTGGGTGACGGGGACAGGTGCGCCCCGGCCACGAAGAGCCCACCTGGGGGGGACACGGGCCGCGGTGACACGGGCCACGCTGCACCCCGAGCCCGCGTGGGGTCGGCACCGCGTCCCGCTGCGTGGCACACGCATCACCCGGGCGCATGTGGGGCTGATGTGCGTGGGGGGTTGCCTTCCCCACGTGCGTGCAGGGGGCGTCAGGAACCCACGCGTGGACCGGATGCATGTGCGTGGATCGCCGGGAGGCGCACGCGTGTGCACGGTCCCCTGCATGCATTCATCTGCAGCAGGTGTGAGCAGGGGCCTGGTCCACGGTCACCTCAGTACCGCCGGACGTGGGGGAGCCGGGCCCAGGCCACAGCGGCAGTGTGAGCTCCCCCTCCCCCTTGCTGTCAGGCCCCATCCCCCCGTCCCCCCTCCCCCATTCCCATCCCCCCTCCCTTCTCCCCCCCCCCCGTCCCCACCCCTCCCCCATTCCCATCCCGCCTCCCGTCCCCACCCCTCCCCCATTACCATCCCCCCTCCCCCATTCCCATCCCCCCTCCCTCCCCCATTCCCATCCCCGCTCCCTCCACTTCCCCCGTCCCCACCCCTCCCCCATTCCCATCCCCCCTCCCCCACCCCTCCCCCATTCCCATCCCCCCTCCGTCCCCTTCCCCCGTCCCCACCCCTCCCCCACTCCCACCCCCCTCCCCCATTCCCATCCCCCCTCCCCCCGTCCCCACTCCTCCCCCATTCCCACCCCCCTCCCTCCCCCTCCCCCCTCCCCTCCCCCCACCTGGGCGGCCGCAGCTCCTCCTGCTGTCCAGGAAGCTGCCCAGCTCCTCCCCCTTCACCTCGGCGCCCGTCCAGCGGGGGAGGCCGGGCCACAGCTCCGGGTGCCGCGACACCGCCGCCTCGTCCTCGTAGGACACCAGGACCTGCTGGCCGCGCGCCCACAGCTGCCGCAGCGTGGGGATCTCCTGCGGGGCGCGGGGCTCAGCCGGACGGACCCAGGGGTCCCCCCCACACCCCTGTCCCATGTGAACCCCTGTCCCCACCGACCCCACCCTACCCCGCGGGGGCACAGCCGCGCCCCGAAGATGTTGCCCACGCAGGCGACCAGGTAGTCGTGCAGCTCCGCGCTGAGCCCCTCGAAGCCCCTGCACCCCAGGACCACGGCCTCGCGTGGGTGCAGCTCCAGCCACTCGCAGACGTCCGTGAGTGCGTCCTGGGGGGACATGCGCTGGGGCCGGGCCTGCACACACCCCCCCGCCCCGAGTCCCCGTGGGCCCTGTTCCCCCCCAGTCCCCGTGCCCCCCGCGGGCCCCGTCCCCCCGAGTCCCCGTGCCCCCCGCGGGCCCCGCCCCCCCGAGTCCCTTTGACCCCCGTGGGTCCCGTCCCCCTGGGGTCCCGTCCCCCCGAGTGTCCGCGGGCCACACCTCCACCAGCGCGGCCGAGTACACCGTGTGCTCGAAGCGCAGGCTCCGCTCCCCGCCGCCCGGCGTGTGCGCCACGCACAGGTCCAAGAAGCGCGCGCCCGCGTCCAGCTGCCCAGCCACGTCCAGCGTCTGCGGACACAGCAAGCTCAGCGCTGCAGGCGCGGCCACGCCCACAGCCCCGCCCAGTTTCGGGCCCCGCCCACACCACGCCTCCTGCATGGCCCCGCCCCTACCATGCCCTGGCTCCGCCCACACCACGCTCTGGGCCCGCCCCCTGCTGGGCACAGCACACACACACCACCGCCCCCTCCATCCCACCCCACCCCACCCCACCCCGCCCCCTCCACCCCACCCCGCACCTGCGTGGCCGCCCACCGCAGCACCACGGGCCGCGTGACGCAGGGCAGCGCCTTGCTGAGGACGCGCAGCACTTTGGGCTGCGTGGGGGACACGGGTGACTCCCGGCTCAGGCTGTAGCTCATGGTGTCGTGGCTGCCTGTGGGGACACGGGGGGGGGGGTGCAGGGACGTCACCTCCTCTCTCTCGGGCCGCGTGGACCCCGCCCGCCAGCTTCGTGGACCAGGGCCCGAGATCCGCGTAGGATCCCAAAAGGAGACCCTCCTGCCTCGGCCTCCTCCTGCCTCGGCCTCCTGAGTTGAGCGGCGGGGCCCTGGGGAGACTAAGAGCGGGGACGCAGGCGCGGAGGAGCAGCCGCGTGGAGGCAGGGACCGGAGCCCTGAGCTGCCGGGAGCCCCGGGAAGAGGCCGAGGCGGGAGGGTCTCCCCGGAACCCCTCCATCTGGGCCCTTTGGCTGGGGATGAGTGTGCACACGCTGTCACGTGTTCTGAACTGTTTTAGAGGAGGTCGCACGACGTGCCCCAAGCTGGCCTGGCACTCAGGGGACCTCCTGCCTCAGCCTCCAGGCCCAGCACAGATTTCCGGGGTGCCTTCACCCCGCCCTCACCGGGGATGGCCAGGTGGTGCAGCGGGACGTCCCACAGCCGCGGGCACAGCTCCGACATCCAGTCCGCGTGGGCCCCGGAGCCCGGCTGGGTCCCGAAGATGCCCGGGGCGCTGCGCTGTCTGGCCATGGAGATTTCGATGCAGCTGCTGGAACCTGGGCAGACACCGAGGGCCCCGCGTTAACGCGCTGGTCACCGCGGCCGGAAGGGGACGCGGTGGGATCGAGGAGTTCCTGGGCGAAGGACAGTCATGAGCAGAACTGTGTTCCTGAAGGTTCATTGATTGACTCTCCGACTTCCAAGACTTCAGACGACCCAAATTCTAACTCTCTTGCAGTCGTCCCGTGAGTCCGCACGTGGTGCATGCATCGATGAACCTCTTTGCCTTATTCCTGTTCATCTGTCCCTACACCCTCAGTGGGAGGTAGCTGAATGAATAACCAACCTCTCTTCCTCCCGCCAAGACCCCACATTCTGGCATGTCTGTCTACCATGTTGGCGGTTCCTGCAGGGGAAGTCCGCGTGGAAACTCAAACCTAACAGGCCCTGCCCGACCCTGCCACGGCCCCAGCGCCTCCTCCTTGGGGAATAAAGGCGCCCCGGCTTCTCTCCCCCGGCTTCTATCTGACTGAGCCTGGACTGACAAAAGGGCCGTCCGGAACTGGGGAGACTTGGAAAGAGGATCGTTCTGAGTTCAAGACCAGCCTGGGCTGCATAGTGAGACCCTCTCAGAAAGACAAAAATATTTTAAAAAATAAAACCGAGAGGCTGAGCCGGGCGTGGAGGAGCACGCCTGTCATCCCAGGCCTCGGGAGGCTGCGGCAGGAGGGTCTCCAGAAGTTCCAGGCCAACCAACAAGCAAACAATGAAACTCCAGAGAGAGGCGCATTCAAGGCTGGGCCGCCGCGGCATCCTGACCAGGAGGGACGGGGCAGAGATTGGCAGTGGATGGCGGCCTGACAGCGCCTCGGGGGGGGTGGGGGAGATTGGGAGTGGGGGTGGGTGGAGGGTGAGAAAGACCCTTTCCATGGCAACAGGCTCCTCCCCATAGCAACAGGCCCCTCCCCAAGGCCGCAGCCCCCTATGGCAACAGGCTCCTCCCCATAGCAACAGCCCCTCCTATGACAACCGGTTCCTCTCCATAGTAACAGGCTCCTCCCCATGGCAACAGCCCCTCCTATTAGCAAGGGGCTCCTCCCCATGGTGACAGGCTCCTCCCATAGCAACAGGCTCCTCCCCAGAGCAATAGGCCCCTCCCCGTGGCCACAGTCCCCTCCTATGGCCACAGGTTCCTCTCCATAGCAACAGGCTCCTCCCCATGGCAACAGCCCCTCCTATTAGCAAGGGGCTCCTCCTCCCATAGCAACAGACTCCTCCGCATGGCCACAGCTCCATCCCATAGCAACAGGCCGCCCCTTCCCATAGCGACGGGCTCCTTCCCAGGGCAACACCCCCTTCCCCTAAGGGACCTCCCCCTCCCAGCTGGAGTGTCTCCCACAGCCCCATCTCGGCAGAGCTACGTCCACCGGGACACTGAGCTCTGGGACATGTTAGGATTAGGGTTAGAAGGCCGGGGCTCCGGGGCTGGGTCCCTGTGCCCTGGACGACCCCAGACCCAGGGCTCAGACAGCCAGACAGCCAGGGAGCCTGCAGAAGGGACGGCCGAGCCCCACTCACCCCGTGCAAGACCAGGGCCTCGCGGCCCCTGGACCAGGAGGCTGGCAGGATGGGGCGGGGGACGCGGGGAAGGAGGTGGCCGCGCCGTGGGCAGCACTGTGACCCTGCTGGGCCGCTCATAGCCATCCTGCTCCACCACGGAAGGGACCACGCTCAGGACGGGGATGGGTGACAGAGGGGAGACAGGTGGGGGGACAGATAAGGGGACAGCAGAGGATGGGGGACAGATGGGTGGGAGACAACGGGGGACAATGGAGGACAGGTGAGGGACTGGTGGGGGACAGATGAGAGACAGTGGGAGACAGCTGAGGGACAGGTGGGAAACAGCGGGGCACAGGTGGGGGACAGGTGTGGGAACAGGTGTGAGGACAGGTGCGGACGGCAGGGGACAGGTGTGGGGACAGCGGGGCACAGGTGGGGGACAACTATGGGGACAGCGGGAGACAGGTGGGGGACAACGGGGCACAGGTGGGGGACAGCGGGGCACAGGTGGGGGACAGGTATGAGGACAGCAGGAGACAGGTGGGGGACAGGTGTGAGGACAGGTGCGTACGGCAGGGGACAGGTGTGGAGACAGCGGGGCACAGGTGGGGGACAACTATGGGGATGGTGGGGGACAGGTGTGAGGACAGCAGGAGACAGGTGGGGGACAGGTGTGGGAACAGGTGTGAGGACAGGTGCGGCACGGCAGGGGACAGGTGTGGAGACAGCGGGGCACAGGTGGGGGAACAGGTGTGAGGACAGCAGGAGACAGGTGGGGGACAGGTGTGGGAACAGGTGGGAAACAGCAGGGCACAGGTGGGGGACAGGTGTGGGAACAGCAGGGCACAGGTGGGGGACAGGTGTGGGGGCAGCAGGGGACACTAGTGACCCTGACCCCAGGAGGCGGCTGTGCCCCCCACGTCCCCCCATTACCCCCGTGTCCCGCTCACCCCCTGTCCCCGTCTCTCTGCCGCTGTCGCCCAGGATCCGCACCCGCACCGGGGACAATGAGGCCGCCCTGTGTGCCATCCCGGGCTCCGCTTCTTGTGGCCGGGGCTTGGGACCCGCCAGGCCGCAATCCCCGCGTTGCCCGGCCTCCCTTTCCGGGGCGGGCACCACATTCCAGGGCCCTGAGTCCGGAGGACAAGCCGGCCTGCACCCCGCCACCTCGTCACCCCCATGGCCTCTGTCACCTGTGTCACCTCCGTCCCTAGCTGGGTGGACCTGGGCTGCAGGGGAGGGACAGCAGGGCGGGACAGGGCCGGCAGGCAGCTCACTGGGCGCAGCCTGGCCCTGGAGCCCCGGGGTGCCCCCAGCCCCCAGCACCCCTTCCCCTCCCCTCCCTCCCCTCCCCCTTCCCCCTCCCCCCTCCCCCATCGGCTCCTCTGCATTCATCCCCAGCGCGGGAGGCTGAGGCGGGCGGGCTGCCCAGAGCACAAGGCCAGCCGAGCCCTGAAGGAGGCGTGGAGGAAGCCAGGAAGGAAGCCATGGAGGACCCGGGACGGGCGCGCTGGTTCCCAGTCCAGGAACCCCAGGGCCCGCCCTGAGGCGGCTGAGGTCACCGGGCCACAGCAGCCCCGCCCGGGGCCAGCATCTCCTCCGACACCGCTGGCTTGTGACACTGGCTCTGACCTTGTCCTTACCCTAACCTTCCTCACAGCCTCCAGGAGGGCTGGCCGGCCGGAGACCCTCCCGCCTCAGCCTAGCCGGGCGGGGGCCGTGTGGTCCCCGAGGTGGCCCAGCACCGTCTGAGGTCCCCTGTCACCCTGGTCTCACCCTGGTTCCTGAGACACGGTCTCACCACGCAGCTCCGTCTGGCCTCCCGCTCCTGGCGACCCTCCCGCCTCAGCCTCCCGGTGCTGGCATGAGGCTTTGGGGGGGTCTTGTTGCCTTGTTGATGTGGCTGTTTTTTGTCTTTTTGAGACAGGGACTCACTCTGTAGCCCGGCTGGCCTCCACCCCTGGGGGACCCCCTGCCTCAGCCTCCAGAGTTAGCATGAGCTAACCTGAGCTTCGCTGCAAAGCCCCCAGGCTGCTGTCACCTTGTGCGGGGCTTTCTGAGACAGGTCTCACTGTGCAGTGCCGGCTGGCCTGAAGTTCACGGTGTAACCCTCTAGGTTGCCCTCGAACTCACAGTGACCCTCCTGCCTCAGCCTCCCCAGGGCAGGGATGACAGGCACGCCGGGCCCCGCCCAGCGAGTACGGTATTTTCTGAAAGGCCCCGCAGACAGCAGCACCAACAGACAACACCAATGCCGTCGCCACCCGCTGTGTCTGGAACCCCAGCTCACCTCGGTTATTTCTTGAGGTTTTAAACATTTGGCGTGAGATTGCTGCACCGTGAAGGTCCCAGCGTGAAGTGGTGGCTCAGGAGCGGGTGTCCCTGCGGGTGGTAGGCCTTGGCTCTGTGTCCCCTCCCAGCCTGGGACCCCAAATTCGCTTCCCATCTCTGCATCTGCCTCTTCCCCACCTTGCACGGCAACGGAATCACACTCTGTGCCCTTCTATGTCTGGCACCTCTCAGCAAGCATCTAGTGCCCCAGGTCCAGCCGTGCTGTGGTCACTGTCAAAGCTCTCCTTTTCCTGGTTGCGTAATATTCCGTCCATGCATCCATCCAAGCATCCACAGGACTGGATCCGTCTATGAAGAGTCAAGAAGGACAGACACGAGCCAAGACAAAGGTTCCCTCCTAGCTGCTCCACTGCAAGAGGCTGCGGGGCCCCGAGAAACATTTCGGGGCCTCCTAGAGGGGCGGAGGTGTGCCTCATCCTCAAAAGGAGGTGCTAAGGGGGCCCGAGTCCTCTGCTCCCTGTTGGAACCAGGAAAGCTGTATATGAACCCATATGCTGAGTCTGGTTTCTCGAGACGGGCTCTCCCCTGCAGCCCAGGCCGGCCCTGATTCTCGAGGGTCTTCCTGCCTCAGCCTCCGGGTGCACCACCCCGCCCGGCATGAGACAAGGCCTGAGACTCACACTCACCTCACGGCCACGAGGATCCACAGCAGAACCACCTCTGACCACGCCCACAACCTGGCCCCGCCCTTCCCTCAGGCATCATGCAACGACCCCGCCCAATCCCACAGGAACCCCGCCCAGCAGGCCACGCCCATAGCTGCTGCCTCCGCCCTCTACTTGGCGGCCCCGCCCCTCCTCAGCCTCCTTTCCGGCAGCCCCGCCCTTCTCGACCTCGCACCTATAGGATGACCACGCCCCTCCACAGCCGTCACTCAGCGGCCCCGCCCTTAACCACGCCCCTGCCTAGTGCCCCGCCCCCACGCCCGGCCCCGCCCCTTCTGAGGCCCTGCCTCTCCCCTGGCCCCATCCGAGTGGCCCCGCCCCTCCACCCTCGCAGCCGACCGTGACCCCACTGTCCCCCAGTGTCCTCCCTACCCCGCCACCCCTTCGCTCCCGCCTCTGCCCTTTCCCTAGCCCGCACCCCTCTGCAACTCAGGCCCGCACCATCCCTCCTCAGCCCAGAGCGGCTCCGCACCGCCCCTTTCACCTCCCTCCTCACGCTCGGCTCTTTCCGTGGCCCTTCGGCCCTCTCCGCACACGCGGGCTGCTCCCGAGGGCTCTCGGCTCTCTTCGTCATGGCTCTTCAGCCATCCCGGCTCTTCCCGTCACCGCTCGGCACTCTCCGCACACACTCGGCTCTCCACCGCCGAGCCTTCAGCCAGCCTCGGTGCTCGCCGCCCCAGAGCCTTCTGTCGGTGCGGCGTCCGGCGGGTGCGCCCCGTGGGGCTCCGAGAGCACCTACCTGCCTTCACCCCTAGAGTTGCTCGGGTGCTGGAGAGCCTGTGGCTTGGGGCGGCGTCTGTCCTCTCACCGCTCACCTGAATGTCCGAGCAGACCCACCACCCCCGTGGGAGGGCACGCCTGTCATCCCAGCACTCGGGAGGCTGAGGCAGGAGGAGCCTCAAGAGTTCGAGGCCAGCCTGGGCTACAAAGTGAACTCAAGACCAGCCTGAACTGCATAAAGGGAGATCCTGCCTTCCAAAAGACAAAAATAGGGCTGGGGATTTAGCTCAGTGACATAAGTGCCTGCCTTGCAAGCGCGTGGCCGTGAGTTCGATCCCCAGTACCAAAAAATAAATAAATAAAAGACAAAAATAAATAAATACAAATTTTTTTTTAAAAAATGCAACCTCAGGGGCTAGGGATTTAGCTCAGCGGCATAAGTGCCTGCCTTGCAAGCAGGCAGTCGTGAGTTCGATCCCCGTTACCCATAAAAAAAAGACAAAAAAAAAAAATGCAACCTCGAAGTGCATCTCATGGTGAGACTCTGTCTCAAACACACAGCGGATATATTCACTGAGCGGATAGAAAGCTCCTATCAGAGGAACAGGAAAGGTCCCCAGGGGGAGACCAGAACCCCACTTGACAGCAAACTGTCAGAGCCAGAGGGTCAAGGATGGTGGCTTAGGTAATGGGCCACACTTTTGCTTCCCAAGGATGGGCCCAAGGTCCTGGTCACCCACCCCGGGACCCACGTCTGCACTAGGCTCCGTGCTTGTCCTTGGAGAAAGCGCCCAGGCCCGTCATCATCCATGTCTATCTTGAGCTGTGTTCACCTCAGTCCTGGCTCTGTGGAGGACAGCTGGCTGTCTGCAGGAGCTGAGCTCGCCTCGGGTTCCCAACCTAGCACCTCCAGAACCCGACATCCGGGGAGGAGCTCTGCAAGGTGGCACACGATGAGACCAGGTTTTGTCAAAGTTCTGGATGTCTTGGTAATAGCTTTCACAGAATAGCAGCATGTCAGGGCCAAAATGAAGCAATATGTCTGTCTGTGTCTGTCTGTCTGTGTGTCTGTCTGTCTGTCTGTCTCTCTCTCTCTCTCTGTCTTTTTGAGTCAGGGTCTCACTGTGCAGCGAGGCTGGCCTTGAGCTCACTGTGTAGCCCGGCGGTTCTCAAACTCACAGCGATCCTCCTCCCTCAGCCTCCCAAGGGCCGGGATGACAGGCGGGCACCATCCGTCCACCTGTTTATAGAGAAACTACCTTCTCCTTGTTCTATGAAGAGGAGGTGCAGTGGATTGTCAGTTTCACAGCAGCTGAACTGGATCAGCTGGGGCTGAGTGTGGCTGGCCCACCCGAGGACGGTCACCAGCAAAAGGAGACCTGGAGAGGAAGAGGTCCCTGGTGGGTTCTCCTAAGTGGTGTTGCTGTTTGGAGCCATTGGTTCTCCTGGAGGAGCTTGTCCTGCTGGCCCCCTGACGTGAACTCGGCTGTTCCCATCGGAGGAGCTCAGGACCTTGTCACTGAGGGTGCTGTGGTTCACTGGGGGAGCTCTGGTCCGTACATTAAGCCTGGCTTCCTGGCTCTGGAGGGGAGGGTGTGTGCTGTTCAGTCTCCAGGACAAGGGGTCACACTGGCTTCCTGACATGTACTCAGCTGTTGTCATCATCACAGGAACTCAGAGGAGCTCAGAGGAGCTCGGGCCCTCGTTGTCACGGAGGGTGGCTGTGGTAGTTTTCTGGCCCTTATTTTGAGCATCTTGGCTCCAGTGCAGAACCCTCAGCCTGCTGGCCCGGATCCTTCACCGCACGGGCACAGACCTTCTGCTTCCACCCTGACCTTTGTTTGGGCCTTCCCAGTGCAGATCTGTGGAACAGACTTGCGTGAGTCCTCGTGGGCTCTGGGCCTCCAGCTGGACTCATGGGAGGGAGGCATCATCTAGGTCTTCAGCTGGACTCACGCAGGACATTACTGTGGGATGCAGGCTCACTTCTGGATTCTCTAGGTGTTTAGTGTTGTGGACAGATTTCCTGACCCCCTGGGTGACTGTTATAAACAATACTATAAAAATCATGCATCCTGGTGTAATTCTTCTCACAACCTAGACAGGAGGTTTTGCCCTCTTTTGTGGGAGACCTGACAGGAGGGTGAGGAGTTGTTGTCCCCCATTGTCCCTCACCCCAGGCTGGACACTCAGCAGGGCTGCGGGGTAAAGGAAATCTGGGTTTCTCAGCCCAGGAGAGGAAAGACACAGTCAGGCACCAACAGAAAGCAGCAGCTCAGCCGGGCGTGGCGGCTCACACCTGTCATCCCACACTTGGGAGGCTGAGTCAGGAGGCCTGCTGCAAGTTCAAGACCAGCCTAGGCTACACAGTGAGCTCAAGGCCAGCCCGAACTGCGCAGGGAGACCCTGTCTCCAAAAGCAGTGAAAACAAACAAATCAGAAAAAGAAAGCAGTGGCTCGGGACCCCCGTAAGTTCTGTAGTTTCTACCGGATGTCGGGGCCGAGCTGGGGACAAAGGCCGTGCATGTGGACAGTCCTGGGGCCTCGGGGTCAGAGGAGCTCGAGTCCTATTAGGCCTCCAGGAGGCGCTCAAGGGCTGCCAGTTTCTTGATCCCGTCTCCCTGGGTTTCTTCTTATTGCTGACCTGAGGCGTCTACATTCATGGCTACAGCCAGCACGCCCTGGTTTCTCTCTGTCCTGCTGTCCTGCTGTTGGCTTTCCATTTCTCCCCTTCGTTCAGTTGCCTGTCTTGTTTGGCGATCCTCCTGTGCTGCTGTTCCGTGCTGGAACCACAGTCATCTCTGTCTCTCTCTAGAACTTTCTTTTGCCCTCTCTGTAGAGTTAGTTTGGTGGTCATGAATTCCTTCTGTGATCCTGGAAGTATCTCATTTTACCATTAATTGTGAAAGGTCGTTTTTCAGGATACCTCAATCTGCGTTGGAAGTTGTTTTCTTTCAGGATTTGAAACACTTCACTCCGTGCCCTTCTTGACTTGATGGTTTGTGCTGAGAAGTCTGCTGTGACTCTGACGGGTTTTCCTTTATAGGTGGTCTGTTTCTTTTCTCTAACAGCGTTTTAATATTCTGTGTTTCTGCTGAGTCAGATTTACGAGTCTTGATTTTTACATGTCTGGGTGTAGATTTATCTTTGTTATGGCTAGTTGGAGTTTTATATGCTCACTTATTTGAATGTCAGGTCCTGTCCCCATGTTTGGAAAGTTTTCTGCTGTTACTTACATAAATCGTCTTTCTGTGTTGTCTGTGTTGACGCCTGCTTTTTCCCTGACCCCTGTCAGTCTGTTTTTCTTTTTTTTTGGTCTTCTTTCCTTTTTATCGGTACCGGGGATCAAACTCACGACTGCCTGCTTGCAAGGTAGGTGCTCATGCCGCTGAGCTAGATCCCCAGCCCCCAGTCTGTTTTTCTTTCCTTTGTCTTTGGGTTCCTGGTGATGCAGTGGGGTGTGTGTCTCCTCCAGACCATGCAGCTACCCTGAGGCTTCCCCAATGGTCGCAGGTGTGTAAGGACAGGGCTGCTTCTTCCCCCAGCCTGCGCGGCTTCATCGAGACTCCCCCAATGGTGGGACGTGCTCAGGGGTGGGTCTGGCTGTTTGTCCTGGTCCACGCTGCTTCCCTGTCACAGTTTTTAACCTCATAGTCTAACACGGTGGGCTTTGAGGTGGTGGTCCCCATATTAGCAGCCCATAGCAGAGTTTAGATCAGATATCTCCCACCTCAATCATTCCCAACCACTCTGTAAGGAGTCCAAGCAAAAGTCCCAGACGCAGTGAATTGGAGACGCCTGTGATGCTGGTGACAGTCTTTTCCAATCGATCGGTATCAGGGTCTCCTGGCATGTTTATGATGAACTCGTCCAGGGAGGGTGGGTAGCAGCGCTCATGATCGTGAAGGTGCCAACGGAGCAGAGAGTGATCCCTGAAATCAAGGGTCCATGGGGCCGTTTCTGTTTCTCTCTCCCTCTCTGCTTTCCTTTCCATGACGGGACTGAAGCCCGGGATGGTGCACTATGCAGTTATTTAAAGGCAGTGTCTTGTGGTGTTGTTCAGGCTGGACCTAAGCAGCACCGAGATCTTCCTGCCTCAGCTTCCTGAGTAGCTGTGATTACGGGCGTGCACTACCATATCCAGGGTTCTCTCTCTCTCTCTGTCTCTCTCTGTCTCTCTCTGTCTCTCTGTCTCTCTCTCTCTCTCTCTCTCTCTCAGTCTCTCTCTCTGTCTCTCTGTCTCTGTCTCTGTCTTTCTCTCTCGTCTATCTTTCTCTGTCTCTGTCTCTATCTCTCTGTCTCTCTATCTCTCTATCTCTTTCTCTGTCTCTCTCTGTCTTTCTGTGCCGCGGCTCCCAACACTCTCTCTCTCTCTTTGTCTTTCTGTCTCTGTCTCTCTCTCTGTCTCTGTCTCTCTGTCTTTCTGTCTCTTTCTCGTCTATCTCTTTGTCTGTCTCTCTCTGTCTCTATCTCTCTGTCTCTCTATCTCTTTCTCTGTCTCTCTCTGTCTCTGTCTCTCTCTCTCTTTCTCTGTCTCTCTCTGTCTCTGTCTGTCTCTCTCTGTTTCTGTCTTTCTGTCTCTGTCTGTCTTTCTCGTCTATCTTTCTCTGTCTTTCTGTCTCTCTCTTTGTCTTTCTGTCTCTGTCTCTCTCTCTGTCTCTGTCTCTCTGTCTCTGTCTCTCTGTCTCTGTCTCTCTCTCTCTTTAGTGCAGGAATTGAGCCCAGGGTCTCCCCACTGACCTAGATCCCCAGCAATTTTTGTTAATTTTTGACATTGAGACAGAGTCTCAGTGAATCTCTCAGTGGTCCAGGGCTGGGCTCAAACTTGGAGTGTTCTTGCCTCAGCCTCCCAAAGCGCTGGGATACAGATGTGCCCCACCAGAACGTTCTTGTGAAAGTATTTTTCTCCTAGAAGTCAGCATCCTTCCCCTTCTCCACATGGCCTTTACCCTGAGCATGGTCTTAACGTACAGTCTTGTGGGTAACGCTGGCCTTCGGGCTCAGTGGTCCTTGGGGTTCCCTGTCAGGAGCCACATCCCTGGCTTCCGCCTGCCAGGGTCCAGAAGCTCCTGTCTTCCAGCTCCCAGGACAAAAGCCACCTCCAAAGCTAACAGATGAGGGCAGGAGCAAGATGGTTCCCACTTCCCTCTTTGGAACCATGAGTGACTGCTGGCCAGCTGCGGGGCTTTGATCCCAGCAGTGCGGGGTGGACTGCCACGTGCGGGTCACTTCTGCAGGGAGCTCAGGCCCACTTAGATTTCACAGTCCACCATTCTGCAGTGTCCTGGGGTGGGGATGGGAGGGAACTGTGGGCTCCCTAGGTCACCCAGAAAGTGTGCCCTAGGTTAACACATGCCAGGTTAACATTCAAAATCGAGTCACTGAGGCTCACTCCGCTGAGCTGAGCCTTTCTCTGGCTGCCTGAGAAATGGGGTTGGATAGAAAATAGGCACATTTCCCAGCAAATCGTTTCTCGGAGGATCCGGAGGTTCCTGTGCCTTCATCCTCACAGAAAAGAGATAACAGGACCTGGGCTTGACCTGACGCCCTCGGGGTTTCCCTGTTGTGCCAGCCCACGGTTCAGCGGTGACTCCCTGTGGCCCATCTTGCCTGAATGCCCTTAGTTCTGCTCTCCTCCTCCTGTCTCTGCAATCGGCCTCCGCCACACAGCCCATGGGACACGCGGCAGCCTCCCCCACCTGAGGTTTCACTGTGGTGCCCAGGCTGCCTTTGAACTCATGATCCGCCTGCCTCAGCACCTGAGTGCTGGGAACCCACATGTGTGCCACCCCCAGCACCAGAAAATAAAAAAAGTCTAAGAAGGACACAGATTTAATTTTTTTTCCCTAGCCATTGGGATGGAACCCAGGGCCTCATAAGTGCCAAGTAAGTACAGTTGTGTTACAGGCAGCTGAGTTACTTAGAAATATTACAGACAGTCAGAAAGGGCTGGCCCTCCAAGGGGCCAGTGCAGAAAAAAAAAAAAAAAAAGAGTCCATGGGGCCAAAAATGACACAAAACAGACAGAGCAAACACATCCTGGGTCAAGGGATCCACCTCCAACTATCACATTTTTTCATTTTTATTTTTTATTTTTATTTTTTGGTGAACTCATGACCTGGTGCTTGCCAGGCAGGTGCTGTGCTACTGAGCTAAATCTCCAGGCCCTGACCATCACATCTGGGTCACTTTGAGCCCTTTTACTGCTTAATTATTTACATAATCAAGATAAACACTGCACCCAGAGGTCAGAGCCCAGATCCAAAGTCTGGATAAACAAGTCCAGGGATGAGCCTCCAAAGTGAAACCAAATCTCAGCATGTCAGCTGGGGCCTTGGTCGCCCCATCTCAGGCAGCTGACCCCTCCTCTTGCACTGAGCGTCAGTCATCACCCAGGTGGCCAATGCACAAGGGCCAATGATCCCCTCTGAGGGCTTTCTGTGAGGATCCCGCTGGGGCCTCCAAATGTTACAGCAGAGAGTGAAGCAGAGGCAGAGCAGGTAAAGCAAGCTGTATTAGCTGGCGGACGGCCTCCAGCAAACTACTGGGACGTCACCCTGAGGGGCAACTGAATTAGGGTTATACAGTTGATTTTTGGGAAGAAACGGGCAAGCATACATTCTCTCATTGTCTTGGACTCTAGCTGGCAGGGGCTACTGTCCATTCGTCCCATCAGGGGTGGACAGCGGGGTGTAACCAATCAACTCACAGCAGCTCAGGGTGAAGCAACGGTGTGGTTTTGTGGTTTTGTGGTTTGGCCCATGAGGCTATTTTTGCAAGAACTGACTGTGAGAACAGAGTCTAACGCCCTTCCTACAGCTAAGACATGGGCTGAGACCTAGGATGGCTTCACTCTGGTCCGTTCCTGTATCATTATGATTTCTTTTTTTTTTTTTTTTTTTTTCTTTTGTCTTTTTGAGACAGGGTCTTGCTGTGCAGTCCAGGCTGGCCTTGAGCTCACTGTGTAGCCCAGGCTGGCCTCGAACTCGCAATGATCTTCCTGCCTCAGCCTCCCAAGTTGTAGGGTGACAGGCATGAGCCACCGTGCCCGGCTCTACATTATGATTTCTTGACGCAGCAGCAGGAAGGCCCCAGAGCAAGCTCAAAGAATAGGAATGGATTCATGAAGAACCATTCTTTCTCCCCCAAGTCCAAACAAAAGCTTGCATCTGCCTTATAGTTTCACAGAGTCGCATCCTCAGTAGAGCCCTGTCCTGTGAGCTGTGGGCTCTAGGGTTAGGGTTAGGCTGTGCATAGATTTCAAAACCGAGTGGACAGCGTTCCAGGGAAATCTGTCTCTGAGTTAGTCATGGCGGGGACTGTTGCAGAGAGAGGAAGCTGAACACACAGAGGACCCTGAGGGACAGTGAGCCCTGCGCCTGCTGGCCGGGGCTGGGCCATGCCCGGATGAGCTCAGAACTGGGGAAGAGCCAGCCCGTACTGAGTGGCCTCAATGCCGAACACCCCAGGTCCCGGCTGAGTCACCCCAGCTCCCGGCTGAGTCACCCCTACATTTTCATGGCCTGGGAATATTTCAGGCTGAGAGCCCTGTTCACTGCCCATCCAAGACCATGGGCCAGGCTCCTGTCCTGGACGTGGGCTCCCTCCCCTCTGTGCCCCATGCCTGCTCAGCTCCTTCCTGAGGGAAACCCCAGCATCCTGTGGCCTTTTCCTGCTGGGAAGGGCAGGGGGTCTGATTTCAGGGTGGGGCCAGGCCGGGAGGAAGCCCTTGCAGAGATGGCTCCCTCTAAGCTCAGCCAGCCTCCACAGCCCCAAAGCAGGTGCACATACCCATAGCGCACTGAGGCACTGTGGCACACACAACCCTCCTGCACCGACACACATCACACACATAGCCACGGCACCTCACGCACTCTTGCATACGTGTAATGTGCACACACAAAGCACACACACTTACTCATGCACACACACATTCCTGTTGGTCTTTCACTGCTCAGGCTACGAGGTTGGGGGACAGCATCAGAAGAGCGAGGAGAAACCAAGGGAAGAGCATGACAGCTGCGGGGAGGGAGCTCCTTCCATGAGCCTATCTGCCGCAAAGCCCAGATCCTTCTCCTTGGCCTGAGAGCCGACATTCCTGTCAGTTAAGCAGAGTGACCCCAGGCTCTGGTCCTCAGCAAGGGATTTCCTAAATTTCCTGAGGTCCCCCTGGACGCCTCCTCTGTGGTCAGTGACTAGGGAGAAATGAAGACCATGGCTTGGGCTTCGGATTAGCATGGAGAAAATATTTATTAAAACAGGAAGGCAAAAACAAAAAAGTCAGAGGTGTACAGAGGTTCCACTGCAGCCGCAGGGGTGGTGTTATAGTGCTTCAGTTATTCTTCCAGAAGAATATGGCTACTCCCCCGTGTGTATTCTCTGGTGCCGCACGAGACTTGCCTTTCGATTAAATGACCGTCCACAGATCCTGCAGGCCCAGGGCTTCTCCCCCGTGTGTATTCTCTGGTGCTGCACGAGGCTTGCCTTTTGCGTAAATGACCGTCCACAGACCCTGCAGGCCCAGGGCTTCTCCCCCGTGTGTATTCTCTGGTGCTGCACAAGGTTTCGCTTTTGAGTAAATGACCGTCCACAGACGCTGCAGGCCCAGGGCTTCTCCCCCGTGTGTATTCTCTGGTGCTGCACGAGATGTGGCTTTTGATTAAATGACCGTCCACAGATCCTGCAGGCCCAGGGCTTCTCCCCCGTGTGTATTCTCTGGTGCCGCACGAGGCTTGCCTTTTGCGTAAATGACCGTCCACAGACCCTGCAGGCCCAGGGCTTCTCCCCCGTGTGTATTCTCTGGTGCTGCACAAGGTTTCGCTTTTGAGTAAATGACCGTCCACAGACGCTGCAGGCCCAGGGCTTCTCCCCCGTGTGTATTCTCTGGTGCCGCATGAGCTGTGACTTGCATCTAAACCCTCCTCCACACACTCCGCAAGCCCAGGGCTTCTCGCCTGCCTGCGAACGCTGCTGCCTGCTGCCGTTGGCTGCATCACTGAGGCCTTCCTGTTTCTGTACCCTCTTGACCGTTGCAATCTGCGAGGCTCCCCCTGCCGCACATCGCATGTCCCCGGACCTCCCCAGCTGCCCCTTGGGAGGACTGGAAGGGGCTTCCCAAGTGCCCCCCTGCCTTGTCGTTTGGTGCGCAGGGCCGGGCCCTCCTTGGACCCCTCCACCTCCACCTCCACCTCCTTCGTTCCGGCCTTGTGGATCAGAAGGCCGCTGCTCTGGTAGCGGGTCCCCCGGACAGGGGTCCTCCGGTTTGAGGCTCGTTCTTGCCGCTGTTGCTGTGCGGATCTGAGCGGGGTGACTGTATCTCACATGGCCACTGAGGAATTTCTGACTGGAGAAGGCTAAAGAGCACGAGGGACAGGGGTAGATCTCTGCCTTTGGTGCTGCTGAAAGAAGTGGTTCCACTCAGGGCAGAGGTCCGTGACCGTGTCCGGCCTGCTGGGCCACTGAGGCCACACATCACGACGAGAGCTGTCCCGTCCTCTGCTTGTGTGTGTGTGTGTGGTACCAGGATGGAACCCACGATCTCGAGCTTCCCAGGCCGTGCTTACACCGCCGAGCTAAATCCCCAGCTCCTCTTCTGCACTCCAGGCAGCCTCAGCCCTGGGACACATGGGCCGCAGGGCTCGAGCGGCTCATACTAAGTCACCTCATTTCCCGTCTTCCCTGGCCGCCCTCTGCCCCGGCCCCGCACACAGACACAGGGCCCTGATGCACCTTCTGCTGCTGCCCTGCCCCACTGACAGCTAACTGTGCTCAGTGACCTAGCTGCAAGTGTCTGCAGTGGGAGGGGACAGGGGTCTAGTAAGTTAGGGTCCACCCCGCCCGGAGATGCACCCCGGAGCTGTGGGAGGCTGCATGGGAGCTCAGCTAGTGTGAGTCCCCGTGTAGAGTGACACGTGTGTGCCCTCAGCCCGGGGTCTCCCTCGGGAGAGCAGGATACAAGCAGGACAGGCCCAGCATCTGGTCCTGTTGGCTAAAGCTGCCTTGCCGTGGCCAGGGGTCGCTTCTCTCCCGAGCTCCCCAATCAACTGGAAAATCGTCCTTCCTCGGGCCTCACCCTGACCACTCACACGGGGCCCTGCTCATCCAGCCTTAGCTCATGTCCGGTAGAGAAGAAGTCCATGTCAGTCTGTCCCCCGTCACGTCGGGGATCTTCCCCGTCACCCACCCGCTGCCTCTTAAAGGTTTCTCTCTGTCTCTGTAGTCTGCTCCCCAAACACGAGCCCAGGTGACAGCTTGGTACCACACCTGGACGGCCACCACACACGCTATTCAGGACTCGGAGGAAAATAAAAAGCAGCTCTGCGTGGACCAGGAGAGGCCAGGTCCGTGCGACAGCCCCTGCCCTGAGAATGTGTGCTTGGCCTCCCAACACACCTGGCCATAGACTTGTCCACGAAATGCTTCAAAAATAGTCAGAATGGGGATTTTCAAAGTTGAAAATGAGGACCGGGGGAGCGGCCCCCTTCTCCTCTCTCGGGAGCCCAGGGGTGCGTACCTCTGCCGGCCAGGCGCTGGCCCTTCCACCTGCTGCCCCACTTGAGGCCCAGCTCCTCCCCGTACTCGTCGCCGTACCACACCAACAGCTCGCGGCCGGGGCCCACGGCGCGGCAGGTGCGGTAGAAGATCTGCCTGCGGTACTGGAAGGCCACGAGGTTCTGCTCCTCCTCGTCTCGGGCGCAGTTCACGTACCTGGGGCCACGCCGGGAAGGAAGCCGGTTGCTGTCATGCTCCGTCCCGTCTGGCCCGGCTGTTAGCTCAGTGTGGACGCCTGTGTTCCTGCACACCGGGGCCACCTCCTGTGCCAGCCTCAGGCTCCTCCACCAGGTCCTGCGCCCGCCCCGCCTAAGCACCCACGTTCCCCGCCCATCCCGGGCTTCCCTCCTGCTGGACGGGACGCAGAACCCAGGGACCTCCTGCATTTCTAAACCTCAAGTCAGTGTGGGTCCCAGTGGAACTAGGTGCCAGGCATGCACCCGGCTTCTGGAATGGTCCCTGCCGTGTGCTACCCTGGCACCCTCCCTTTCGAAATGAGGAAGTCCGTGTTCTAAACTGGAGCATAGCGAAGCCTTAATAATTAACGTGGAGCCAGGTGGGGTTCTGGACGCCCGTCATCCCAGCACTCGGGAGGCTGAGGCAGGAGGATCACTGCGAGTTCAAGACCAGGCTGGGCTGCAAAGTGAGCTCAAGGCCAGCCTGGACTGCACAGCGAGACCCTGCCTCAAATAGACAAAAAAAACATTGAGTAAAGCGTGAACCCCGTGTCACCCATGAAACTGACTTCTCAGGATTTATCCAGAGCCTGAATTTTGTCTAGCCTGGATGGGAATAGTGTGATAAAAGATAAATCATGCTATCTATGTATTAATTTGCTTTTTTAATTTGAATGTTCATGAGGTAGGAGAGCAGAGAAGTGAGAAAAAAGAGACAAAAGAAAAAGAGAAAAAAAGCAGAGGAAAAAACAGAAGAAAAAAGTAAACCAACGAGAGAGGCAGGCGGAGGACAATGTCCCACGCAGAACCTGGACCCTGCGTCCTCACCTCATCCAGTTGGCCTGGGACGTGTCCTTGCCATCCACGTATTCGTAGCAGTGCCGCCCCTTGGTGATCTGCGATGTGGCAGCAGGACGTCAAGGTCTCCCGCGGGAGGATGACACCCCGCAGCCTCCCGTGACTGTGCTGCCGCCCATCAGCCTGCCCGTGGCCTGCCATGACCACGACACACACGGAGCTGACCCTGTGGCCGTGTCCATGTGGCACCGAGCACAGGAGGGGCCGGGGCGCCAGAAGGCGGGGTGGGGAGCAGCTCACCATCCAGGAGTACCCGCTGTGGCCGGCCTCTTCCTCCTCCGTGACCTCGCCCTCGTAGGGGCCGAAGTGCAGGTCCAGCGGCAGCGAGGAGGTCTCGGTCCACACCCCGAGCCCGGCCCCCCGGATGCTCGAGGGTCCTATTCTCAGCCCAGTGGGCAGGCTGAGGACCGCGCGGTTGGAGGTCCCCTTGGTCACCGCGTTGTCCTTTACAAACTCGGGGGGCCCGTGGGCAGGGCAGCTGTCCAGGAAGTAGTTCTTGCACCTCTCGCAATCTGACGGGAAAGCGGCGGGGATCAGGAGCGGCGCCGGCCCTGAGGAGCTTTGGACATCTCACGGCTAGGGCGAGGGGACGAGGTGACCACAGGTGACCGCATGCAGAAGGAGCAGGCCAGGGGTCACTCACACAGGTAGTCGTCGTCCTGGGGCTCGCTGACCTCCTCGTAAGTGCAACACTGCCTTTCCCGCAGGCTGTACATCTTGGGCTCCACCACCTTTCTCCTGGGGTCTAATAACAGAACTGCTGTTAGCCACGGTGATGGTGGGTCCCTGCTTCTCGAGAAAATGTGGGCTTTCCGGCCATCAGGTTCTCCCACATCCCTGCTTAACCTGTGGGCCAGGTTTCTAGCTGTCCAGGGCCAGTGCAGCCAGCAGGGCAGGGACCGGACACGGGGGCGGGGAGCAGCTACGGCCACAGGTGGGCCTGTGGGACACCTTGCATGCACAAGTCATTTAATATTTTGCTTAAAGCTTCCCAGGGATAGGTGAGAGATGGACCCTTATTCCTGTCCACTGATGGGCACCCAGAAGCTCACAGGGTCATGACGTCCCCAGTCCCCAGAGGCTCGTTATGGTCGTGCCAGGAATCGAACTCACGACCTTGTGCTTGCCAGACCAGCACTTGTGCCATTGAGTTACATCATGCCTGGCCTTGAGCCTTGGTCGTCCAGTTCCTAAGCGCAGCGGGCAGTCCCTTAGCTCTGCCGTCTGCGTCCGGCCCACCCAAAGCCCACCTCCAGCTCCAGCCATGCTCATGGCCTCCGTACAGGGCCTAGACGGACCAAAGCACAGGAGCCCTTCCTCTTACCCAGCTTTTTTGCTTCTCGGGGAGAGGACACCGGCGTCTGGGCCTTCTCTGAGCCACCGCTGTCTTGTACGTTTGCTGTTGCAGGCAATTCCTTCAGGCTGGGTTCATCACTCAACAGCGCCCTGGGCTTCCCCTTTAAGGAGAGCGAGTGTGTGTGTCTGTGTGTGTCTGTGTCTGTGTGTGTGTCTGTGTGTATGTGTCTGTATGTGTCTCTGTGTGTGTGTCTGTGTGTGTTTGTCTGTCTGTGGGTGTCGGTGTGTGTATGTCTGTGTGTGTGTCTGTCTTTCTGTGTCTTTGTGTATGTGTCTGTGTGTGTCTGTGTCTGTGAGTCTCTGTGTGTGTGTCTGTGTGTGTCTATGTGTGTGTCTGTGTCTCTGTGTGTGTGTCTGTCTGTGTCTGTCTGTGTCTGTGTGTGTATGTGTCTCTGTCTGTATGTGTATGTGTATCTGTGTGTGTCTGTGTCTGTGTGTGTCTGTGTCTCTGTCTGTGTGTCTGTGTGTGTCTATGTGTCTGTGTGTGTCTGTGTGTGTGTGTCTGTATGTGTCTGTATGTGTCTCTGTGTATGTGTCTGTGTGTGTCTGTGTCTGTGAGTCTCTGTGTGTGTGTCTGTGTGTGTCTATGTGTGTGTCTGTGTCTCTGTGTGTGTGTCTGTCTGTGTCTGTACGTGTCTGTGTCTGTGTGTGTGTCTGTGTGTGTATGTGTCTCTGTGTGTGTCTATGTCTCTGTGTGTGTGTCTGTCTGTGTCTGTACGTGTCTGTGTCTGTGTCTGTGTATGTGTCTCTGTGTGTGTCTATGTCTCTGTCTGTGTGTCTCTGTGTGTGTGTGTCTGTCTGTGTCTGTGTCTGTATGTGTCTGTGTCTCTGTGTGTGTGTCTGTTTGTGTCTGTGTGTGTGTCTTTCTCTGTGTATCTGTGTGTGTGTATCTGTCTGTGTGTGTGTCTTTCTCTGTGTGTGTCTGTGTGTCTGTGTGTGTATGTGTCTGTGTGTGTCCGTGTGTATGTATGTGTCTCTGTGTGCGTATCTTTGTGTGTGTGTCTGTGTGTGTGTCTGTTTGTGTGTCTGTGTGTGTCTGCGTGTGTGTCTTTCTCTGTGTATCTGTGTGTGTGTATCTGTGTGTCTATGTGTGTGTCTTTCTCTGTGTGTGTGTCTGTGTGTGTATGTGTCTGTGTGTGTCCGTGTGTATCTGTGTGTGTGTCTGTGTCTTTCTCTGTGTGTCTGTGTGTGTGTCTGTGTTTGTGTGTCTGTGTGTGTCTCTGTGTGTGTGTCTGTGTCTGTGTCTGTGTGTCTGTGTGTGTGTGTCTGTGTGTGTGTCTGTGTGTGTGTGTCTGTGTTGTGTGTCTGTGCGTGTGTGTGTCTGTCTGTGTGTGTCTGTGTGTCTGTGTGTGTGTCTCTGTGTCTGTCTGTGTGTGTGTATCTGTGTGTGTGTCTCTGTGTGTCTGTGTGTGTGTATCTGTGTGTGTGTATCTGTGTGTCTGTGTGTCTGTGTCTGTGTGTGTGTATGAGCCATGCCCAGGTCTCTGTTTCTTCAGGGCGTGCAGCCTGACTCCCCCCGGGGGCTCTTCCTCCCCAGCCCTGCCACCTCCTGAGGTGTCTGAATGCTTTGGGGACCCACACGCTGGGGCTCTTGCCCTCCAGCTTCCCCTCACATCCACACCGGGGAGACACTCCCAAGACCAGCGAGGGCGCCAACAGGACTGGGAGCGAAGGGGTTAACCTGACAGGAACCTGCGGTTGCTTTGGATGGGGGGATGCTGAAAAGCAGAGGGGGAACAGACAGCCCTGGACCTGAGGAGGACCCAGGGAGGCCGGGAAGAGGCCACGGACACTAGAAGTTGGGAGCGCAGTGTCCTTCAGCCACCTGCTCCTGGAGTAGATTCACGGGTTCCTGTACCAGTCCGGCTCGAGGTTCGCTAACCTCCTTAACTTCCTGACCCCTGAGGGGGCGTACGAGGTAGTTCTTTTTCTTTTTTTACCTATTTTGTCTTTTTGAGACAGGGTCTCTCTGTGCAGTCCAGGCTGGCCTTGGGCTCACTTGGTAGCCCAGGCAACTCACAGCGATCCTCCTGCCCCAGCCTCCCGAGTGCTGGGGCGACAGGCGTGGGCCACCACACCCCAGCTGTACAAGGTAATTTTTTTTTTTTGGTACTCGGGATCAAACTCACAGCCTTGCGCTTGCCAGGGCAGGCACTTATGCCACTAAGGTAGACCCCTGGCCACAAGGTAGTTCTTAATGTGACCGTGAACGTGAAAGGTAAGACCGCTCACCCAGTGTTTCCTAAGCTACTGGGTATCACACGATGTGAGATCAGCCGTTCCTCTGAGCCCTGGCTTCCGTGTCTCCTCCCCACCCACACTAGCAATCTAACTCAGAGACTTTATCTTAAGCCCTCCCTGGCCCTGTTCATTCGTGCATGGAGGACTGAGCAGTCATTTTGAACACCCTGAGGGCCTTGTAGGACACTGGGCGAAGCGTCAGGGATGGACCTGTGTCCCCAGGAGATCACAAGTCCAGCTGGCGGCTGATCCGAGGACTGCGGACAACCTAAGAGTTGCCAGAGTTATGAACTGCGCCTTTCTCCCACAGCACAGCGAGCGCCTGCCATCTGTCCTAGAAAGACAGACACCTTTCTCGGGAACAGTGTGTGACCTGTCTGCGGTCCCGTCACCCCCTGTCATCGCTCAGGCATCCGATCTGCCTCTTCCACTGCCTCCTCCTACAGAAAGGGTCCCTCTGAGGGCTGGGCAGGGTCCATCTCCCGCAGCCAGTTCAGTCAACGCCCGTGCATCCGCGCGCCCGCTTAGTGAGTCTCTCACTGCAGCACAGCGGACAGCGGAGGCTGGAATAATCAGGTGAATGAGCGGACAGAACCAATTCACGACACGCTGGGCATTTAATGAGCTGGTACACGCGGCCCAGTGGGCAGCAGGACACTTCTGTACCTCGGTTCCTCCTCTATGACATGGTTATAGTGTATTTCCTGTGTCACAGTGCGGGTGTAAGTGGGCTTTTCATTTAAAGCAACATCTGAAACATCACAAAAACAAAATGAGTGATAGCGACTGTTTGTTCTGTTCTTATTCAATTGCCATGAGGTTGAGGCCAGTCTGAGATACATAGTGAGTTCGAGGCTGGCCTGAATTACATAGGAAGACCCTGAATCAAAATAAAAGAGAGAGAGAGAGAGAGAGAGAGAGAGAGAGAGAGAGAGAGAGAGAGAGAGAGAGAGAGAAAGAAAGAAAGAAAGAAAGAAAGAAAGAAAGAAAGAAAGAAAGAAAGAAAGAGAAAAAAGCTGGGCATAGTGGCCCATGCCTGTAATTCCAGCACTCAGGAGGCTGAGGCAGGAGGATCACTGTGAGTTCTGTGAGTTTGAGGCTGGCCTCAGCTACACAGTGTGTTCAAGGCCAGCCTGGACTACATAGTGAGACCCTGTCTCAGAGCAAGCAGACAAACAGGCCTAAAACTGATGACAACACTGTACTGAACAAATCATCAAAGGAGGCGGCCGTCCCCGGATTGCCCTGTACTTTATCCCCCACAGAAGGGTTCAGTAGGATTCGGGAGACACTCACCTGCCGGGGTTTACTCTGCTCCACTCGCAAGGCTGCCCAAGGAGGTTTGACTAAAGGTGACAAGAAATCAGGGCATTGGTTGGTAAAGATCTGTAAACTCTAGGGATTCTTATCGTGACAGAGAATCCTGACCCACATGGTGAAGATCCCCAGCATGATCCACACGTGATATGTGGTTTCTAAAAATCCCTATGGCTTTTTCCTGGGAATACCAGGCCTTTAAAAATCAGGCACAGGGACTGGGGATTTAGCTCAGCGGCATAAGCGCCTGCCTTGCAAGCAGGCAGTCATGAGTTCCATCCCCGGCACTGATAAAAAGGAAAAAGACAAAAAAAAAAAAAAAAAAATCAGACGCAACCCCAGGCTTCTCCACCTGTGTTCATAAGATAGTGGCTATGTTTATCTGCAAAAATTTGACTCAGTTGTACATTAACGACAATGACTCTATGAATAGAAGGAAATCACCTTTGTAGAGAGATCATGGACATAGAATGCACCTGAGTACCCTCCAGATAATAAATAATAAAGAACATGTGTCGTGTACATGTGATAGGCTACTATTTCCCTTTAAATAGGAAGGAAACCCTGTTACACACTGCGACACGAGTGAACCCTAGGCATCTAATCCAGCTAGAAAAAGACAAATACTTCACATGCATGGTACTGGGGATCGAACTCATGACTGAACTCATGACCTTGTCCTTGTCAGGCAGGCGCTTATGCCGCTGAGCTAAACCCCTGGCTACTTGCTTTTCTGAAACACTGAATCCAATGACCAAACTATTACAGTATTAGTGTTAGGGAGAGATTGGGGAAGGGACTTGTCACTTAATTAAGCTTTCTTTGCCTTTTGATTAACAATGTTTAGGAAAAAATGTTCTTTTTTTTTTTTTAATCGGTACCAGGGATTGAACTCACGACCACACACTTGTAAGGCAGGCGGCGCTTATGCCGCTGAACTAAATCCCCAGTCCCTAAAAAAATGTTCTTTTAAAAATGATAAATAAAGGCTGGGGATTTAGCTCAGCGGCGTAAGTGCCTGCTTTAGCAAAGTGAGGTTCTGAGTTCAATCCCTGGTACAAAAAAAAAATATATATATATATATATATATATATATATATATGACAGACATAGTACGGAGATGATATCGGACACTCTGCACACCCCCCCCTACTCCAGTCTGATCTCAGAAGTCCACCACAACTCTTTCCAATCTTTCTATTTCAAGATCCCGAAACAAAAATGGGCACAAAATAAAACAAAAACTAAGCTACATAAAAGCCGCGTCTTCCTCTGGTGACGGTAACTGTTTGGGACTTGATATTTCTTACTCACAATCCGGTTTCATGCCTTCCCTTACTTGTGTATCTAAGTTACATACAAATGCACACCACACATATAGAGGTTTTCTGTCCTTTAAAAGCTGCATAGAAATCGCCCCCTAGTGGACATACTGCTTTGCACGGTGCTTGTTTGCCCTGAAACCCAATTCGGACCTGACTTGGGAGGTGACCTGTGAGTCGCCCTGGCCCTCACCTTGCTGCCTAGGGGTCCACTCCTCATCGGAATCCTCAGGGTCATCCACCCGGGGCCTGCCGGTTCGCCGCCCACGACACATGAAATCCGGTCGGTGGGCTCGGAGACCTGGGGAGGGGCGAATGCCCTGATGAAAGGGGAAGAGGAGGCGGGACAGAGGCAGTGGCGGTGGACAGACACGAAGGCCGGGGGCCGAGATGGCATCTCCACATGGCTGGCCAAGCACTCGGCTCGGCCCTGAGCCGCACAATAAAGCTTCCCTCTGTGACCCCTCCGGGAAGGGGACAGTGTGCTGGGCCTAAGACAGAGCTGCAGACACAGGGACGGAGCGGGGCCTACCCCCGCCTCCTAGGCCTGTCTGACCCAAAATCCCTTGTCACCTATGGAAAGCATCATATTGTAGTTGTTTTTCACGTTCCGGTAGCGTTTTTTCTCGAACTCTCCCATCTTCGCCCATTCTGCCCTGGAGAAGTACCTGGAAATGTCCTTGAAAGTGTCTTTGATCTGGAGGAAAGAGACTCTGTGTGATTCCCAGCACAGGTCACAAGACAGAATTTCCCCCTCCTGCCAGGCACCTGCAGGGCCCAGCTGGCTGTGGCATCTCTGTGAAGCAGACCGCCCTGCCTTCCCGTGCCTGTGACTCTGGGTGGGCACGGATGGCCCTGGCTGTCCCCTGTCAGCATTGTAACCCTAACCCTTCCTCCCTCTGGCCCTGGATGCAGCGCCCCAGCCCAGGGTCTGGTCCCCACCTCCCTGTGCAGGCCTGCGGGCCCGACCTTGCCTTCCCAATGGCTCATCTACCTCGGGCTTCTGCCCGGCTTCCGCTGCGTCTTCCTCGGAACTGTCCTCCGAGGAACTGGGGGCACTCATGGGCCTGGATAGCACGAGGGAAGGGCGGGAACCTGCGAAAGGAGGAGCTGGGGGCTGCTCTCCAGGCCAGGCCCAGGAGCAGGGGACCCGGGTGGTGAGTGCAAGGCTTGGACTCCAGTCTGCCAGGAAGGGGAGGGTCGGGGCTCCATGCTTCACACAGGCAACAGGGAGGGGCAACCAGGTGAGGAGCTGTCCCCCAAAACCCCTAACAGTACCCTTGTCCCAGGCCCAAGCAAACCTAACCTGGCCTCACCTTAACCCTAGCCCTCAGCCCAAACCTAACCCTTCTCTCACCTCAACCCTAACCTACTCCAAGACTCACCCCAACCCTAACGTACCCCAACCTAACCCTTTGCCCTAATCCCAGCCCCAAGCGTCACCCCAGATCTCTAGAGTTAGAGATCTAACTCTAACCATAACCAAACCCTCACCGAACCTTAACCTACCCACAACTTTCCGCTGAATCCAAACCCTAGCCCAAACCTTCAGCGTGAACACAACCCAAGGGGTGTCATGGGCCTGGGCACCCATGGGCACCCCAAACGTCATCCCAAACCAGTCCTAACCTGATCTAACCCTAACCCAACCCTTCACCAGACCCAGAAACCAAAACTTCCCACCAAGGCCAACCCTAACCCTTGACCCAACGCTAAGCCTCATGGCAAACCTAACACTCAGACCAAGCCAATCCCCAACCACTAACCCCAAACAACCCCAGCCCTGGCCCTCACCCCAACTCTAACCTCAACCCCAAACTCAAACCTGACCCTTGCCCCAATCCAAATCCCCACCCTAACCACAACCCAAACATCGACACTCACCCCAAAACTGACGCCAAGCCTAATCCTCACCCTAGCCCACGCCCTTGTGCCTACCAAACCCCAATCCTAACCGTCACCCCCCCAAACCCCAGCTCCAATCCTCGCCCCCACCCAGTCCCCATTCCTGAGCAACCCTGGCTGCTCCTCAGCCCTCACCAGCTCTGAGCCTGACTGAGCTGAGGGACCACTCGGGGTGCTCCCGCTTCAGGAGCTGGGGTCTCCCCGGATCCCTGAGTCCCTGAGTCGGGGTGCCATGTGGGGCCTGGGGGTACCCGCAGACGGGGGAGGCGGTTTTCGGGTCAGGGGAGGGGCGCCCAGGCTGAGGGGGTGCCGCAGGAAGGGGTGGGGGTGACTGGAACCCCGCGCTGATGGGATGGGGTCCCGAGCTGACTGGGGTGTCTCTGAGGGCGGACACTGGGGACTCCAGCTGAAGGACCCTCCCCCGCATCCCACGGGGCCCAGGAGAGGGTTTGGGGCTCCTCCTAGGCGGGCTTTTGGGGAGCCTCAGGCAGAGGGAAGTGGGGTCCCAGACGAGCGCGTGAGGCTCCTTGGGCTCCGGGTTTCTGGGGTCCCTGTCACCCATGGGGACCCCCGGTCTCTAGTGACAATTGGGGGCCCGGGAGGGGTGCGAGCTCCAGCGTTGGGGCCGAGGAGGGACATTCGCTGTCCTTGGGTGGAGCCCGGACCCCGGGGCCTTGGGGTGCCCTGCCGGGAGCGGAGTTGGAGTCCCTCAGGCCGGCGGGGCTCGGGGTCTCTCGGGGCTGAGGGAATTGAAGCTTGGCGGGGTAGGGGACGGGGGTGTCGGGCTGAGACACGAAGGCCCGCCGAGGGCTCGGAGGCTTCTCACGCACCGCAGAGCCGGTCCTGTCAGGGTCCGGCCTCTGTGCTCTCCTTGACTGACTGGCGGCGACCACCCAGCCCTTCAGAAGTTGCCGCACTGGAGGGGCTAGGCGCAGCCAATCAGCACACAGACCAACAGGACAGCACCAATGAGCGCTCAGGACTCCGGTGGGGGCGTGGCAGAGGGCGTAACAAGGCCTGTCAGGCACCGGTGCAACCCGACCTGGGCTCTTGCTGGGGGCGGGGCCTGTGTTTCCCGCCCTGCAGAAGGTCCCGCCCCACTCCACCTGGATTGGCTGCCTAGGGCCCCGCGAGTGTCCGTCAGGAAAAGGGGCGCGGACTCGAGGGCGGCTTCCAGGCTCGCCTGCTGCTGCTGTGCCTGCAGCCTGGCTTTGGGGACAGGGTGAGCTCAGGGCTAAGAGGTTGGCATAGAGGGTAGAGGTGAGGGTGAGGGCGAGAGTCAGGCTTTAGGTTTGATGATGAGGTTCACAGGTTCACAGGCTCAGGGGCGTCAGGGTGCTGCAGCAGGGCTAGCTGTTAGGGTGCAGAGGAGGAGGGGAAGGTGTGGGGGACGAGCACGATGGGGACGCCGGGGCCTGGGTCGGAGTTCTGCGGGCACCAGAGCAGCTAGGCAGCGCTCAGGACAGCGGGCCTGGAGGGACATCGGGGCTGCTGAACTCCCCTGGGGGTGCCTGCCTGCAGGGAACCGCAGAGAGAGATGGGCCTGAGGGAAGAGAGGCCGGGTCTGCAGAAGGGGCGGAGCCTTTGGGAGGAGGGGTGGAGCCTGCGTGTGGTTTCAGGAGGGTCTGAGGAGGGGCGGGGCCTGAGGGATAGGCGGAGCCTGCGGGGAGGGGGCGGGGCCTGAACGTGTGTCTAGCAGGTATGGGTTTGTGGAGAGGGACGGGGCCTAGCGACGAGGGGCGGGGCCCGAGGGAGAGGCGGGGGCCTGCGGAGAGGGGGCGGGGTCTGAACGTGTGTCTAGCCGGTATGGGTCTGTGGGGAGGGGCGGGGCCTAGCGGCGAGGGGCGGGGCCTGAGCCTGCGTTGAAGATACGGGACTGAGGAGGGGCAGGGCCTGGGGAAGAGAGGCGAGCCCGTAAGAGAAGGAGTGGGTTTGCGGGAGGAGGGACTGCAGTTCACGCTGGTGGAGGGCAGAGTCCGCACAAGAGGAGGGCGGGGCCTGTCACAGTGGGTGCGAAGCCCTAGGTGCCTTCAGGCCTGGAACAGAAGTCAGGCCCACAGAAGAGGGGCGTGGTCTTCGCTGGGGGCGTGGCCTTCGAAAGGGCGGGGCCTGTGGGTGGAATCGCTTGGGCTTACCCTGGAGGGCGTGGCCTGCGGAAGGCGAGGGGTGGGACCTGTCTGGAGGGCGGGGCCTCTACCAAGGCACCGAAGAGGGGGTGCCTGTGAGCCGGCTGTAGGAGAGTGAGGACCTGGTTCAAGCTGCGCCTGACTCTTGCTTGGGCCTTCATAAAGAGATCCGTGTTGCTACTCTGGACCAGCAACATGTAACTTCATTAAGATGCAAACAGCTTCATCTTTGTGGAATTAGACGAACTGATCCTAAACTCATACGGCAGAACAGATATTTGATAAGAGCACGAAATCTGTGAACGCGAAAATACAACACGAGGATGGGTAACACCTGGCCCAGGAGCAGGTCACTGGAATGCTCCAAGATAATTTTTAAAATATGAGTTAGAAGAAGACAGACGCATTATATATGACCTGACTTTCCTAATAAACTTAGGGAGGGTGTCTCCTGAGGAAATGCGAACGCCATCGCCTCGAGAAGATTGGAGGGCTGCGGTGCAGCCTGGATGTTCCAGAGGTCCTGTGAGCACGGAGGCTTGAAGGTGCGGTCTGTCAGGTCTGCTTTACACTCCCTTAGTCAGCACCCACGTTCTACGGGAGGGTGGGGGGCACTGTGGGGGGCTCCTAGGGGCACCTCTGACGCTGCCCTCCCACGGGGCCTTCCTCTCCTTTCC